>NC_142518.1:56283500-56605000 GCF_057876585.1 Rhinolophus sinicus | reverse complement strand
TGCCATTAATTAAACAAATGGAAACTTCTTATATAACGTTTTGTACTTGTGGTTGCATCCTGCTAATTATTAGAAATATCTGTTACCTATTACCATAATGTGTCCGTGTAACAAACCAACAGCATACAAAATAACCATGTATTTTTGCTCACAAGTGTTTGAGTTGGTGCTTATCTAAGAAATTAACACAATTCAATTCAATTAAATTTTAAAATGATCACACTCTAAGCCTATAAAGAAAAACAGTTTTCATTGAGCTCTTTGGTGTGAGGTATTTAGTTTAACTAAGTTATAGGTGAATCAGAGATGCACTCCTGCCTGATCAAGAAATTATTATTAGCCTTTTTTAAAACAGGTGTGTGCATGTGAGGGACATGACAAATTTGTACATAGATTACAAAAAGAGGTAGTCATAAAATGCATAATTGTTAAAAAGGCTGCTGAGTTGTAAGTTATTCATTAACATAATATTTATTTGCATCTTTGAAAAATGTTAAAATTCAACTGTATTATTCTAAGTGGTATCTAAAAACCATAGTACTTAATTCAAATGAGAAAATGTAACTTCATAATTGCACAAAGAATTGGTATTGCCATCACTTCAACTGATGTTCTTATGTATGAGATCTGTTTTGTTGCTTAAATTCATGGGACCGATCCACCAGTTTTAACTCTACCCCTAAACAAAAATCACTTCTAAAAGTATTGTTTTTGTTCAATGTCAATCTGATCAAGCACCATATTTGAACAAAATTTGTCATGGGAAATGTAATATAATTTATTATTTTAAAAGAGATGCAATATTTTATGCTTATGTTTTCTTAAATGGTGCTTTACAGGGGTTCAGTGTAACATCAAATTTGTTGGCAACGTAGAGGAATCTGTCCTCTGCTACATTTGTTGCTGAAGAAAATTTTATTTGCAAAACGAGACACTTTTATTGAAGGGGAAAATCACTAAAAAGAAAAACGAATATTTGCAACAAGAAACCAAGGATCATTGTTTATGAAGAAACTGTTTTGCAGAAATAGTGCTCTCAAGGGAATTTGTCTACTCTAATCAGGCTTTTCCAGCCCTAAGCTATCAGAAAGCTTGTGTTTTCACAGACGATTTGAAAATCCAAACAGATGTACTCATTTTGATTTCTTCTCTATTTTATCGCTATTTTTTTCTTTGCTTCCTTATATCCTTTCCCCTTTGTTCCATTCATCTATTGATCAATTTTTGTTGATTGTGCTTCTTGTGAAAGTGTGGTATAGTTATAAATTCATAGGGATTGAAATAAACCAAATCCCTGGTTTGATACTAACTTTATAAACTTAAGAAGTTACTTTTGTTAAGTCTAATTTTCCTCATTTTTAAAAGTATAGATAATAACATATGCTTCACAAGTTTGTGGCAAGTGTTAAAAGAGATAATGGATGGAAAATATTTGGTACAGTGCCCTACACAATATTGATGCTCAATAAATATTAATTTAGTTTCTGTGATAGGCAAAATAACCTCTCTGCCCAAGGTGTCTATGGATGAACGCCTGGAATGTGTGAACACGTTACATGACATGGCAAAAAGGAGTTTGCAGATGTGATTAAGTTAAGGATTTTGAGATGAGAACATTATTCTGGAATATTCCAATGGGCCCACTGTAAATCACATGGGTCCTTAAAAGTAAAGAATCTTTTTGATAGAAGAGAGTTGCTGCAGAAAAGGAAATCGAGAGAAATGAGGCATAGGAAGAATTATTTGCACCATCGTTGACTTTGAAAATAAAGAGGGTCATAATTTAAGGAATGTTGAGTGACCTCTAGAAGCTGAGAACAACCTCTGTCTGGCAGCTGGCAAGGTTACAAGCACCCCAGTCCTACACTGCATCAAACTAAATTCTGCAAACAATCTACATGAGCCTGAAAGTGAATTTTTCCTTGAAACCTTCAGTAACAAATGCTGCGCTATTGACACCTTGATTTTAACCCCTTGATACCATGTCAGACTTCAGACCTATAGAGCTGTGGGATAATGCAATTATGTTATTCTAAGCTGCTAAATGTGTGGTAATTGGCTCATCAACCATAGGAAATTTATAGTTTCTCTCTTTCCTTAGCTCCATCCTTTGCTTCTTTCCTCTTCTATTTTGGTAGTAATTTTGTATCACCTTTTATTTTGCAGAAGCCCAACAAGACAGGGTTAGATATTTAGAAGTATGAACTGAACTCTTTGTGAAAACATTAAAGCTTTCATTAGCATTCATGACTTTGAGTAATCATAGGTAAGAAGTAAATTTTAGAGAAATTTGTAAGTCTTTGAATTTTATTTGATACTTTGTCAGTTAGATAATGCTGCATAGCAAAAACTACCCCTGCACTTAATGGCCCAAATTAACAACTGTTTATGAAAGTCACTATTCTGTAGGCCATGATTTAAGACACACTCAGATGGAAGTCCTTCTGACTCTCTCATTTCTGTGGGACGCTGAGGGTCAGCTAGGTCTCCATGCTCTTGGACATTTGTTGGATGTTGCTGTGCTGCATTGACTATTCTTCACATGGTCAATCATCCTCCAGCAAGGTAACCTGTGCTAGTCATCAAGGTAGCAGAATTTTAAGATAGAAGAAACAGGGAAAGATTCTTGAGTCCCAGGTTTAGAATTGACACAAGTCTCTTCTACTGCATTATGTTCCTTAAATAAATAACAAGGCAAGCTAATATGCAAATTTGGGAAAATAAACCCCATACGTGAATGAGGAGTACCTCAAAGTATAATTTCAAAAGCTATGGATAAAGAAATGTGTGAAGAATTTTTGCTATCCATCTACCATATATAAAAGCCATGGATTTTGCTATTATGTTATTACTAAAAACACAGTACAGTAGTACCTCAGTTTTCAAACGTCTCCGTTGACGAACATTTCATTTTACAAACGCTGTAAACCCAGAAGTAAATGCTTCAGTTTTCAGACACGCCTCGGAGGTCAGACATGTCACATGGCTTCCACTGAGTGCAAGATCCTGAGGCCTAGCTGTTGGCTGTTTTGGATATTTCAGAACTCGAACGGTCTTACGGAATGGTTATGTTTGAAAACCGAGGTACCACTGTAATTCCTTAATATAACAGAACAAATATATCTATCCCATTTGATTATCATTCTAAGAAGTGTGTTTTACCTGAATGTGGCTGCCATTTGAAACAGTAATCATAACAAATATTTGGAATAAATGATAATATACTGCATATGAGATAGTATTATATGTTCAATTCCTTTATTACAAGTAATTGCTTCAAATTCATATATTAAATGACATCAAATGTTCATAACTATTTTTTTAATATATATTTTGTGAGGTGATCAGAGTAAATTGTTATTTTTGTCATTAAAAAGGGAAGTTTTACTGTGCTTGAAAAGTTAATTTTAAGAGAATCAAACTTTAAATAACCATAATGGCTTGCCCTGTATTATTGTATAATTTAAACAAACAGAATATCTAAATGTTAAGTCAGAATTTCAGTCTAATTGCCATTTTTAACATTGTGTTATAAAAATGTCTAATATACACA
Source organism: Rhinolophus sinicus (assembly GCF_057876585.1). NCBI lineage: Eukaryota > Metazoa > Chordata > Mammalia > Chiroptera > Rhinolophidae > Rhinolophus > Rhinolophus sinicus. The sequence goes on along the minus strand of NC_142518.1, from coordinate 56,601,447 downwards.
GAAATAGAGTAGTGTGATGGACATTAGTGTATTCATTTTTCATGCTCAACAATTCCCGATTCTTAGTCAACCTTATTTTCTGTACACTGGACATTCCTTTTATTTTGAGGTAAATCCCAGACATTATTATCATATCATATACAATTATTTCAGTATGTATCTTTAAAAGACAAATATTCTTCAGCATTGAGGCCCAGGAAATCACCATCCTCCCCTGCTTGCAATACCAAAAGAGACCAAACAAACAGCCCCATCTCTCACACCCTTCCCAGCAACAAGAGAAAGGCCCAAGTAAGCACATTTCTTCCCAACTGAAGGAGCCTGCAGAGAATACGCAAGGAATCACATATTTGATCCCACTATCTAAAGGCAGCAGGTGACTCAGGACAGAGGTTCCCTTCCTTATTAACTTATCAATGGAGATGGAAAGGAAAATCTGCACTCCCACCACAGCCCAGCAGTGGCAGTCAGTATCTTTTATCCTCCCAACTAGAGAGTGGGAAGAGAATGGAAGGGAAAAGGGAACTGAAGGAAGGGATTTTTTAAAACCAGCATAAAAAGTTCTGGGTAAACATCTGAAAAACAAAAATGTGAAATCAGCCAGATTCAACATGCCAAAAGGCTGAAAACAAACTACATTGTAGAATTTCACCCATATTTTTAGTGGACTGCAAGTAGCACATATATGAAGCAGACCCAACTATCACCACAAGGACTCTGGAAGCTAAAGTACCATTGAAACAGCCCATAAAAGTGACTTATGACCTTTGGTTTAGATATAAACAGAATGATTGCCTACTAAAATAGAATATTAAAATAAGATCCAGAGTCTTCTAACATGACATCCTAAATGTCCATGATACAATTGAAAACCATTCATTTTAACAAGAACAAGTATATTCACAAATTGAATGAAAAATGATAGTCAACACATGCCAACACTTAACTCATTCAGATGGTTGAATTGCCTTGAAAGAATTTCAATGTAGCCATCAAAAAAAAAACTTCAAAAATTAATTGCAAATTTTCCTGAAACAAATGAAAATATGGAGAATCTAAGCAAATAAAAAAGTTATAAAAAGAATCAAATGGAAATTATAGAGCAGAAAAATACAATGACAGTAATTATAAAAACTCACTGTATGGGTTCAGTAGTAAACAGGAGAAAACAGAAGATGCAATCAGTGAACTTCAAGAAAGATCAATATAATTTACCTAATTTGAAAAACAGAGATTGTGAGAAAAACAAACAAAATAAAAACAAGAATAAGACTCAGGGATCTAATGGACAGTAATTCTATCCTCAGAATCCTAAAAGTTGTCACCAGAAAATTCTACCAAACAGGTAAAGAAGGACTAGCATAAATTCTACAAAATTATTTTTTAGAAAATAGAAAAGAAAGGAACATTTCCCAACTCATTTATGAGGCCAGTATATCCTATTACCAAAATCAAATATACAACATAAAAAAGAAAACTACAGACCAATATCTCTCATAAATTTTGGCACAAAATCCTCAACCAAATATTAGCAACTAGAATCCAGTTATATATATAATTATACACTATAATCAAGTGATGTTTATTCAAAGGATATAACGCTAGTTCAATATTCAATAATAAATCAATGTAACTCATCATATCAATAGGCTAAAAACCTACAATTAATGTTACATGTTGAAAAACTATATGCTTTTCTTCTAAGATTGAAAACAAGGCAGAGATGTCTGCTATCACACTCATATTAAACACAGTACTGCAATTCCTAGCCAGAGCAATAAGGCAAAAAAATAAAAGGCATTCAGAGTTGAAAGGAAGAAATACACTATTTCTATTTGATGATGACATAACTATTTATATAGAATATCCTAAAGAATCTTAAAAACAAACAAACAAACAAACAAACAAAAACCCTCCTAACACTAATAAGTGAGTTCAAAAATGTTGTGGGAATGCAGACTGGTGCAACTGCTATGGAAGGCAGTGTGGAGGTTCCTCAAAAAATTAAAAATAGAATTACCCTATGACCCAGAAATCCCTCTCCTGGGTGTCTACCCAAAAAATTTGAAAACATTTATCCATAAAGACACGTATGATCCAATGTTCATTGCAGCTTTATTTACGGTGGCCAAGACATGGAAACCACCAAAATGTCCTTCGATAGAGGAATGGATAAAGAAGTTGTATATATACACAATGGAATACTATACAGCGGTAAGAAAAGATGAAATAGGAACATTTGTGACAACATGGATGGATCTTGAGATTATAATGCTAAGCGAAATAAGTCAGACAGAAAAAGCAGAGAACCATATGATTTCACTGATATGTGGTATATAAACCAAAAACAACAAAAGGACAAGACAAGCAAATGAGAAACAAAAACTCATAGACACAGACAATAGTTTAGTGGTTACCAGAGGGTAAGGAGGGTGGGGGGGGAGATGAGGGTAAGGGGGATCAAATATATGGTGATGGAAGGAGAACTGACTCTGGGTGGTGAACACACAATGGGATTTGTAGATGACGTAATACAGAATTGTACACCTGAAATGTATGTAACTTTACTAACAATTGTCACCCCAATAAACTTTAATTTAAAAAAAAAAATGTTGTGGGACACAAAGTTAACACCAAAATCAATCACATTTTTAAATACTAGCATGGAAAAAAAATAAAAACACAACATGATTTACAATTCATTTCCAGAAATTGAATATTTAAGAAAATTGTAGTGAAACATCTACAGTATCTGCATGATGAACATTTAACAGATGGCAAATTAAGTTCATGAAAAGATATTTAACATCACTAATTATCAGGAAAACATAAATTAAAACCACAATATTGCTACACCCCTAGCCTAAAAACAAACACACAAACAAATAAAAAACAAACAACAAAAATCAGTGTAAATACCGAATACAGGTCAGGGTACAGAGAAATTGGATCATTTTACATGTTGCTGGTAGGAATGTATAATGTTGCACAGTCTGTTTGAAAACCATTTAGTAGTTACTTTTAAAATTAAACATGCAAATACCATATGATGAAGAAATTATATTCGAGCATTTACCGCAGAGAAATTAAAACATATGTTTAAACAAAAATCTGTATATGAATGTTTATAATAGCTTTATTCCTAATAGCCCAAAGCTTGAAACAATCTAGATGTCCTTCAATGGGTGAATGTTTAAACAAATTGTGGTCCATACATATCATAGAATACTACTCAGCAATAAAAAGAATGAGTGGTTGATACACATGCAACTTAAATGAATCTCAAGGGAATTATGATAAGTGAAAAAAATCCTAAAAGTTTACATACTGTATGATTCCATTAATATAACATTATTTTTTAATTGAATGTTTTTAATTAGATGATAGATCATATGATTTTAACATTTAAAAAGTATACAATAGTAAACAGTAAAAATATCTGTCACCCATCTCCCAACTGCCCAGTTTTCTGCTCCCTCCCTAAAATAGGTAATCAGTTAATAGCTGCTGGTGTATTTTTCAAAATATTTTTTTTGTATATGTTACTTTTCCCTCTATTTTAAACAATTAACTTACTGTTTTACACAGTATACTATTTACAGTGTTCTGTGTGTGTCTATTTTGTATGTATGTATATTTATTGTAGTCTTTTAAAATTTATTTTTTAATTTTTCAGTTATAGTTGACATTTAATATTATTTGAAATTAATTTCAACATAGTGGTTAGACGTTTATATAATTTACAAAGTGATCACGCTGACAAGTCTAATACTCACCTGGCACTATACATAGTTATTTCCATATTACTGACTATATTCCTTACGCTTTACTTTACATCTACATGACTATTTTGTAACTACAAATGTGTACTTTTTAATCCCTTCACCTTTATCACCCTTTCCCCAAACCCCTCCCATCTATCACCCCAACAAATCTAGTACGCATCTGACACCATACATTGTTATTACAATATTATTGACTATATTCCTTATGCTATCCCCTACATCCTCATGACTACTTTGTAACAACCAATTTGTACTTCTTAATCCCCTTCCCTTTTTCGCTCACCCCAACCCCCCTCCCATCTGGCAACCATTAAAATATTCTCTATCTATGACTTTGTTTCTGTTTTGTTTGTTTATTTTGTTCTTTAGATTTCACATACTATGTAAGCAAAATCACAATCCATCTGCTTTGTCTGACATACGTGTCCTCCACTAAGCAGAGTACTCTCTGGGTCCTCCATGCAGCTGCAGATGGCAAGAACCCATTTCCTTCCATGGCCAGGCAATATTCCATTATATATACGTACCACCTCCTCTTGATTGATTCTTCCATCGACAGATACCGAGGCTCCCTCCACATCTTGGCCATTGTAAACAATGCTGCGATGACAATATGGATGCACACTTCCCCTTAAAGTAGCGTTTTGAGTTTTTTTGGATAAATACCCAGAGTAGGATTATTGGGTCCTTCTTTAACTCTTGTTATAGCCTTTGTTTTAAAGTTGATTTTGTCTGGTAAAAGTATTGCTACCACAGCACTTCTTTGTTTGTTTATTTGTTTCAATTTTCATGAAACATCTTTTTCCATCTCTTTCCATCTGTGTGTGTCTTTCAATCTTGTAGACAGAATAATTAAGGGTTTTGTTTTCTTATCCATTCAACCCCCCCATGTCTTTTGATTGGAACATTTAATCCATTTACATTTAAAGTAATTATTGATAGATATGTAGTTATTGCCTTATTATTATTATTATTATTATTATTATTATTATTATTATTATTATTTGGTTAGTCTTAAGCCCCTCTAACATTCTTTGTAATACTGTTTTGGTGGTGATGAACTCCTTTTGCTTTTTCTTGTCTGGGAAGCTCTTTATCTGTCCTTATAGCTTTGCTGGATAGAGCATTCTTGGTTGTAGGTCCTTGCTTTTCATCACTCTGAATATTTTGTGCTGATCCCTTCTGGCTTGCAAAGTTTCTGTTGAGAAATCAACTGACAGTCTTATGGGAGCCCCCTTATAGGTAACTAATTGTTTTTCTCTTGCTGCTTTAAGATTCTCTTTGCCTTTAATTTTTGGCATTTTAATTATGATGTGTCTTGGTGTATGCCTCTTTGGGTTCATCTTGTTTGGGACTCTGCACTTCCTGGGCTTGTATATCTATTTCCTTCACAAGGTTAGAGAAGTTTTCCATCATTATTTCTTCAAATAGGTTTTCAATTCCTTGCTCTTTCTTTTCGTCTGGTACCATATGATGCTAATATTGATATGCCCGATGTTGTCCCAGAGGTCCCTTCAACTATTCTCATGTTTCTGATTTTTTTTCTTTTTACTGTTTTGATTGGGTGTTTTCTGCTACCTTATCTTCTACATTGCTGATTCAGTCCTCTGCTTTATCTCATCTACTATTAATTCCCTCTAATGTAGTCTTCATTTCAGATATTGTATTCTTTATTGTTGACTGGTTCTTTTTCATGTTTTCTATCTCTTTTTGTTTCCTATTTCCTTGTTGAAGTTTTCCCTGAGATCATTGAGCATCCTTAGAACCAGTGTTTGCAATTCTCCTTGTCTCCATTTCATTTAGTTCTTTATCTGGAACCTTGTTCTGTTCTTTTATTTGGGAAATGCGTTTTTGTCTCTCCATTTTGGCTGTCTCCCTGTGTTTGTTTCTATGTACTAACTCTTTCACTGTGTTAATTGATTTCAAGTTTTGTGTTTTTGTGTTTTTTTCAAAATGTGTCAGCAATCCACAAAAAAACAAAAAGTTAATATTTTGAATATTTTATGCATTTAATAACAATTTGAGCTGCTTTGTATATAAATGACATTATTTTTTATGTATAAAAATTTCCTATTGTTACTCATTCTTGAAAAACACAAAAATATAGGAAAAAGTACATCTGCTTTCCTGAACTTTCTTTCTGGAAGTTTCCATCTGTAGTCAGTGGATGGAAATATTCATTGAGATATATCCAACCATCATGGCAAAAGTGTTAAGTGGGGTTGTTATTTGTCCTGGTCTAAATAGAGTGGCCTTATATAGTAGGTGTCCTGTAGGGCCCAGTGGCATATGCTCCCTGGTTACCTGAGCAGGGTCCTCTAGGTGTGTCTCTTGTGTGAGTTGTGTTTACCCTCCTGTTATAGTTGAGTCTTGGTTGCTATTTGCATGTCAATTATAGGGATTGATTGGTTGTGAGGACTAGCCTTGACTACAGTGGAGAAGCCATTTTGTAGCAGTTGACCCTATGGAGCAGGATTCGTTATAGCAGGGCTCTTGTGCCTGCCCAGTCTGCCTTTTGGTGTGTCTTCCTTAGAGGTGGTTGGATGATGTTCCCTTTTTGTCAGAAGTTTCCACCAGGTGTGCCAACCCCAAGGATTACTTGGAGGAACCCTACTGCAGACCAAGTGAAGCCACAGCCTGTGTCCTGCACAGGGCCACCTGGCATGAGCCACAAAGCAATGCACAGATGGCTGCCACCCAAGCTGGGTTTGGAGGTACCTTGAGAAGCCAAGCTATGAACCAAGGCTGGCTGCCACTAGTGCTGGTCTTGGGGATGCTCAGTAAGAGGTTTGGGACACACTGAAGCCAGATGCTGCTTGTTTTTGTTTTGTGAACCTTTGAGAGATTTTAGGAATGTCCATAGCATGAGCCAAGATAAGCCATTTGTATGGAAAAGACACTGGAAATGACTTGGGTGTGCCCAAAAGTTAGATGATACAGGGTCTCAGGGAATCACCAGGGCAGAGCGAATGAATGGTGTTTAACTAGGTTGACAGAGACTCAGATATGGTGGCTCCCAAGTCTGCAAGCCATGAGAAGGTAGGGCAAATAAAACAATGGATTCTGCCAGCACTTCTGTCTGGGAGAAAGCTGCTCCTGCAGCTCTTGTTCTGAAGCCAGACAATTTAGTTCTTCCTGATGTGTCCCTGGTGACTTTGGGGCTGCTGCCCCAGTACTGGAGTTCAGAGCTAGTGAGCCCATCTGTGAGTACATCCATATGCAGGCCCTTTAAGAGGATTTCCTGGGACTGTAGCCACCCTCCATCTCACTCAGCCACCATCTCCTCTGGTTTTCATGACCAGAAGTTATGGGGTCTTCTCTCTCTCTGGCACTGAAATCCTGGGCTGGGAGCCTGGTTTGGGGCTGGGACTCCTCATTCCTCCAGGGGGACCACCACAGCTGAGATATCCCTCCTGATTTCCAACAGTCACACATGGGTGTGGGACCAGCCCATTCTGCATCTCTGTCCCTCTTACGAGTCTGGACATGGTTTCTTTTGCATGTCCTTAGTTGTAGGACTTCAGTTCAGCTAGATTTCAGGTGATTCTTTATGATGGTTGTTCTGTAGTTTGGTTGTAATTTTGATGTGGTCATGACAGGAAACAAGCCCAGCATTTATCTACTCTACAATCTTGATCAGAACTATCAATATAACATTCTTGAAACGACAATTATAGAGAGGAGGGACAGATTTTTTCTTTTATTGCCTAACATTGGAAAGGGGAAAGGAAGGAGGTGGGTGTGGTTATAAAAGAGGAGTAAATGAGATCCTTCATGTATTAGAATTGTTCTGTATCTTGACGGCGGCTGTGGTCACACAGAAATACACATGTAATGAAACTACACAGAACTAAATACACACACATGCACACACACACACACACAAATGAGTGCATGTAAAACTAATGATATCTGAATAAGATTCATGGTTTGACAATTTCCTGGTTTTGATGATTTTCTACAGTTATTCAAAATGTTACCAGACTGAAAATGAAGGGTACATGGAAACTCTTCATACTATTTTTGCAACTTCCTGTGAACCTCTAATTATTTCAAAACAAAAAAGAAAGAAATAGAAGTCTAAAAAATCATAACCACAATACTATTATCACATTTAAAAATTAACAGTACTTCCTTACTCTCATCAAATATTCAGTCAATGTTTAAATTTCCATCTGTCCCCATAATGTCTCACTCTCTTTCTTTCTTATCACACACAAACAATTCAGTATATATTTTGAGTCGTGATAAAAATGATGTAGATGTAACGCAATTGGTTTTCTGTTTCCTGAAATCTCTTTTGATCCATAGGTTCTCTATTTATATTATTCTCTATTACAATTTATTTATTAAAGAATACATATCATGTATGTAGTAGAATTTTCCATGGTCTGAATTTTGCTGATTGCATTTCTGTGGTATTGTTTACTATGTCCCTCTGTTCTCTGTAGTTCCTATAAATTGGCAGTTGGTTCCAGAGGCTTGATCAGATTTAGATTTCTGTTTTGGAAATGAAGTGGGCAATAATATGCCATGGATTGTGTTGTCATCAGGAGGCATTGATGTCTGACTGATTGTTTTTCTGTTATGTTAGCATACATCAGACAATGCCAAAGTCCATTAATTCATTAGATTAAACACAATTTAATTTCAAGATTTCCAATAAACAATCTATGCATTCTGTAACGATGTTTGCTTATATATGCTCAGTATTTGTGCCAGAATACATCCATTGCATGCTAATTAGATTCCAGATAACTGCATGATTACCATAACGGTGTGCCTAATTCCCAATTACCTAACTATCTACAATAAGCTATTTCAATGTGAAAAAAATGTGAATGGAAAATTAGAGGACAGTTCCTAAAAAATTAGACAATATTTGTAATCATTGTAATTAGCATTCAACCAACACACAAAAGTGTTCAGAATCTGCTATGTCCTCCCAGGACTCTATTTAATTGGTTGAGATATTTCACATCTAAGATGTGAGTACAAATGGAAACAAAATTTATGGGTGTGTTTATTAAATGATTGCACCAAGAATCCAGTGCTTAATTATTAAAATGGAAAAGGCTTTCTTCTGTTTGTTCTTAAGGATGCCACTCACATTGAAGAAGAATATTTTATGCCATTTAATTTACAGGCATGTATGTTCTTATTTGCTGCTATAATTTTCCTACTGTTATTCATAAATAAAGAAAAATTTAAGTTGTATAAAAATATTTTGTGATTGATGACTGGATATGAAATCACCAATATCTCGACTGATTAAATATAGACACTATTGAACTGGAATTTGTGGTTAATATCCTGTAGAGAGACAAAAAGAGACAAAATAGATTCCTTATGTGTATCCACTTAAACACAAGAGAAAGAGAACAATGAAGGGGTAATCATAGGGAAAATAATTTGGCCAACCAATGCTTAGATATTTTAAGCTACCTAGGATATCAAGAGAAAGTCTTCATAGTCTGATGAATTCTTCATCTTTGTCCTTTGCTAAATTCCTATTCACACTTTCCATTTTAACAAATTTGAGCTCTTTGTTTTACCCTGAAGCACTCGTGCTCTTCGATAACCTCACTGCCTTACTACTTGGCAATCCCTAGGAATGCAATGTCCCATAACATTCCTCTGCTAGGAAAACAGTTTATAATCAAAATACAAATCTTCTCTGTCTGACTTATTTCACTTAGCATAATACCCTTTAGGTCCATCCATATTGTCACAAATGGCAAGGTTTCAGTTCTTTTTGTGGCCAAGTAATATTCCATTATACATATGTAAAATATCTTCTTTATTCAATCACCTTTAAAAAAATTTCTATTAAATTAATTGAGGTGACACTGGTTAGAAAAATTATATAGGTTTCCAGTGTGCATTTCTATAATATATCATCTATATACTGCATTGTGTGTTCACCAACCACAGTCAGTTCTCCTTTCGTCACCATATATTTGACCCCCTTTTCCATCTTCAGCCACCTCCTGCCATTACCCTCTGGTAACCACTGAACTGTTGTCTGTGTGCATGAGTTTTCTTTGTTTGTTTGTCTTGTCCATTTCTTGCTTTCAGTTTTATAGCCACATGTGAGTGAAGTCATATGGTTCTCGACTTTTTCTGTCTGACTTATTTCACTTAACATTATAATCTCAAGATCCATCCATGTGGTCACAAATGGCACTATTTCATCTTTTCTTATGGCAGAATAATACTCTATTGTGTTTTTATACCACAATTCTTTCTTTTTTTAAAATTAAAGTTTATTGGGGTGACAATTGTTAGTAAAGTTACATAGATTTCAGGTGTACAATTCTGTAACACATCAACTTCTTTATCCAATCATCTATTGAAGGACACTTTGGTTCCGTGTCTTGGCCACCGTAAATAAAGCTGCAACGAACATCAAAGCATATATTATCTTTACAGATAAATGTTTTCAGATATTTTGGGTAGATACCCAGGAGAAGGATTGCTGGATCATAGGGTAGTTCTATTCTTAATTTTTTGAGGAACCTCCACACTGCCTCCCATAGTGGCTGCACCAGTCTGCATTCCCACCAACAATGTATGAGGGTTCCCTTTTCTCCACAGTCTCTCCAACACTTGTTATTGTCTTGTTGATGATAGCCATTCTAACTGGTGTGAGGTGATATCTCATTGTGATTTTTATTTGCATTTCTCTGATGATTAGTGATGTTGAATATCTTTTCATATATCTGTTGGCTCTTTGTATGTCTTCTTGGGAGAATTGTCTTTTCAGGTCTTCTGCCCATTTTTTAATTGGGTTGTTTGTTGTTTTGTTGTTGAACTGTATGAGTTCTTTACATATTTTAGGTATTAGCCCCTTATCAGAGGTGTTGTTTGCAAATATCTTCCCCCATTCAGTTGGTTGCCTCTTTGTTTTGTCGAGGGTTTCTTTTGCTGTGCAGAAGCTTTTTTAGTTTGACATATAGTCCGATTCATTTATTTTTGCTTCTCCTTTCCTTGCCTTTGAGGTCAAATTCATAAATCGTCTTTGAACCCAAGGTTCAGATGTTTAGTACCTATGCTTTCTTCTATGCAATTTATTGTTTCAGGTCTTATACTTAGATCTCTGACCCCTTTTGAGTTAATTTTGATATATGGTCACATATAGTAGTCTAGTTTCATTCTTTTACACGTGACTTTCCAATTTTCTCAATCATTTTATTGAAGAGGCTTTCTTTACTCCATTATATGTTTTTGGCTACTTTACCAAAAATTATCTGCCCATATATATGTAGGTTTACTTCTGACGTCTCAATTCTTTTTCATTTGTTTATGTGTCTGTTTTTCTGCCAATGCCATGCTGTTTTGTTTATTTTTGCTTTGTAGTATAAATTGAAGTCAGGAAGTGTGAACCTCCAGCCCTGTTCTTTTTGCTTAGGATTGCATTTACTATTTGTGGTCTTTTGTGATTCCATAGAAATCTGATGATTTTTTGTTCCATTTCTTTAAAAAACTGCCATTGGTATTTTGATGGGGATTGCATTAAAGTTGTATATTGCTTTAGGTAATAATGTTGATTCTTATTTTAACTACGTTGATTTTAACTATGTTGATTCTTCCAATCCATGAACACAAAGTACCTTTCCATTTCTTTGTGTCTTATTCAACTTTTTAAAATAATGTCAGAGTTTTCAGTGTATAGGTCCTTTAGATCCTTTGTTAAGCTTATTCCTAGGTATTTTATTCTTTTTGTTGCAATTGGAAAAGGAATTATATATATGCACACATATGTGTGTGTATGCGTGTGTGTGTATTTTGAGATTTCATTGTTAGTGTATAGGAACACAATGGATTTTTGTACATTGATTTTGTATCCTGCAACTTTACTCTGTTTGTTTATTGTTTCTAATAGTTTTTTGGAGGAGTCCTTGTGGTTTTCTGTATGTGTAATCATGTAATCTGCAAAAGGTGACAATTTAACTTCTTCATTCCCAATTTGGATGCCTTTTACTTCTCTCTCTTGTCTGATTACTCTGGCTAGGACTTCCAATACTATGTTAAATAGCAGTGGTGTCAGGAGACAACTCTGTCCTGTTCCTGATTTTACAGGAAATGCTTTAGGTATGGTATTAACTGTGTGTTTGTCATATATGGCCTTTATTATGTTGATGTACTTTCCTTCTATACACATTTTATTAAGTGTTTTCATCATAAATGGATGTTGTATCTTGTCAAATGCTTTTTCTGTATGCATTCATATAAGCATACAACTTTTATCTTTTCTTTTGTTTATGTGGTGTATCACATTGACTGATTTGCACATATTGAACCGTCCTTGTACTCCTGAAATGAACCCCACTCGACCATGTTGTATAATCTTTTTAATGTATTGTTGTATTTGATTTACTAGTGTTTTGTTTATGGTTTTAGCATCTATATTCATTAGATATATTGATCGATACTGTGGTGTGTGTGTGTGTGTGTGTGTGTGTGTGTGTGTGTGTGTGTGTGATCCATAGCAGGTTTTGGTATTGGGGTAATGTTGGCCTCATAAAATGAGTTAGGACCTATTGCCTCTTCTTCACTTTTTTTGGAAGAGTTTGAGGAGGACAGATACAAATCCTCTTTGAATGTTTGGTAGGATTCACTAGTGAAGCCATGTTGTCAAGGACTTTTGCTTTTGGGGAGGATTCAGTTGATTGTTTCAATTTCCTTACTGTTACTAAGTTTATTTAGATTTTCCAGTTCTTCATAATTTAGTATAGGAAGGTTATATATTTCTAAGAATTTGTTCATTTCTCTAGGTTATTGAATTTTTTGGCATATAGTCTTTCATATTATTCTTGTATGATCCATTGTATTTCTGCGGTATCTGTTATAACTTCTCTTTCATTTCTAATTTTGCTTATTTGTATCTTTTCTCTTATTTTTCCTTGGTGAGTCTACAGAGGAATTTGTCAATTTTGTTAATCTTTTCAAAGAACCAGCACTTTGTTGCATTGATTTTGTTTTATTGTCTTTTTGTTCTCTGTTTCACTTAATTCTGCTCTAATTTTTATTATTTCTTTCCGTCTGCTGACTTTGGATTTCATTTGTTCTTCTTTTTCTAGATCTTTAAGATGTAGTGTTTGGTTGTTTGTTTGGCATTTTTCTTGTTTCTTCAGATAGGCCTCTAATCGTATAATCTTCCCTCTTATTACCACTTTTACAGCATCCAAAAAGTTTTGATATGTAGTATTTTCATTCTCATTTGTTTCTCGGTATCTTTTGATCTCCCTTTTTATATCTTCTTTGACCCAGACTTTCTTTAGTGGCATGTTGTTTAATCTCCACGTATTTGTGGTTTTCCCCAGTTTCTTTTTGCAGTTGATCTCCAATTTCAAAGCATTGTGGTCAGACCATACACTTAGTATGATTTCAACCTTCTGAAGTTTATTGAGGCTAGTTTTATGCTCCAACATATGGTCAATCATTGAGAATTTTTCATGTGAACAAGTGAAGAATGTATAGTCTGGTATTCGGAGATGAAAGGCTCAGTAATGTCATTATGTCCATTTGGTCAAATGTGTTATTTAAGGCAGATATTTCCTTATTGATTTTCTGTATGGATGATTTATCCATAGCTATCAATGGCACATTTAGGTCCCCTACTATAATTTTGTGTTTTTTTTTTCAGTTTCTCCCTTTAGTTCTGTTAGCTTTATATATTTTAGTGCTCTCTTATTGGGAGCATATATATTGAAAAGTGTTATGTCTTCTTATTGTATTTCCCCCTTTACTATTATGAAACGTCCATCTTTGTCTCTTGTTACCTTTTTTATCCTGAAGTCTGTTTCATCAGATATAAGTATGACTACACCCAATTTCTCTGAATGCCATTTGCTTGGAGTACTGTGTTCCACCCTTTCACTTTGAGTCTATATTTGTCCTTGCAGCTGAGATGTGTCTCTTGAAGGGAACATATGGTTGAGTTTTGTTTTTTGATCCAGTCTGCTAATCTGTGCCTTTTTATTGGTGGGTTCAGTTCATTTACATTTAGGATGATTATTGATATATGAGTATTTCCTATAGCCATTTTATTTTTTGTGTGTTCACCAACCAGATTCAGTATCTCCATTGTTTCTTTGCCTTTGTGTTTCTGTCTGTTATTTTAGTTTGGTGGTATTTATGATTTTTTTCTTCTATTCCATTTTTTATGTTATGTGTCTCAGTTCTGAATTTTTTTTGAGTGGTTACCATTAAGTTATATAAAAGAAAGTTTCATATATACAGTAGTACTTTTTTTTCACCATGCATCTTATCTCCATTCCCCTTTGCAAATTCAGACCTTTATCCCTGCCCCTTTTATGTTTTTGTTGTCACAAATTATCCCCTATTCATGCTGTGAGTTCATTTCTGAGTTGCAGTAGCAAATTGTCTTCTTCACTTTTTCTTGTTTTACGTTTTTATCTCCTTACCCTTTATGTTATGTTTAATTGTGTGGTATGCTAGTCTATGTAGAAGTTGCCATTTTCTGCTTCTGTCTTTCTGTTAGTCATCTTACTCATAGTTTTGTATCCTTTTGTCTTTTTGTTTCAGGTAGAATAACCTGACAATGTAAGACTTGTGGTGGAAAATTCCCTCAGTTTCTATATATTTGGAAAGGTCTTTATTACTCCTTCATATCTAAAGGATAACTTTGCTGGATATATTATTCTTGGCTGGTAATTTCTCTCTTTTAATAGTTTGAATATGTGATTCCTCTCCCTCCTGGATTGTAGAGTTTCTGCTGAAAATCTAATAAATAGCTAATGGGCTTTCCTTTGTAGGTTACCATCTTCTTTTCCCTAGCTGCCTTGATATCTCTCTTTGTCATTATTTTTTGACAGTTTCAATATAATGTGGAGAAGGCCTTTTAGGATTGAGATAGTTAGGTGTTCTGTTTGCTTCATGGATCTGAGGTTCCAGTTCTTTACATAATTTTGGGAAGTTCTCGTTGACTATTTGTTTAAATAGGCTCTCTGTGCCCTTCTCCCTTTCTTCTCCTTTTGGCATAACTATTATGCTTATATTGCTCTTTCTAATGGAGTCATATAGTTCTTGTAGAGTTCTTCTATTTCTTTTAACTCCCAAGTCTCTCTCTTCTTCCACCTGTGTCATTTCCAGATTTCTATCTTTGATATCGCTAATTCTTTCCTCCATCAGGTCAGCTCTATATCCTAAGCTTGTTATTTCATCCTTCATCTCTTTTACTGAGTTCTTCAGTTCCATAATTTCTCTTTGGTTCTTTTTTAAAATTTGAATCTCTTTGGTAAAATATTCATTTTGTTCATTGATTTTTATTTCTGAGCCCATTAAATTGCCTACCTGAGTTTTTGTGTATCTCATTGAGTTGTTTTAGAATGGCATTCTTGAATTCTCTGTCATTTAATTCACATAATTCCATATCTTTAAGTTTATTTTCTGGAGATTTTTTCATTTTCTTTCTGAGCTGCCTTGTTACCTTGGTTATTCATGGTAATTAATGGAATATTTCTCTTCCTAGGCATCTACAAGAGTGGGTTCCACAGCATGTTGATGTGAAGAGATTTTTCTTTTGCAATAGGTGGTCATGGAGAGGGTTATTTTCTCTTGCCCTGTTCCAGCTTCTCATGGTGGAAGATTTCTTAGGAAAGTGGGCATCTCCTCTCTGACCAGGTCACTTGGGTCTCAGGGCACCACCCTCATGGGAAGATGTTGCAAGCAATGTGGTTCTAGGCCCTGAAATTCCAGTGCTTCTCTTGCAACCAGATGCAGAGCTGTGCACCTCAGCAGCCCCAGGTGCCCCTGCTGGGATCAGCTGTGAAAGGTTTGGGCATGGTGGGCTGGGAGCTGCTGCCAGTATGTTTGTGTCTTTGTTTTCCTCTAAGTAATGGTGACTGCCATACCACAGTTGCCTCACTCCTTTAGTTCCTCCCTTATCATTGGAATTAGCCACGGTGTGCATATCTGCCACTTAGGAACTGTCCCTCCAGTTCTCAGGGCTGTAGATAGTCTGTTCTTGAATCCAAAACTGCTACCATTTTTTTTTTTTTTCCTGGGGACCATGGCTAGCACTGGAAGGGTGTGGAGGATTGAGTTTTGGGAGGGTGGGGGAAGTGGCCAGGGTCTGTGGCTTTGTTTTCCTCCTGGCAGTGAGGGCTTTCAAACCACAGTTGTAGCTTCTGTATTCAGTTTTGCCCCAAGGTCTCTGCCCTACTTGCTGAGTTCAGCTGTATTATATGCTGACCACTCAGGCAGGAATGCTGGGGCCACAGAGAGTGGACTTGCAGTCTCACTCCTTCCCTCTCCCAGGACTGTAGTGAACTCCGGGCTGCATCCATGGCCCCCATCTCTGCACTTCTCCCTTCCCTCCTCCCCTGTTCTCCCTATTTCATCCACTTTCAAGTTTTGATGCACGGATCTCTCAGATCTGTTTGTGTGTTGCATAGGGAATACTTTGTTGAATTACAGCTGTTCAACTTGTTATAACTTCAAGGGGAGAGATCAAGCGCTACCCCTCATGCCACCATGTTTCTGACATCACTCCAGTTATTTATTGATGGACACTTAGGTTGCTTCCATATCTTAACTGTTGTAAATAATGCTGCAATGAACATAGGGATGCATTTCGAATTAAAATGTTTTAAATTTCTTCAGATAAATACTTAGAAGTGGAATTGCTGGGTCATAAGGTAGTTCTATTTTTAATTTTTGGAGGAACCTCCATAATGTTTTCCATACTAGTTGCAACATTTTACAATCACACCAACAGGGTATGATGGTTCCCTTTTCTCCACATCCTTGGCAACACTTGTTTTTTGATTTATTGATGGTAGCCATTTTGACAGGTGTGAGGTGGTATTTCTTTGTGTTTTTTATTTGCATTTCTCTGATGATTAGCAATGTTGAGCACCTTTTCATGTCTATGGGCCATCTATATGTCATCTTTGGAGAAATTTCTATTCAGGTCCTCTGCCCATTTTTAAATTGTATTGTTTGTATTTTTGTTTAGTTATATACCAGAGTTGAGTTATATACCAGAGGATCTCACTTATGTTTGGAATATAAAGAACAAAGTAAGTTAACAAACAAATCAGAAACAGACATATAGATACAGAAAACAAACTAATGGTTGCCAGATGAAAGGGTATTTGAGAGCTGGGTGAAAAGGGGGAAACGATTAAGAAGTAAACATTGGCAGTTAGAAAATAGTCACAGGGATATAAAATACAGCATAGGGAATATTGTCAATATAGTATAATTGCTTTGTATAGTGTCCGGTGAGTACTAAACTAATTTGGGTAATCACTTTGTAAATTATATCATGTCTAACCTCTGTGCTATACACCTAAAACTAATATATAATATTATTGAATATATAAATAAATAAGCCATGGGGATGTAATGTACAGCACAGTGAATACATTCAATACCATAATAACTTTGTATAGTGACTAGATGGTTACTAGATTTATCATGGTGACCACATTGTAAAAAACAACAACATCCAAATATTCAATAAAATCGTCCCTTACCACCCCTTCCCCATTTCAATGAATCACTCTTCTCTCCTATTTCTGTACATATCTCTCCATTTCTTGAACATTTCTGAATTATCATATGAATAACTGTAATATATGTTTTACTTGACTGTCTTCCCTTAAAGTTTGTGAGATTGTCCAGGGCAGTAAATCTTTTTCAGTCATGTTTGTATACAGTTTAAAGTTAATACCTGGCACATGAAGACTTATTGGAACCTTGAAACTAAAGAAGGTAAAGAAATAGATACTATTGAAGATGTTAATGGGCAGAAGTAATGTAAAATTTAAGAAAAATATTGTGTATGTTTCTTTGCAATTAAATAGAATAACAAAATAGTGAAATGTTAATGGTCATAAAGCATTTTATTAGATTTTCTACAAAGAAAACTATTGCAAAAAATTTTCTTTTCTGGGAAGTGGAGTATTTACTGTTATAACCTAATAATTAGAAACATGTGCTTGATTTTCATACGTTGCTCACTTTCGCTTAGTCAACATCAGGTATTATTTGAGCAATCTAACCAGCTTAAAAAACAAACACAGGGCTGACGTTAAATCACCAGTTCTGTTAGATATGTCCTATCTATCTGTCCATTCTTGAGGATCCAGTTTTGATTAATCTGAATAAAGCAGTTCAAATTAATTTCACATTTGTTCTGTTGTAGGAGAGATATACATAGATGTGGCACTATTTTTACATAAATTCTATCTTAAACCATAAGTTTAAATTTATAATTTTCTTCTCATGTAAACACAAAGTAAATTATCCATTCTCCTTTGGGAAGGAAATTTTAAGGCAGAGCTTTACAAACCTTCCTTTTTAAACACAAACTAGAAAAAAAAACAGCTGTTACAGACCAGTGAGAATAGTTAGAGGTAATCTCAAAGCTAATTACCTTCCTATCTCAGATAATTCCTATCTCATTCAGTCCTTTCATGATTATAAAATTAATGCTAAGTATATTCAGTAAGTTTTGCATTCAGCTCTGTGGATAGTTGTACAATTTGGGTCTAATTAACAGTTCATCATACCTCACGAGAGTTATGCCATTGCAAATGTAGTTCTAAACCAAATAGCAGTTTTTCTCTTTTCTGGGTTACACAATCATTGAAATATTACTTCTCTTTTCAACTACTATCTTTTTTTTTTCCTGATCTTCATTTTGCTTTGTAAGCCCTAATTTTAATTTTTCCCAGCAAATGTGTATTGTAAGGATCAGTGATAATTATTAATGGAAATGGTCTTTAAAAAATCAGTTTAGATTAAATGTAATGAACTTTAATTTAGTATTTTCATGTATTAAAAACAAATAGTTGATATTAATAATAGTAGTAAAAGACACATTTAGACCTGAGACTGATCACTGATAATCCTAGTTTCTGTTTTTATAGCTATGTGAATATAATCAAACTCAACCCAATGATTACATTTACTAACATTTAATAACTTATGAGTGTTACAGGAAATGAAAGTGAATGTTCTTATACATGAGGCTTTTTAAGTTCCTACTGAAGTCTGTTCAAAACTGTAGTCAATAAAGTGATCAACCTTATGATTTAATATGATAATTTATTTTATTATTTCACCTTAACCCAGAATTAGAAAGAATATTTTTTTTAAACTTAACTTTTTCATCTATGAAAGAAAAATTTCACTTTTCTTTCTCTTTTGTGTTTTATTATTTTCTCTTCAGCTGCTAAAGCAGTTAGCTAACTAATATGGTAATGATATTTTTAAAAGAATCTTTAGCTAAGGATAACATAAACAAATTTCAATGGTCAGGAAAACCCTAGATGCTAAATGAAGAAAGAAAGAAAGGAAGAAAAGAAGGAAGGAAGGAAAGAAGGAAGGAAGGAAGGAAGGAAGGAAGGAAGGAAGGAAGGAAGGAAGGAAGAAAGAAAAAAGTGTCAAAATTGCTTTCTATTTACAACAGTAACATGATGTGAAACCTCATGTGTCTGATTTGTTACTGTCATCACATGCAAATAGGATAAAATTCTATTTGGTAGAGAGTAATAGCATGATACTGATTTAGCTGTAGTGGCTATGAAAGGTGCATATGAGGAAGGAATATATAATTGAGACTTGAATGATGGGAAGGAAGAAGCTAAGCAAAGATGTGGGGTAAGGGTGTTCCAAGAAGGCTTAGTAATAAATGTCTTGAAATGAGATTGAGCTTGGTGTATCTTAAGGGGCAAAAAAAGCCAGTGAGGCTGAATATAATGACTGGTGGCAGGAACGGATGGAGGTGAAACAGGGGAGATATTAAGGGGTCTTGTAGATTACGATTAATGGGTTAATAGTCTGACTACTATGGGGAACCAAAGGAGTTTAATCAAGGGTTTGATACAATTTTGTTGTCCCTTAAAAATGTTTATTTATTTATTTATTTATTTAAATTTATTTTTTAAATTCATTGGGGTGACAATTGTTAGTAAAAATGTTTATTGTCCTTGTTGTGTTCTGACTATAATAAAGGCAAAGACACACACACACACACACACACACACACACACACACAGGAAGTCTGGAAATTAAGTTCACAAACTTGTTGCAACAATGTTGCTAACCTTTTTTGATATCAGAGGGAATATTCATTATGAATTTGTACCAACTGGACAAACAGTTAACCAAGTTTACTATTTGTGAGTGCTGAAATGGCTGAGTGAAAAAGTTAGACGACCTGAACTTTTTGCCAACAATTCATGGCTCTCACATCACGACAATGCACCAGTTCACACGGCACTGTCTGTGAGGGAGTTTTTAGCCAGTAAACAAATAACTGTATTGGAACACCCTCCCTACTCACCTGAACTGGCCCCCAATGACTTCTTTCTTTACCCAAAGATAAAGGAAATATTGAAAGGAAGACATTTTGATGACATTCAGGTCACCAAGGGTCATACGACGACCGCTCTGATGGCCATTCCAGAAAAAGAGTTCCAAAATTGCTTTGAAGGGTGGGCTAGGCACTGGCATCAATGCATAGCTTCCAAGGAAAGTACTTTGAAGGTGACTGTAGTGATACTCAACAGAGAGGTACGTAGCATTTTTTTTAGGATCAGTTCACGAACTTAATTGTCCGACCTCATATATTTTTAGATTGATCCTTACCTATACATACTGTCTTTGGGAAATATTATTTTTTTTCTTATCACTTTTTATCCATGGGGAAAAATGAAAGATGAAACTTCTTGGAACTGCATAGTAGATATTTTCTGGGACATACTATAAGTACCACCTTGTGCAATATATTTTGCATTATATAATTTTTGCATTCTGAGTAGATCAGAAAGGGAGAGTTCCCTATTCTTACTCTGGCAGATATTTTGAAAAAAAAAAGTGTTGTTTCCATTTTACTCATGACTTAGATGTTTGGTTAGAACAAATACAGAGTGTGCCAAAAAATGTATACACATTTTAAGAAAGAAAAAACTATTAAAAGTGTAATACTCAGTATATACCAATAACAAAAGATGTGTACAAGTCATGTTTGACTTCTGCAATTGCAAGAGGTGCTCAGAGTGGTTACCATCAGCGTCCAGACACTTCTGATTACGGCGAACTACTGCTTGAGCAACGTTGACCAAAGTGTCTACTTGTATACATTTTTTTGGCACCCCTGATATAATTCCCATTTCTTCTGAAATAACATGACCTACTACTTATATTTACCAGCTTAAAACTATACGCATAAAATTTACATTATTATTTTCCAACTCTGTTTGTTTTTAATATTTTTGCCTATTTTTATTTAAAATACATATCAACTTAACCAATTTTTCTTAGTTTCCAACATGGGTCAGACTCCCTAAGGACATCCATTTGTATATTCATGAATAGCATAACACAGAAATGCTGTATGAAATACAAAGAGAGGGTAAGAACCTCTCCTAATGCTACCTAACCATGAAAATGAAGTAAGAATTGAAATAATTAACTGGTTACTCTGTCAAAAAAAAAAAAAAAAATCTTTGATAACGTTGGCTACTACACAATTAAAAATCAGTTGTTCACTTGCTGATGGATAACAACTATAAAAACTGGAAGAAAATTATTCATGAACAATTGAAATTAAAGTCATTAATGGGAAGCCTTTATTCAGATACTTTGGTTTGGCATTAGAGATGATTTGCAATGTGTTCTCAGATTCCACTATCAGTTTATGAAAATAACAATAACAGCAAAATCTCTTTGTTTCATACAGCTTCTTAATCTATTCACTGCTCTCCTGAAAGATCAAGTGCTTTTTTTCGCCTCTTTGTTCTCAACATACCTCTTTCTTTATTGTTGTTTTTGATGTCAGAAGATTATATGTTTTACATTTCTATCATTTGTAAAAAGTAATTATATTAAGTGATGCCATCAATTATTGCCTGCCATGCCCACAGCTCCATTTTATGGAAATCTCACTCTCTCCAGTCCCTAGTGCCTAAGCAGCAATTTTCATATCACATGACTCTGTTCTCTTAGCAGCAGCTGTTTCTGAGGATGGGTCATCTATGTGTTCGCCAGCAAGTGATGACATATCTTGGCATAAAGAGCTGCTCTCATATAGATATGGTGCTTATAAATTAACAAATCCTCTCGCAGGTTTTAAATGAGAAATACGTAACATTTTGGTATTCTGTAGTGGGACTGCAAGAAGCAAACATATATAATTTCAATTATAATAATAGCTAGCATTTATCAAGTACTAAATCCACCACGAAAAGAATTTAGCAACATGAATAATCTAATTTAATCCTTACAATGTCTCTACAAAGTAGTTGTCATCATCCTCATTTTGAAAAAAAAAAACACACACACACACACAAACTAAAAAACCTGAGGCTTTAAATAATTTGCCTGAAATTAAACTCTTAATGAGTAATGGAGCCTAGAATTAGCTCTAAGCAATTTTGATGCTGAACCTTTATCTGTAGTAACATTTCTGCTTTAGAGCTCTAATAAGCCTTGAAAGCAGATCGTCTTTCTTGAATTCTTGGTACATGTGAGATTCTGTAAATACTTTTGCTTGGCCAGCGCTTCACTGTAATCCTCTCTTTACCTGAACCAGATTGAATATGTCTCTTTCTTGCATCTAAATGAGCTTCTGAAAAAAAGAAAGAAAGAAAGAAAGAAAGAAAGAAAGAAGGAAGGAAGGAAGGAAGGAAGGAAGGAAGGAAGGAAGGAAGGAAGGAAGGAAGGAAGGAAGGAAGGAAGGAAGGAAGGAAAAGAAAGAGAGAGAGAGAGAGAGAGAGAGAGAGAGAGAGAGAGAGAGAGAGAGAGAGAGAGAGAGAGAGAGAGAGAGAGAGAAAGAAAGAAAGAAAGAAAGAAAGAAAGAAAGAAAGAAAGAAAGAAAGAAAGAAAGAAAGAAAGAAAGAAAGAAAGAAAGAAAGAAAGAAAAGAAAGGAAAAGATTGGCTGTGTGGGTGCATATTAAATGGAATTGAACTAGAGGCAGTTTTCCTGGTTTTAGAATTCAAGTGTTCAGGTCATTAGAGCCTCAACCTCTTGACAGTTAGCCTTTCTTTTACCTCCTGAGTGACAAACCATGTGATGCACAAAGTTTTATTTTTCATGTGCACTCAAAAATAAATAAGGAACTCACAATTCTAATATTGTAAAAAAATTGATTCAGTTGAAATTGAAAGAAACCAAATAAACAACAAAACAACAACATATACACAGATAACCAGATATTTGGAAAAGTAAAAAAGAGCAACCATATGATAAACAGAAAGCATAAGAAAAAGTAAATTTTTTTGACAATATCAAATAGTCATGTTAATGTAAGAATTTTACCCCCGAAAACTGTTTCAGATACAAATACAATTTTCAGAGAAAAAACACATAATGTTTAATAGACATAAACAGCCATGACACTATTTCCACCTTTTAATTAAACAAAGTCCATATATTAGGCAATTACTACTTTGTAACAATTATGATTATTTCAATTCATAGACATGCAAAAAATATTAAGCTTGGTAAGCTTACTTTTACGAGAAGAACTGCTAAGTGATTATAACCACAGACCTAAAGAAGATGTTGCAGGAGTATGTGAACTAAAAAGAAAATGTACAAATTGCTAGAGTTATAAAGGCTAATTAAGCATCAGACTGCCCCTAATTTACCACCTGGCTAACCCAAATTATTACCATACCAAGTCTGCCAAAATTTGTCAGCAAGTACCTGTATCATTACTCCATTTCCCTAGGTGATTGGTTTTTCTATATATTTTTCAAACGTTTTATCAAGTGGGTTTAAGAATTATAAGTTGGGGTCTAGAGGAAGCAAATCAGTAAACCATATTTACAATAGCACCTATGGATAGATAGGGAGATCCCTCACAGCCATTAATCATGATAAAAACACGAGCATGAATTTTAACAAATCAAAGCATCTATGTGAAGTGTGCTAACAATAGCAAAAATGAAAGGAAAAGAACCTGTTACATAACTTCGGGAGAAATCATTTCAGCCTAACTGAAGTGAAGAAAATCAGCATTGTATTCTTAATTTAGTATAGTGCCATATGTTTAAAATTGTCAACCAAGCTTATCCAAGTGAAAAATAATATGGATGTATACCTTTACTGTATACAAGCTTTTACATTTGAATTGTATTATATTAACTAATTATGAAAGCTATACTCAGCATTTAAATAATCTTGTTTTGATTATGTAGAAATAATATCAGGTAGAAGAGATTGTTAACATACAGAGGATAATATTTGGGTATCATGATAGTGGCACTGTGTCATGTGTTCAATTTAAGAAAATTAACAAGTCTATAATAAATCTAATGGATTTTTTTGTTTTTACCTTTTATTTCTGTAGGAATATCTTTTCTTGAGGTAAAATGTTCAGTTCCCTATGTAGACAAAATAAAATGCAAAACAAGGTAATTATTTTAAAATTGAAACAAAAATAATGAGGTTATTCTAAATAATCTGTTCCTTGTTGGCATATGTTACAGTAGTTGTCTTTATTATGGGACTTGCTGAGAAGAGTCTGTGAGGATTATGAAAAAAGTTTCCTCAATTACATTTATAATTGTCTCAATCAATCATTGCTTAAGATTTTTGTTTTCTGGTTCTTTCAAAAGTGAACTGGAAATTTGGAGCTAATACACTTTCTATTTAATAAGACTTGCTTTCTTTTTAGATACATATTTAACTGTAAAACAAAGAGCACAAATGCAATATCATGAGCCCAAATCTAAGGTTGACTAGTTACATTCTAGGTGTATAAAATGTTTTACATCATACTGAGCAACACTTAAATTAAATGTAAACCAGTTATCATTCATATACATATATATGCTTATATAGCCTAATGTGATAGTTTTATTGCTCCTTACATGTAACTCTCTTCACAGATCAAAATTTATTCTCTTTAGATATGTCAATTTGCATGTTTTCTTTTAAATAAATTCTTCAGAGTAAGACAGAGAATTTTTGACTGGCTAAAGCACATCACTTAACTTCATGGGCTTTTAGTATTCTAATATATTGATGTTTTTCTATACCATACCACTGTTTACTTCTTTTATAATGAGATAATTGCAATATTTTTTACTTTATTATATTTCCCAAGTTAATCAAGTCAGAAACATATAATATGCAATAGTTAAAGACTACTGTTTTTCTTACTCTGCTGCTTTTTATAATTATTTCTTATTGATAATTCCAGAGCATTTAACTCACAATTTCTATACTCAATGTCAGAAACGTTTAGTGCAATCTCCAAAGGTTATTTCAATATGAGTTTTTTAAATATTGCGATTCCAGTACAACTTTCAAACGGTACTAAAATATGTCACAACGAACTAAAGCCTTAACGTTTTTGTTTTGAGAAATAAAAATGTATCAAATTGATGGCATTAAAGAGTGTAGATAAAGAATCTAGTAGCATGGGTTACCAAAACACCTTACTTTTATTTCTATTTAAGAGTGGTGCCGCACCCCATGTGACCCCTGTTTCTTTTATGTGTGAATGAAATTGGTAACACATGAACTAACATTTCTTTTCACCATGAGTTATGACCCACAGCATTGATGTTATATATATTGTAGGTACATGAGTGTTTTTGGCCTTGACCATTTATCTGACAAGTAGCTTGACTCTCTCTAATTGTTGTACAAAACAATAATTGCTTTCCTTAAGCATCAACGGTCATTTATGTAGCACACCTTATTTTTATAAAGATCAAACTCATTGATAAATGATTATATTATATATCTACAAACCGAATACAAAACTATACATATATTTTAGAATAAATTTAGACTTACAGGAAAGTTACTAAAATAATACAGAGAATTCCTATATACACCTAACTCATTTACTCCTATTGTTTACATCTTATGTTGCCATTGTTTATTGGTCAAAATTAAACTTCAGACTTTATTAAAATTTTATTAGTTTTCCAGTAATGTAATTTTCTATTCCAGAATCCCACCCAAGATACTATATACCAATTAGATGGCATGTCTCCTTAGACTTCTCTAGACTGTGACAGTTTCTCTGACTTCCCTTGTTGTTGATGACCTTGACAACTTTTAAGATTACTGACCAAGCATTTTGTAGAATGGTCCTCACTGAAATTTAGCTAATGTTCTTTCTAAGGGTTAGACTTGATTTATGGGTATTTGGAAGGAAGACCACTAAGATAAAGTTTCATTCTCATCATGTCAGGGTTACATGCCATCAACATAACACATGGAGGAGATTGAACATATGTCACACCCAAATATGCCACTCTAGCATAAGGATTATTTTGAGCTGAAGGCAACTGAGAAAAAGTAGGAACAGGATGAGCTTTCAGCCCTTCCCCTATCTACCTGATAACAAGATCATAAATTTCTTGTGAAAGTGTCCCTTCTCCCACTACCCGTACCAGGAAAGGAATAACAACCTTGTCACCAGAGATGAAATGACACTGAGAATATAGAAACAAACCTTACTAATAACCTTTATCTACATTTTGTTTCCCATATTGGCCTTCCTGCAATTTTCTGCCCTAGAAGCTCAGTCCCTTTCTTTTGTCTTTTATTTCTCTTAAATGTATCGTCTTTTTTCAAGTGGTATATAAACCTCCAAGCTTTCCCATTTCTTTGGGGATTTGTTCTTTCTATGAAGTCTCCCTCTCCCCTGTGACATGTAAAACTTTTAACCTCAAATACATGTGCATGCTTTTGCTCCTGATAATCTATATTTTGTCAGTCTAATATACAATGAACTTAGGATGGGTAGAGGAAGGGTTTTTCCACCCTTACCCATATCACCATTGATGTTAAAGTTGATTGTCCAGCTGAGGTATTGTTTGCCAAATTTCTCCAATTGAAAGTTACCCCCGTTTCCCTACTGCACATTTTGGGTTTATTTATATCAGTACAGACTCTTGGATATTTTATTTATACTTTGGATTAGAATCCCCTACTACTTTTATTCTTTTATTTCTAAAATTGTTCCAGCTGTCCCATAATGATATATTAATGAAATGATACAACGTTAACCTTTTGGGTTTGGCTTCTTTCACTTAGGAAAAAGTAATGTTATTACTTGATTTGGTAGCTCATTCCTTTCTATTGCTGAATAGCATTTTGTTATATGATATACCACTGATTATCTATTTACCTGTTGAAGGACATTATGGTTTCTTCGACTTTTCAAAAATTATGAGTAAAGTTTATGTGTGGGCATAAGTTTTCAATTGATTTGGGTAAACAGGAGTGGGATTGCTAGGTTTTATGACAAATCTATGTTTAACTTTATAAGAAACTTCCAGAGTAATTATGCTTTTTTTTTTTTTTTTTTTTTTCATTTCAACCAGCTACAAATGAGTGTTCTTATTTCCCATCCTTGACATCATTTATTGTTCTCAGGTTTTTGGATTTTATCCTTTTTGATAGCTGTGTAGTAATATCTCATTACTGTTTTAAGTTGCATTGCCCTAATGAAAAATGATCCTAAACATCTTCTTATGTGTGTCTACACCTTTTTGCATTCTCACCAATGATGTATACAGGTTTTCATTTTTCCATGTCCTTACCAATAGTTGTTATTGTCTATCTTTTATTATAGCCACCCTAGTGTTTGTAAATTGTGTCTTGTGATTTTTATTTGCATTGTGCTAAAGACTTAAAGATATTGAGCATCTTTTCACGTGCTTATTGTTCATTTGTACACTTTCTTTATAGAAATGCCTGTTTAAATACACTGGCAATTTTTAAATTGGGTTATTAGACTTTTTGAGTTGAAGAGGTTTTTTTAATATATGTATTCTGGGTATAAGTTGTTTATGAAATGTATGATTAGCAAATGTTTTCTTCTATTCCATGGCTTGCCTTTCACTTTTGTGATTATATAATTTTCTGCAAAAGTTTTTAATTTAAATATAGTCCAATATTTCTACTTTTCTTTTGTTGCTTGTGTTTCTTTCTTTTTTTTTTTTTTTGATGTCATATCTAAGAAACTATTACCTAACCCAGTGTCCTGAATATTTTCTCCTATGTTTTCTTTCAAAGGTTTTTTACTTTTAGCTATTATATTTAGCTCTGTCACATATTTTGATTTAATATTTGTGTATGGTATGAGGTAGGGTCCCAGTTCATTCTTTTCCATGAGAATATCTAATTTTCCCAATACTAATTGTTGACAAGAATTTTCTTTTTATATTGAACATCTGGATTCTCCTCAATCTTCCCTTTGAGAGACTTGTTGAGCTCTCAGATATGTTTATTACAGGGTGAGACCTTTTTCCCTTCCATGATCACAGGCCTTAGAAACATTATGCTTTCACACTAGTCCACACTTACCCACTGCAATTCATTAAAATTTATAGTTTTATCTTCCTACCAGCTTTTGTGGCAGCCAGAGTGGCATCCACCCCAGGCAAGCAAATGCTCACATCCTATTTCTCACTGAAGATGCCTTTCTTTCTTTAGACTTTGGGATAACTATTTACCCTGCAACTGCTTTAGAAAAAACCATTAATTGACTGTCTGTTTAGCATTTGTCTTGTTGTATAAATGGGATCAACATCTTTCCAGCTCTCTAAATCTCAAAGCTGAAACTATTTATAGATTTTTACATCTTTGAAGCATATAACCATTAATTTATCTCCATTTTGTTACAGCTGATCAAAATGTTTTCCCTAATTCTGAATTTAGTGTTTGTATGAAAAAACTTCATTAGTGCATTATTATTTATGAGTTGCTGAACTTTTGCAGGCATGTCAGATATTCGGAGAACAGTCAAATCTTCTCATTATACAAAATTGGACTTGACTTATATAGATGAGATCCAGGGGTACAACAAAATAATTTGTAAGGAACAGTAATTTCTTATTCAAAATGTGTTATGCCCTTAGGGTATTTTGTACCCTACTACAGTTATTTCTGAAAAGTTTATATTATCTTTGTAATTATTAGAGTCCTAAGACATGTAATAATAAGCCAAACTAAATAGACATATTAGGTTTATTTTTACTTTATTCTACACTTAAAAAGTTATTTCCTGTTAAACACAATTTATTCAGTAAATATCTGACACAAATTATACATTTATTACATAAAATTACATAACAGTTGTTAATTAAAATATCATATTATGGAAAATAAATGAAAGGCAGCCTAGGACTTTGATTTCTACTGCCATATAGTCTTTGAAAAATGTAGACTTGTTCTGTTTATTCAAATTATTTAGAGCTTTTTCAGAAGATGGTATCTAAATATACTTCACAACATATTACAATGATCTCTTTTCAAATTAAGATTCTATGGTGTTTCTTTTCTAAAAAAGAAAATAGGGCTGGCCTGGTGGCTCAGGTGGTTAGAGCTCCATGCTCCTAATTCCGAAGGCTGCCGGTTCGATTCCCATATGGGCCAGTGGGCTCTCAACCACAAGGTTGCCAGTTCAATTCCTTGAGTCCAGCAAGGGATGGTGGGCAGCGCCCCCTGAAACTAAAATTGAACATGGCATCTTGAGCTGACCTGCCTCCCGGATGGCTCAGTTGGTTGGAGGATGCGCTCTCAACCACAAGGTTGCCAGTTCGATTCCTCGACTCCCGCAGGGGATGGTGGGCTGCGCCCCCTGCAACTAGCAATGGCAACTGGACCTGGAGCTGAGCTGCACCCTCCACAACTAAGATTGAAAGGACAACAACTTGACTTGGAAAAAAAAAAAAAAAACAACTCCTGGAGGTACACACTGTTCCCCAATAAAGTCCTGTTCCCCTTCCCCAATAATAAAAATAAAATAATAATAATACTCTTAAGAAAAAAAAGAAAATAATTCACCAGAATATTTTTTTTAATACATTTTGTTTAAGACAACAAAATTTTGGCCATGAATTAATGAGAATTTTTATGAACTAATCTTCAGGCAGTCAAAAAAAGTGAGTGAGAGTCCATATGGGGATGAAAAAAAAAAATTTCTTGAATTATTTCAATCAGGCCATTTCCTTTGCTTCTGAACTTGTCTGTAAAGATAGGTTGATTTGCCTCAAAATCTCACTTTGACAATCTTAAATGAAGAAGCATCTTAGAGAAAAGACATAAAAGATATTTAGAGAATTTCAAATAAATACTGAAGGTCTTTGTCAGACTGTTTTTAAAAAGAGAATTACTTAAAAACATTATACTAGTAACAATATTTTTACGTATGCAAAAGTTATAGAAATATTTTCAATTTTAAAGGATAACACCTCTATTTTTAGCTGTGAGGAAGGGGTCATTGTTTGTGATCAATAACATAAAAAAACCTTCAAATACATTATAGAAAATTAAAAGAGAATTTTGCCAGTTTTGCCCATAAACGCCCTTGAATCAGTAGTGGTGTTTCCTAAGTAGTATAAACTCCTTTATTTCAGAGCAATGAAACATGGGAAACATTTACTTACAAGATAATCTTTCATGTTAATAACCTCAGCAACAGTCTTAAAACTAACTTTGACAAATACACTTCGCTATAAACCTACAATTGTCTAATAGTGTGCAATTCAGAGGATTTTGCACCATTAATCTTGTTATTGTAATGGCCTGTCTTCTTTTGTAAGAATATGGGGTTAGTGTTTGGAACTGAAGATCTCATTATACTTCACTATAGACACAATAATGTATTTATCACAACCTTAATAGAACTAGCAGAAAAGAGATATATGGGACTTTGCTGTTACCAATTTTTAAAAAAATTCAACTGAGTAAATTTGAAGATCTAATTGGTTTTATTGAACAATTCATGAATTGGGGCAGGATCCCATCTAGCAAACAGAAAGGAGCCTCAAGGAGCTGTACAAAACGAAATGCTTTTCTAGGCAGAAAGGAGAAGGGATAAGGAAAGAACAGATTACCTTATCTTTGGGGGGGGGGATGGAAAGGGCCTAAATGGCAGATAAGATTATTGGTGTTGACCAGAAAATTCCAGACTGACCAGTTAGAAATACATTTGTGGGGAAGAATGAAACTGCAATTAGCTTAGATATTAAGTCTTGGTTTAGTGACATGGGTTTAGCACAGGTGACTTCAATTTGGC
The DNA here is from genome assembly GCF_057876585.1 of Rhinolophus sinicus. Taxonomy (NCBI): domain Eukaryota; kingdom Metazoa; phylum Chordata; class Mammalia; order Chiroptera; family Rhinolophidae; genus Rhinolophus; species Rhinolophus sinicus. The sequence continues at coordinate 56,570,626 of NC_142518.1, read as the reverse complement.
CCTGTTTTCATTTAAAGATACTTACGAGTTAGATAACATACAATGATATACATATATATTTAATATAAATTTATAAACATATTAGTCACATATACAAGATCACAAATATTAGTACCTTCGTTTTGCTTCTGCACTATTTATCCGCTTACCTTTAGTCATGTTACTGACAATTTTGTGGCCTCAATTTTTCATACCATAAAATTAAAGTCCATTTCCTTTATGAAATTTTATGATCTCTGGTAAACAGTTATAGGTAAAAATGTAAATGTAATACAATTTGAGATCTTTTTTAACTTTCTTAGTATTCACCCCATAAAGTTGCCTGCCATCACTTTATAACTTTTGTGTAATTTACAAAGCAAGTCTTAGAAAAGCTAAATATTAGCTTTTAAATGTTTTCGCTGAATTTTACGTGGTTGTCACAAAGTGCTGGCTGAACTTGTGATTTCCAGTATTCATTATGACATTTTCTAGGTGAGATACCAGGAGTGGTCATGACTAGCAAAATAAGTAGTTCTACGTATTTATTTTTTTAATTAAAGTTTATTGGGGTGACAATTGTTAGTAAAGTTACATAGATTTCAGGTGTACAATTCTGTATTACATCATCTATAAATCCCATTGTGTGTTCACCACCCAGAGACAGTTCTCCTTCCATCACCATATATTTGATCCCCTTTACCCTCATCTACCACTCCCCTCCCCCCTTACCCTCTGGTCACCTCCAAACAATTGTCTGTGTCTATGAGTTTTGTTTCTCATTTATTTGTCTTGTTCTTTTGTTGTTTTTGGTTTATATACCACATATCAGTGAAATCATATGGTTCTCTGCTTTTTCTGTCTGACTTATTTAGCTTAGCATTGCATTCTCAAGATCCATCCATGTTGTCACAAATGGTCCTATTTCATCTTTTTTACCACCTAATAGTATTCCATTGTGTATATATACCACAACTTCTTTATCCATTCATCTATTGAAGAACATTTTGGTTGTTTCCATGTCTTTGCCACCATAAATAAAGCTTCAATGAACATTGGAGCACATGTGTCTTTATGTATAAATGTTTTCAGATTTTTGGGGTAGATACCTAGGAGTGGGATTGCTGGGTCATACGGTAATTCTCTTTTTGGTTTTTTGAGGAATCTCCACACTTTCTTCCATAGCAGCTGCACCAATCTGCATTCCCACCAACAGTGTATGAGGGTTCCTTTTTCTCCACAGCCTCTCCAACACTGGTTATTCTTTGTTCTATTGATGATAGCCATTCTGACTGGAGTGAGGTGATATCTCATTGTGGTTTTTATTTGCATTTCTCTGATGATTAGTGATGTTGAGCATTTTTTCATATGTCTATTTGCAATTTGTATGTCATCTTTGGAGAAATGTCTCTTCAGGTCCTCTGCCCATTTTTCAATTCGGTTGTTTGTTTTTTGTTGTTGTTGAGTTGCATGAGTTCCTTGTATATTTTGGATATTAGCCTATTAACGGAGGCACTGTTTGCAAAAATCTTCTCCCATTCAGTTGGTTGCCTCTTTATTTTCTTGATAGTTTCTTTTGCTGTATAGAAGCTTTTAAGTTTGATATAGTCCCATTCATTTATTTTAGTTTTTACTTCCCTTGTCGTAGGGGTCAAATTAATAAAATGTTCTTTTAACCCAAGATCCATAAGTTTAGTACCTATGTTTTCTGCTATGCAGATTATTGTTTCAGGTCTTATGCTTAAGTCTTTGATCCATTTTGAATTAATTTTGGTACATGGGGACAGATAGCAGTCCAGTTTCATTCTTTTGCACGTGACTTTCCAATTCTCCCAGCACCATTTATTGAAGAGGCTTTTCTCCATTGTATGTTTTTCACTTCTTTGTCAAAAATTATCTGTCCATACTTATGGGGATTTACTTCGGGTTTTCAATTCTATTCCATTGGTCTATGTGTCTGTTTTTCTGCCAATACCATGTTGTGTTGATTATTGTAGCCCTGTAGTACAAGCTAAAGTCAGGGAGTGTGATACCGCCAGCATTGTTCTTTTTTCTTAAGATTGCTTTGGCTATTTGGGGTCTTTTGTCATTCCAAACAAATCTGATGATATTTTGTTCTATTTCTTTAAAAAGTGCCATTGGGATTTTGATGGGGATTGTATTAAATCTGTATATTGCTTTGGGTAATATGGCCAATTTAACTATGTTGATTCTTCCAATCCATGAGCACAGAATGTTTTCCCATTTCTTTGTGTCTTCAATTTCTTTTAAAAATGTCTTGTAGTTTTCAGCATATAGGTCTTTCACATCCTTGGTTAAGTTTATTCCTAGGTATTTTATTCTTTTTGCTGCAATTGCAAAAGGAATTTTTGTTTGTTTCTTTCTTTTTCTGAGATTTCATTGTTAGTATATAGGAAAGTAATGTACTTTTGTACGTTGATTTTGTAGCCAGCAACTTTACTGAATTTGTTGATTGTTTCTAATAGCTTTTTGGTGGTGTCTTTAGGGTTGTCTATATATAGCATCACGTCATCTGCAAAGAGTGATAATTTAACTTCTTCATTCCCAATTTGGATGCCTTTTATTTCTTTCTCTTGCCTGATTGCTCTGGCAAGGACTTCCAACACTATGTTAAAAAGCAGAGGTGATAGGGGACAGCCCTATTGTGTTCCTGAATGTAGAGCAAAGGGCTTCAGTTTTTCACCATTAATTATGAGATTAGCTGAGGGCTTGTCATATATGGCCTTTATTATGTTAAGGTATTTTCCTTCTATACCTATTTTATTAAGTGTTTTAATCATAAATGGATGTTGTATCTTGTCAAATGCTTTTTCTGCATCAATTGATATAATCATATGATTTTTGTCCTTTATTTTGTTTATGTGATGTATCACATTGATGGATTTGTGGATGTTGAACCATCCTTGTACCTTGGGGATGAACTCCACTTGGTCGTGATGAATAATCTTTTTAATGCATTGTTGTATTCGATTTGCTAGAATTTTATTTAGGATTTTTGCATCTGTATTCATCAGAGATATTGGTCTGTAGTTTTCTTTTATTGTGTTGCTCCTGCCAGGATTTGGTATCAGGGTAATGTTGGCCTCATAAAATGAGTTAGGGAAATCTGATGATAATCTAATGGGCTTTCCTTTGTAGGTTACTGTCTTCTGTTCCCTGGCTGCCTTGAGGATTCTTTCTTTGTCATTGATTTTTGACAGCGTCAATACAATGTGCCTTGGAGAAGGCTTGTTAGGGTTGAGGTAATTAGACGTTCTATTTGCTTCTTGGATTCAAGGATCCAGTTCTTTCCACAGGTTTGGAAAGTTCTTGTCAAGTATTTGTTTGAATATACTCTCTGTTCCCTTCTCTCTTTCTTGTCCTTCTGGTATGCCCATTATTCTTATATTGCTCTTTCTGATGGAGTCAGAAACTTCTTGTAGAGTTCTTTCATTTATTTTAAGTCTCAAGTCTCTTTCTTCTTCCATCCGTGTCATTTCCAGATTTCTATCTTCGATGTCACTAATTCTTTCCTCCATCTGGTCAACTTTACTACCTAAGCTGGCTATTTCATTCTTCATTTCTTCTATTGAGTTCTTAATCTCCAGAAATTGTATTTCGTTCTTTCTTTAAAATTTCAATCTCTTTGGTAAAATGTTCATGTTTTTCTTTGATTGTGTTTCTGAGTTCATTAGACTGCCTTTCTGTGTTTTCTTGCATCTCATTGAGTTTTTTCAGAACTGCAATCTTGAATTCTCTGTCATGTAAGTCACTTATTTCCATATCTTTAAGTTCATTTCCTGGAGACTTTTTACTTTCTTTCTGAGCTGTCTTGTTGCCTTGGTTATTCATGGAAATTACTGATTTATTATTTCTCTTCCTAGATATCTGCAGGAGTGGGTTATGCAGCATGTTGATAGGGAGAGGTCTTTCTTTTGTTTTCCAGTACGTGTTGGTAGATGTTTTATTTTCTGTCCTACTGCAGCCCTTTTTTCTCTCTCACATTGTAGTGTTATGTTTTCTCTGCACTATTCTAGCTTCTCACACAATGGGGGGATTCCTTGGAATGTGGGCTTCTCCTCTGTTAATAGTTTGCCTTGGTCATATGGTGCCATGTCCCTGTGGGGATGTGGAGAGCTTTTTAATTTCCAAAGCTGTTCCTGCACCAGATTCAAAGTCTGTGTGTTTCAGCAGTTCTGTTTACTCATGCAGGGATCCGCCCAGATAGGTGAGGACAGGGGCGGGGTGAGTTGTGAGTGATAGCCAGAGCAATGGCGGCGACAACCACCCCAGCCAATCCTGCTTCCACAGCTCCCTCCTTTTTGCCGGAACTAGTTGGGCTGTGAATCTGTGTCTGCTGAGCACAGTTCTCAGAACTGCAAATATTCTGTTTTTCTGATCTGACACTGCTTCTGTTCCATTTCTAGTACTGGGCAGGTGGGGGTGGGCCACGCTCTGGGAGGGTAGGGATGGGCCAGCTACTTTCAGTCCCTAAGGCTCCATTCTCTGCTCGGCATTGAGGGCTTAAACCACTGTTTTCAGCCTTCCTCCTTCAGTCTTTGCTCCAATGTCTCTCGTGAGTGATGGGTTCAGCTGTGTTATATGCTGTCCCTTCAGCCCTGTGGGCCCTAAAAGGAGCCCTAGCAGTCCGAGTTCTTCCCTCTCCCACAGCTGTGGTAGTTCTGGGATGCAGCGAGCTCGGAGCACTGAGGTAGGTCTGCGTCCTGCATCCATGTGGCTCCATCTCCGCTCTTCTCCCTTCCCTCCTGCCCTGCTCATGCAATTTGCCCAACTTTAGGTGAATTCAGCAGTGAGACTCTTTGTCTTCCCTGTCTGCTATGCAGGGAGTCCTTTGTGGAGTTATAGTTGTTTGCTTAGTTGTAAATTCCAGGGTAGATTTCCAGAGGCTCACCTCACGTGGCCATTTTTATGATGTCTCTGTTTTGTTTTTCCTTATTATAATACTGTATTTTGAAATGTGGATTCAAACTTGGGAAAGGACGTAAAATATGAATGTGCTCTTTGGATAAAAGTTAACTTTATATTTTGTCTTAATTTTCATAGTCTAATTACATCTGGCTTTCCTTACAGATTGACTCATTCCAATTATGGGGGGAAAGGTTTTGTTATACTCATGTTAAATCTTATTTCAGAACACAAAAGCATCTTTGTTTCTCTTCCCAAATACCCTCTTAATTATTTTTTCTCTATGAATATGAGTCTTCAAAATTCACTGTCCTGAAAGTCACAGAACCTACATTAATTCCATGTCCAAACAATGATAAATTTAGATTAGTTTAGAAAAAAAAGGTTTTCATTCTATTTTAAAGGAGCAAATTTGTGTTTATTGGTCTTTGCAAACAGTTCATTTATAAAGATAGTAGATTAGCTTAATACATATTTGATCTTGTAGCAAGACCTTTAATCAAATTACTTTTTTAAGCTGAAGTTTTAAGTGAAATAAACCCAGAGTAGAAATACAATATTTTCCCCAAAATTTCAAAATAGGAGAAATAATATTTAAAATCTGCCCAGAAAAACATAAGCATTTCTAAAACAAATTTAATTTTGAGATAATAGAAAGTTAGGATTTACTTGCAATTATGAAATACAACAGGACAATTGGAAAATACATACTACCAAAAAAAAATGTTAAACAAAATTGAGTTTTGAATTTCAAGTTAATGGAAAATAAACATACATTGAGGGACATATTATCTACCTCTCTTAAAAAAATCATTTTCTACAGATTAAAATCACAGAGAGAGAGCACTACACGTATTTTCTAAGAAACATTTTCTAAGTAATAGCAATTTAAATTTAAAAAGTAATAAAATTGCTCCACCCCTTTAGTTGATAAAAACATTTTTAGTTTCTGCTGTGAGGACAAATCTTAGCTCTAATGTTTCCTTATAATTAAAAGACATTTCAAAGTGAATTTGTAATATATTTCTTATGTTTGAACACTTTAAAATTTGTTGTCAAATTGTCAGGGCGACACATACTCTTCCCAGCATCCACGTGACTCTGATTTTGATGTGCAAATTGCAGCCAGTTGTCTAAATATAACTGGTAACTGTCAATGATCTACAATTTCCTTAGATACTACAAGATCTGACAATTAATTTTGCGAACTTGCCACCTTGCGCTTACATTAGCAGCATTGTACAAACAGCTCAGAAGGTTTCACAGACTTTGTCTATCAATGTCTCACTGCTGTGTTCGTGTGGATGTGTGGTGGTGTCTTGCTGAGTGGTGTTCATTATTGTTGTGTTGTTGCATGTTTTTGTGTGCTGTCACAAGAATATCTGAGCTTTAATTAGAGCAATGAACAAACATTAAATTTCTTGTTAAACTTTGCAAGAGTGGAAGTGAAATCAGGGACATGTTATTCCAAGTTTATGGGGATAATGCCATGAAGAAAACAGCAGTGTACAAATGGATTAAATATTTATCTGAGAGGAGAGAACATGTTACTGATGAAAAGAGGTCAGGGTGGTCATTAATGAGCAGAACTGATGAAAACATTGCAAAAATTCATCAAATTATGCATCAAAATCATTGGCTGACTGTGAGAAGCATAGCAGACCAAGTAAACATCAATAGAGAAACAGCTAGGAAAATCTTAACCGAAAATCTTGGCATGAGAAAGGTGTGTGCAAAAATGATCCCAAAGAAGCTCACTGATGAACAAAAGCAAAGAACAGTCAAAGTTTGCCAAGACCTTTTGGAGAGGCAAGATGATATTTGGGGCCATGTTATGCCTGGTGATGAAACATGGGTGTACAAATATGACCCCGAAACAAAACATCGAAGTACACAATGGAAGTGAGCCAATTCTCCATGACCAAATAGTTTCGTCAGTCTAAATTAAGTGTCAAAAGGATGTTGCTAAATATTTTGATATCAGAGGTATTTTTCCTTATGAATTTGTACCAACTAGACAAATAGTTAACCAAGTTTACTATGCATTATTTGGAAGTGCTGAAAAGGCTGTGTGGAAAAATTAGACGAAAACGACTTGAACTTTTCACCAACAATTGATGGCTCTTGCATCACGACAATGTACCAGCTCACACCACACTGTCTGTGAGGGAATTTTTAGTCAGTAAACAAGTGTATGGGAACACGCTCCCTGCTCACCTGATCTGGCCCCCAATGACTTCTTTCTTTACCTGAAGATAAAGGAAATATTGAAAGAAAGACATTTTGATGACATCCAAGACATCGAGGGTAATACAACAACATCTCTGATGGCCATTCCAGAAAGAGTTCCAAAATTGCTTTGAAGGGTGGACTAGGCATTGGTGTCAGTGCATAGCTTCCCAAGGGGAGTACTTCAAAGGTGACCATAGTGATATTCAGCAATGAGGTATGTAACACTTTTTCTAGGATGAGTTCACAAACTTAATTGTCAGACCTCCTATGAGTCTGTTTTGGTTTTGTTTATTTCTTTTGTTCTTTATATTCCACATATAAATGAAATAACATTGCATCTGTCTTTCACTATCTGAGATACTCCACTCAGTACAATACCCTCCAGGTCCATCCATTCCACACAGATGGCAAGAACACATTCCCTTCCCTGGCTGAGCAATATTCTATTGTATATATGTACAGCCTCCTCTTTATCCATTCTTCTATTGACAAACGCCCAGGCTGCCTGCTCATCTTGGCCACTGCAAACAATGCTGCAATGAACATATGGATGCACATGTCCCCTCGATATAGTGTTTTTGGTTTCTTCAGATAAATACCAGGAAGTGGGATTACTGTGTCCTTCTTTGTCACTTGTTATAAACTATGTTTTAAAGTATTTTGTCTGGCATAAGTATTGCTACCCTAGTTTTTTTTATTTTTTTTCTTTCATTTGCATAAAATAACTTTTTTTCATTCATTTTCTTTTAGTCTGTATGTGTCTTCCACTCTGAAATGATTTTCTTGTAGGCAGTATATGTACAGGTTTTGTTTTCTTATCCACTTAGTCACCCTATGTTTTTGATTAGAGCATTTAATCCATTAATATTGAAAGCAATTGTTGATAGACGTAGTTTTTGCCATTTTATTATTCATATTTTTTATCTTTTTATCTTTTCCCCCATCTTAAAGAAGTCCCTCTAACATTCCTTGTAAGACTGGTTTGGTGGTGATGAACTCCTTTAGGTTTTTCTTCTTTGGGAAGCTCTTCATCTGTCCTTTGATTTTAAATAATAGCCTTGCTGGGTATAGTAGTCTTGATTATACATCCTTGCTTTTTATCACTGGATATTTCGTGCCAGTCTCTTCTGGCCTGCAAAGTTTCTGTTGAGAAATCAGTTGACAGTCTTATGGGAGCTCCCTTGTAGATAACTAACTGCTTTTCTCTTGCTAGTTTTAGTATTCTTCCTTTGTCTTTAACTTTTGCAATTTTAATTACTATGTATCTTGGTGTGGGCCTGTTTGGGTTCATCTTTTTTGGCACTCGCTGCACGTCCTGGGCTTGTATGTATGTTTCCTTCACCAGGTTAGAAAAGTTTCAATCATTATTTGTTTAAATAGAGTCTTAATTCCTTGCTTTCTCTCCTCTCCTGTTACCCCTATGATGTGAATGTTGTTTTGGTTGATGTTGTCCCAGAGGTCTCTTAAACTATTCTCATTTTTTAAAACTTCTTTTTTTTTTTTTTTTTTTCTGTTCTGATTGGGTGTTTTCTGCTATCTTGTCTTCCAAATTTCTGATTCAATCTTCTGCTTCATCTAGACTGCTGGTGATTCCTTCTAGTGCATTCTTCATTCCAATTATTATATTCTTCACTTCTGACTGGTTCTTTTTTATGGTTTCTGTGTCCTATTTTATGCTTGCTGTCTCTCTGTTGAAGTTCTCACTAAGCTCCTTGAGCATCCTTATAACCATTGTTTTGAATTCTGTCTGGTAAGTTGCTTGCCTCCATTTCATTTAGGTTTTTTTTCTGGAGTTGTCTCCTGTTCTTTCATTTGGGGTGTATTTCTTTGTTTGTTCATTTTGGCTGCCTCTCTGTGTTTGTTTCTATGTATTAGATAAGGCTGCTATGTCTCCCAGTCTTGCCAGCTGGCCTTATGTAGTAGGAGCCCTGTGAGGCCCTGGCATAGTCTCCTTGGACACTTATTCAGGGTTCTCCAGGAGTGTTTCTTATGTGGGTTGTGTGTGCCCTCCTGTTATAGCTGAGCCTTGATTGTTGTTGGCACATCAGTGTGTGGGATTGACCCTCAATCTGACTGGTTGTAGAGTTTGGCCACATCCACAGCTTATGGGCTGCTGTGGGATGGGGGGCTTACCCCATGAAGTCTAATTCTCTCCAGTGAGTTCTGGTGCCTGTTGAGACTACCTTTTGTATGTGCCAGTTGTGGGGCTAATTGTGTGGTGCTCTACTGTGGTCTGAAGCCAACCTCCAAGTATGTGGGTTCTGGGGCCTCTTAGGAGGAGCTTTGGTGCAGGCCCATGTCAGCCATTGCCTGTGTCTGGCCAGGGAATAGTTGGTAGGAACTACAAAGTGATCCATCATTGGATGCTGCCTATGCTGTACATGAAGGCATGTGGGAGAGGCCACACTGAAAACCGAGTACAGCTGCCACCAGTAGTGGGTCTAGGGTAGCTGTGAAAGATGCCAGGACACTCCTAGGCCTGATGCCACCTGCTGGGTCCCATAAGCTTCAGCGCTGACAAAGCCTCCTGCAGTAAGCAAGTTGGGTGAGGCAGGGTCTCAGTGAGTCAGCAGGGCAGAGCTTCGGAGCTCACCAGGCCAGATTCAGATTTGGTCTGTGGGGATGGGCTCAACATGGGAAAGGTGATGTCTGCCTGCTAGCTGCACAGGAAGAGGGCCCCACACAGAGAAAATGGGGACTGTCCCTTCAGTCATTGCTTGAAGTTACACAACTCCATCTCTCCCCATATGTCTCCGACGTCCCCAGAGTCACCATCCTTGCACTGGAGACCAGGGTGAGTGCCTGTGTGGGCCCTTTAAGAGGACACCTAGGTTTCCCACAACCTCCCATCCTTAGATGGTTGGAATCCCCACCATCTTTCATAGCCCTCAGTTGTTCAGGCTCCTCTTCCTGCCACCAGTACTCTGGGCTGAGGAGCCTTGTGTGGAGGGTTGGGGTCCCTCTCTCCTTCATTGAGAACATCTGTAGCTGAGATATCTCTCCCAATTTTCAACCACCACACATGGGTGTGAGACCAGCCCATTTTGTGTCTCTGCCCCTCCTACCAGTCTTGACATGTCTTCTTCTTTATACAGTAGTGCCTCGGTTTTTGAATGTCTCTGTTGATGAACATTTCGGTTTACAAACGCCGTAAACCTGGAAGTAAATGCTTCAGTTTTCAAACACGCCTCGGAAGTTGAACATGTCACTCGGCTTCCACTGAGTGCAAGACCCTGAGGCCTAGCTGTCGGCTGTTTTCTAACGTTTCAGAACTTGAATGGTCTTCCAGAATGGATTATGTTTGAAAATAGAGCTACCACTGTATCCTTAAGTATAAAACTTCTGTTCAGCTAGACTTCAGATCGTTCTCCAGGTTGACTGTTGTATAATTTAGTTGTAATTTTGATGTGTTCACAGGAAGAGGCAAGCAAAGTGTTTATCTACTCCACCATCTTGGATCTCTCTCATTGTGGTTTTAAAATGCATTTTCTTGTTGATGATAGCCGACTCTGGGTGATGAACACACAATGGGATTTATAGAGGATGTAACACAGAATTGTACACCTGAAATCTATGTAATTTTACTAACAATTGTCACCCCAATAAATTTAATAAAATAAAATTAAAAAAAAATTGTATCATCTACATATAGAAAAAAATGCATTTTCTTAATGACTAATGATGTTAAGAATGTTTTCTTGTGCTTACCTGATATCCATACTTCCTCTGTGATGACATTTCCAAATCTTCTATCCATTTTAATTGGAGTGTTTCTTTTCTTCTTACTGAATCTTTTGAGATTTCTTTTTTATGTTCTGGATAGAAGGCCATTAGCAATTATGTGACTTGCAAATATTTTTTTTCCCAGTCTGTGGCTTGTCTTTTCTCTCTTAACAGTATCTCTCAAAGAGTCAAAATTTTTAATTTTGATGAAGTCCTGTTCACTGTTGTGAACTGTGTTTATAGTATTGTATTTAAGAAATTTTGCTTAACACAAAATCATAAAGATTTTCTCCTATGTTTTCTTCTAGAAATTTTATAATATTAGACTTTTTGTTTAGGTTTATAATTTATTTGCATTATTTTTTGTAAAGCAAGAACAGTATGGATAGAGGCTATTATCATTGTTATCTTTGTAATAGGATATCAAGTTGATCCAACACAATTTATTGAAAAGATAATTATTTCTTCATTAAGATACCTTTGTAAAAAATTCCATTATTCATATATTAGTAGATCTACTTCTGGTATCCCTATTTTGTTCTATTGATCAATTTGGCTCTCTTTATCCCAAACTACACTGTTTTTATTAATGTAGCTTTATAAATTTTCGAAATTAGGTAGTAAGAGTCTCCCAGGATGTCAGCAAGATGGCAGACTAAGAAACTCCTGGTCCTTGCTCCCAAATGAAAACATCAAGTTAACAACTACAGATTGACTAAAATAGTTTTATGGATACTGGTAAATATTCAAGGATTTGTAGTAATCAAACGAATGCCCAATGAAGAAAAAACAAACCACTCAAAAACAGTAGGAAATTTTGTAGCCTTTTTGGTTGACCTTGTCCCATCCTCTCTCCAGCATGACACGTTTGGGAGGAATAGACCCATTCCTGCTTCCCTTTATCAACAAAATTGTCTACATTCTTCTGATTTGTCTATAGCCTGCACTAAGGACTAGATTCTGTATCACCTGACTCAGAGTTCAAATGGAAATGTGGCATAGTTTAGATCTCAGGTTGATAGCCAAAAAATGTAGTATTAGTGATGTGGCACATGAAAACTACAAATGTATAAAACTACCTAATCAAAAGACATAGATCAGTACAATTGATTAAAACAAAACAGAGCAGAATCCAACTGTATGTTTTCTGTAAGAGACTCACTTTAGATGTATGGACAAGCATAGCTTGAAAGTGAAAAGAGAGAAAGGTATAAAGATATTTTATAAAAGTAGTAAGCAAAAACAGCAGGGATGGCTATACTAATATACATAATAGACTTTAAGTCACAAGATGATACAATACACAAAGACATTACATATTCATAAAGGGTCAATTCACAGTAAAGATACAACAATTACAAACATATATGCACCAACATTAGAGCTCCTAAACAAATGAAGCAATCTGACAGAGTTGAGGGAAAAAATTTAAAACTCTACAGTAATAGTAGAAAACTTCAGCACTCCAACTTTCAATGATGGATAGAACAACCAAAAGGTCAATGAGAGCACAGAGGATTTGAAAAAAAACTATAGACCAATTGGACTGAGAATATATAAACAAAACTGTGCACCCAACAATAAAAGAATACTCATTTTATTTTTTAAAGAAGTGCACAAGGAACAATCTCCATGATAGATCATAGACCACAAAATGTCTTAATAAATTTTTGAAATACTGAAATCGAACAAAGCACCTTTTCCAATCACAATGGAGTGAAAACTGCAAAATCCTTAAATATGTGGAAATTAAACAATACATTAACCCAAAACAACAATGAAGATACATTCTGAGAAATGCATCATTAGGCAATTTTCATCATTGTGTGAACAACATGGAGTACAGTTATACAAACTTAGGCAATATAGCCTATTACATACCTAGGCTATGTGGTATACCACTATCATATCTCCAGTTCATTGTTGACCAAAATCTTATATGTAGCTCATGACTGTGCGATCTTCTACCTCTCAGGTGTGTCTACTTTGACCTGGGATGTCTCCTAATTCCCCAGTGTATTTACTCTGACCTTTTATACTTCCCTTATTCCCAGGTGTGTCCACTTTGACTTGGGAAGTCTCTCTAATTTTGTGGTATTTCTTAACAAAACTAGGATGTCACCATTATTCTCCTGGTGTGTCTACACTGATAGAAGATTTCTTTTTAATCCCCCAGGTGTATGAGTTCAGACAATTAAGTTCGCAAACTTGTTGCAATGATGTTGCGAACATTTTTTGTTTTTTATATCAGAGGGATTATTCATTATGAATTTGTACCAACTGGACAAACAGTTAACCAAGTTTACTATTTGGAAGTGCTGAAAAAGCTGCATGAAAAAGTTATAGACAACCTGATCTTCTTGCCAACAATTCATGGCTCTTGCTCACACAGCACTGTCTGTGAGGGAGTTTTTAGCCAGTAAACAAATAACTGTATTGGAACACCTTCCCTACTCACCAAAGATAAAGGAAATATTGAAAGGAAGACATGTTGGTGACATTCAGGACATCAAGGGTAATACGACCACAGCTCTGATAGCCATTCCAGAAAGAGTTCCAAAATTGCTTTGAAGGGTGAAATAGGTTCTGGCATCAGTGCACAGCTTCCCAAGGGGAGTACTTCGAAGGTGACCATAGTGATATTCAGCAATGAGGTATGGAGCACTTTCTTTAGGATAAGTTTGTGAAGTTAATTGTCCAACCTCATATGTGAAACTGATAACAAATTATAACAGACTATGTAAATTAGAATTTAGCTTTTAGTTAAAATTATTAAAATAACCCTTTGTGAGAGTCATAGCTGCAGTGGAATGTTGTAATGTCCTGGGGCCTGCAGACCTGCCCGTAATTAAAGTTTCAGAATGTTACCATACCAGAGGTCCAGATGCTTGGCGCATGAAAGCCAAAACTTGAGAGATGAGATTGGTCAAAAGGAAAGCAGGTTTATTCAAAATGCTGGCATTCTGGGAGGATGATGGAGTCCTGTCCAATGGCCACCCCCCCCTCCCAGCGGGGCCAAAAGGTTTTATAGCCTGGTAAGGAGAGCAAATTATAACTGACAGCAAATTAAGGGAAAAGAAAAAGGGGGGTGAGTGGTGGGGAAGTGTTCTCAGCCTGAAGTAAGCAGAGCCACTGAAACTGGCATGAAAAGTAAATGTATAGTAAACAGAATCATTAAGGTTTGGCAGGAGAGGAGGGAAGCAAAGAAAAGAAAAAAAAAAAAATCTTTCAAAAAGTCCCAAGCTAAACTCTACTGTTAAATTGAATTATACTAGAGCGAGCTTTAAATCTCAAAATAGAAGATACAGTTTCACCCTTACAAGAAGGTATACTCTGTTTAAGATAACAGAAGAATGTAGCCTGTTAAACATGAAATGCTTATTATGCAGTGGAAAATAAGAAATAAATAGTACATACCAGCATTGTTTTTAGAGTCTAATTGGGAGAAAGAGATAGAAAACATTTACCAAATAATTGACCAATAGTCATAGAATGACAATTATGATAAGTCATGTGAAGTATATGCATTCTTGTATTTTACCATAAAAATCATTGCGTAGTCCAAAGGAGGATTTCACTTCGGAAAAAAGAAAAAATTCTGTGTTCTGCTATTAATCCATTTCTTTCTGGTTATGAACACACTTAACGGAAAACCTCATAAATCTTAGCACTATTAAGAACTACTGGCTTTGCTTTTATTTATTTTTTTTTTAAGTTGCTTTTCCTCTGGCATTTTTAAATTCCCTAGTGAGCAAAGAAGTAAAATCACCAGTGTTGCTTTCACCCTTTCTCTCCTTATTTATATTTATTTCTCCTATTATAGTGAGTTCCACATTTCATTAAATCACTGTTTCTTTCATTCAAGACAAGGTCCAAACCTCTCCAGCTTCATCAATCACAACTTTTCCATCTCTTGCTTTTTTATGCAATATTAATTTAATGGGTACACATTATTCATTTATATTTTTTCTGTCTGAATATGCCTAATTATTGTTAAAAGTCAACTGGAGCATATTAAAAACGTCATCAGTTTATTTGAGCATAAATCAATTCAAATCAGGCAGCATCCTATCTAGCACATAGAAGGGAGCTCTGAGGAGCTATACAAAAGGAAAGACTTTTATAGACAGGAAGTTATATTAGCCAAAAAATTGGTTGGTTGTTACAAGGCTACTTTACTTTAAGGGATGGCAGGGGTCTACCAGGCAGTTACCTCACTGCTGTGTTTCCCTGAAAATAAGACCTAGCCAGACAATCAACTCTAATGCATCTTTTGGAGCAAAAATTAATATAGGACCCGGTATTATATTATGTTATGTTATATATTATATTATATTTATTATATTATATTATATTATATTATATTATATTATATTATATTATATTATATTACATTATATTATATTATATTATAGACAGGTTAGTTAGTATGTCCCTAGGTAGACAGGGAGGTCCCTGGTAGAATAAACAATGACAGCCATATCCTGAAACTCCAGGTTTTGAAATCACTCCTTCGCTCCAGGACATAATGTAACAAGGCCTTGAGGTTAATTATAAAATTCCTTTTGGCCTGACAAATGGAGCAGATCTGATAGAAAAGAGTGGGTTATTTTGCTAATTCCTCCAGGATGGGCAAGCAGAACAAACCTGGTGGACGAACCTGAAGGCGCCAGTTCCCTTCCTCAAACAGTACCCGATCCCCAAATAGGTAAGGGAAGGTACAAAAGTAGGAGCTTTTGCCTCAATCAGGGGGCACCCCTATTCGGGACGCTTCCCACTCAGGAGCTCTGACTTTGCTTTCAATAAACTATCCTCTTTTTAAAACTCTTTGCCTTTCCCGGGTCCGTGTGTCCATTCTTTGGTCTCACGAGACACGATCCCGGCCCATACTCAGAAACTGCTGGCAGATCCAACATCAGTGGGGACTCACAGGAAAAATATTCCTACATCAATATTATATTATATTATATTATATTATATTATATTATATTATATTATATTATATTATATTATATTATTTATATGATACAGTATTATATTATATTATTTATATGATACAGTATTATATTATATTATATTATATTATATTATATTATATTATATTATACTATACCTGGTCTTATAGTAAAATAAGACCGGGTCTTAATATTAATTTTTGCTCCAAAAAATGCATTACAGCTGATTGTCTGCCTAGGTCTTATTTTCGGGGAAACACGGTAGTGGTGATCAGGCAGTTCCTGATTGACTGGTTTGATTTCATTTCTGAGAGAACCAGAACTGTAAATTAAGTCTTGGTTTGGTGATGTGGGGCTTACCATAAGCAACTCCATTTTGGGTCTATTGTCTTGTTTTTAACATTATGTTTCTGGCTTAATTCTTACTCATTGTTCATGTTTTAATTTAAATAGCATATCCTATAGGAAACTGTCTTCTTAGCTGAGTATAGGGAACAAACTAGGTACTCAATTAGTATTTGAATAGGTGAAAAAAAAATAAGACAACTTTTTAGATCGATTATATGAAAAATCCAAATACATATGGCAGAGAAAATGGCAGTGTTTTATGAAAGCTTAAGCAAAATTATAGTGTTTTTCCCCCTGTAATGTGAGGTGCTTCTTGAAAGCTTTAGTAAGGTTCTACATAGAAAGACATATTCACACCAAAAGATGAAAGTAAACCCTATTCAGTTCCAGCAACAGGATCCCATTAATTGCATTCTGAAAAGCCTACCACTCAACTGATTCTCCTGAGTGTCTGTGGTTAAGAGGTACTGTAAAGAAAAGGTGTTGATTTGTTAAGACTTGTGTAGTCAAGTGCTCTTCTAACCCATTAAGTAAATGCAAAGCACCCTAGGGTTAGAGAGACTCCTGCTTGTTGCATTTGTTACTAAATCACTCTATTTTTCTCACCTTGATAAGCTACATTTGCCTACTTAGCAGCATGAATGGTCACTTGTTATTCATATACCAAAGTGCAAATGACTAAATGCAGCTCTATGTGAATACTCATTAATGCACAGCTCTTTTGTGTCTGCCACTCTGTAATCTATTTTGCCATACTCAAGACATACAAAAAGCTGAGGTGAACAGTATTCTGAAGTACACTTAACATTGACCAGATGTTTTTGTCATTCATTCACAAAAATAAAATATTTTTAAAAGTATGAAATTAAATTATTTCCCTAAATAAATTGTGTTGGTTAACTCTGTACAGGTGTATGAAATACATGATTTGCATGGTAAAACATGCACTTTACAAACTTGCTTTGAATTGCTAAATGCTTCTATTTCCATAACTGTCCCAGAGCTGCAGGTGCACAGGATATTTGCACCAAAGGAAGGAATAATATATGAATTATTCCCTCTTCTAGCTACTTCCCCTCTTCACTTCCCAGCCTAATGGTCTGATAGTAAATAGGACTATGTTCAAGAAAGAGGGAGAAGAAAGAAACTTTAGAATTTGTGCCAAATGACTTTAATCCGTCTAAGAAGGGCATAAATTAATCCTCTCTCACACTCACCCGTTCCACTTCTGAGCATGAAGCTAGACACAGGATTTGTGCTTTGAATCTTTAGAAGCCCTCTTTCTTAACTGAATTGAATGACTTTCATTGATTTCAACTACTAATTGGTTCAATTCATTAACAACATATTTTTATGGTTCTCTTTCCTTTGCAATGTGGACTTAATGAAACATCCTTGTTTATGTTGCTTACCCACAAAGAAGAAATTTGGTGAGAATTCTATGTGCATTAGACAAAAGAAAACAGATGAATAAGATGTAGGCTTATTTTAAAAAGCTTCATGAGTTGTTAGTAACACAAATTGCTGTTGAGTTACTGACACAACAAAGAGCAAGCTCTTTCTATCAGTTGTTTGTTTACATGACATATTTGCACTTTAAAATATAAAGTTTGATTTCTGGAAATAACTTTGAATTGGTGTGAGTAATTTTGTAAAGAACAATATGTAAGTATCCATTAAGAATTAAGAATAAATGCTTGGTGAATTTAGGCATGTGTTGAGGAGTGGAAGCAAAGAATATTCTCGCCTTGTATTGTACTAAATAATTTTGTAACCACAGAACTAGCTCAAAATGGTCCTATCCTGTTTAATGAGATACTGAGTTGTTTTTCAGAGACAACAGACCAAAACCACAGGTCATGCAGCCAAAGCATGGGCAGAAGAGAGAACTTTGACCTCCAGCTGTGCTGGGAAACAAAGCCTCGCCCCTTCCCCCCAGGAAACCTAAGGACTAGGACAGAACTTGAACTTGAACACCAGAACACTTTCAGAAGGAAAGTGAAACAGGTTAGCTAGCATGTCACTAGGTAAACAGGGAGGTCCCTGGTGGAATAAACAAAGACAGCCATATCCTGAAACTCCAGGTTTTGAAATCACTCCTTTGCTCCAGGACAAAATGTAATAAGGCCTTGAAGTTAATCATAAAATTCCTTTTGGCCTGACAAATGGAGCAGATCTGATAGATAAGCGTGGGTTATTTTGCTAATTCCTTCAGGATGGGCAAGCAGAACAAACCTGGTAGACGAATTTCATTAGAAGGCTCCAGCTCCCTTTCCCCAAACAGGCAAGAGAAGGTATAAAAGTAAGAGCTTTTGCCTCAGTTACTGGGCACCCCCATTCGGGACCCCCTCCCGCTCAGGAGCTGTGACCCTTTGCTTTCAATAAACTCTCCTTTTTTAAAACTCTTTGCCTCTCCTGGGTCCGTGTTTCCATTCTTTGGTCTCACGAGACATGATCCCGGAACTCACTCACTCCAAAGTCCCCTACATCTTTTGGGGATTCACAGTGACATATTACTACTTCAAGAGGGTCCCTTGTCCAGAAAGGTCCAGTGTTGATGCCCCTTACCATAAATGGCCAAACTCCAAGGTCCTCCAGTTAAAACTTGTCCCACCAGTACTTCCCCAGACCTATTCTCCCTAAACCCTTAAAAACATACCCCTAAACCCTGGAGGGAGTTTAGGCTTTTGAGAATTAGCTTCCTGTTCTGCTGGGTGGCATCATTCATAATAAAATAATAAAATAGTCAATCCTTTTCCACTGTGGTTCACAGTGTTGAGCGTTTGGGTCTGCGTTGATGAACTCTGTTCAGTAACAATTTGAGATTAGTTGGATAAGATTACATTCAAATACTGAGAAAAAATGGGACATGTTGCTTATTTTCTTCTTTTCTGTTTCCACAAAATGAAGTTATAGATCCCTTTATAAAAATTAATTTATTTTAGGTTTTCAAGGAGAATTCTCGGATATACACAAACCAGTAAGTTTGAGGACAAATATAATGATTTAAGTAGTTCTGGAATTACCTGATGAATGCACAAATGAATGAATGAATGAGTGAATTCTATCTGTGGGGTTGTAAACTATGAACTAGATGTTACAGAAGCAGTAACATGAAGGAAGCTAAGACTGAGGAACTGTGAACTTTACTCTTACTTTTGATTTGTTTGGTTGTCATAATTCTCATATAAATTTTGATATATTCATTTTGTCAAGCAATAGTGGTTGAACATAGCTGAATAGAGAGTAAAATTCTTCCTCTTTACTTTAACTAATATGCACTAAGTGTGGCACTTATGCTTTGTTACTTTTTATTACATTTAGAGGCAACTAAAGGAGCTCAGAATATGCCACCTCAAAATATGCTGCTTTGGCATATTGACTATTTTGAGTTAAAAGCACTTGAAAAACAGAAAATGCAAGAGAAACACTCAGACTTTCCTTTTTTTTTTTCTTAAAAGCAGGAGATGAAATTCCCATGTGGAAGATGTCTTCCCTATACCAGAAGAAAAATAACATTCTTATCATCACAGACAATTTGAGACTCAGATAATTATATACAAACAGACGTTTAAAATAATTCTTGTCTTCCTTTAGCTTCTCTACATAGTGTACTTACTTTTTCACTGTTGCCTCTCTTTGTTTAATTTAATATAAAAGCAAGTAGGTTTTGCCATTTCTCTGGGTCTTCATTCCTTAGAAAGATTCCTGTCATGTAAAACTTGTATTAAATAAATTTGCATGCTTTTCTCCTATTAATCAATTTTATGCCAATTTAACTCTCAAGCCCAGCTGAAAAGAACCCTAAGAAGGTAGAGGTAAAATTTTGCAATCCCTACACAACCACCATTTATTGAAAAACATCTATGCACTAGGCACTATGTATTATGCTGGAGAATATAACATTGAACAAGACATATGACTTCATCAAGCTTAGTTTTGGAAATGTACAAAAGCAGATAAGTGATCACTCTGCCTATATTACAAACAGAATAATCCCAGTCAGTATTTTGCTCCTTCTACTACATTTATAGCTCTACTGTTGTTGATAAAACAATAATTTTAATTTATCTTTGTTTTATAATGACCATGCTTATCTTGATGAGTGAATACTGAAACGGAAGAAAAATCTAATACCCATTTCAAATAATTTCCTATATCTCAAATTGAAATACAGCTAGGGGTAATTATTGTGAAACTGGTTTACTAAAGCACTCTGGATCTATTTTCCTTCAAAAGGAGATTTAGGATAACAGTCTTGTTTTCAGAACTACATGAAGCTTATTATTGTGAGAGTGAATGAAAAAGCATCATACAAAACATTTTGAGTTCTTGGTGGAAAATAGAACATATTATTGATTTATGTTAGAATAGTTTTGTTATGGAAAGAGACACAAACAGTGTATCACATACACTGCTACTAGGTACAGATAGATTTAACTGATACAATTGTCCTAGAAGTTTATGTGTATTTTTCCCTTAATGGAGCAAGTTTGATGAACTTCAAATCCACATAAAAATAGTTGTGTGTTTATAATTCTGAATTTTAACTTTGACATTTGTCAATATATATATATATATCCAGGGTGATTTATTTGTATTTCATACCAATTTGAAACATATATGAATTCATGACTATCAAGTGGCATTCCTATTTTATACAAAATAGTATTGTGCAAAAACATTGTATAAATTCCTACAAAAGCAGCACGAAAAATGACAATAACATTTTTAGTTACTTTCCAACAGCACAGCTTCAATGATATTATAAACAATTTACTCTTTTAATGACCTCTATTTACGTGTAAATGTAACAGAGCCCTAGTATGAAGGGGAACTGTTAAGTATTCAGTAAATTCTTAGCCATTTCTTGTTAAGTTAAAAGGTTCTGTAGTAGTAGTAGTAGCTGTTGTTAATAACATACACTTATTCTGTGTCACATGTTTTATTTTCATTATCTTTTCATTGCAATTATTTTATTGATTGTAACTAAAATAAACACCACCAGTCCATTAATCCACCTAGAAAACTATGCTTGCAATTAAAGGTTATTTATGGTTAAAATACCTTTATCTGAAAAGGTACTAGGTGAATGAGAATTGTAAAAGGCATGTTGCTAAGGAGGGGAGGTAAAAAATATTATAAAGTAAAACTCAAAAATATTTATTATTTCTTCATGAAACAAATATGCTTGATATATAACTATTTGGGAAGATGCCATAAAATGAGTACAGCTATTTATGCTAATATTTACCAATTTCTCATGACAGCAGATGAAAAACAAAACTTAGATGAGAAGGGTGAAAGTAGAAATAAATGAGTATGTCATGAAGTATTTAAATGATTACTTTAATTTTCTTTTGAAAAAGTACGAATATAGTAAATTATTGGTAGTTATTTTTATACAGTTTTTAATACTGTAAATGTTTTTTTCAAGTAAAGTCTTATTATAACTCCAGGGAAGTATTATGTATGAATAGGGCACTGTATATTTGAAACATCCCATTCAATTTATCAGTCTTGTTAATGTTTTAGAAATATTGACTGCAAATTATTTATGAAACTTTTAGGCTTGGTTTTCCTTCCCCATTGGCAATTTTAAAGTGTTATCTGAGGTTAAAGGTTGAAACAACCACTGATTTTCTATCATTGATGCCGGAGTGGGGTGAATCCCCTGGAGTGGGGACTCAAGCCCTGGGCTAAGAAGGTTCTTGGCTTCACATAGGAAAGAATTCAAACATGAGCTGATGTAGAGTTTAAGGTGAAAGTAAGTTTATTTAGCAGAGAGTAAGTAAGAAAACAAAGTCCACCCCATAGACAGAATGGCAGTCTCTAATCGCTAATGGAAGAGAGACCCTCTTCATCCTCCAGGCTAGGGTTCATATATGATTCTTGTTTCCATGGAAAACTTCTTGGTATGGGGCACTTCTGCAAGGTATAAGAAGGATAGGGGCAGGTTTACTTTTAACTTTTGCAAGGTACAGTCTGTTAGTTTGTAACAGGTTTTATTATGGGGATGGCCATTACAATGGAATCTGCTCAATAGGCTTTGGATAGTCTGCTCTATGTGACTGATTCACATCTGCACAAGTTCTGTGTCAGGCAGCGCGCAGGCAGCAGGCTTGGAATCCAACTTCCTAGTTCCTTCTTCTGTAAAAATAGTCCTCATGGCCCTTCCCTATATTATTATGAAGACTGAAATGGTCTACTCTGGTAGAGTTAAGGCTATGCAGCTAAATCGGAACTTGTATGGATAGATGAAAATGAAATCATTCATTTTTACATTATTTCCTATGAGACATTTTAGCAATTTACAATGTCTTTAAAATTGAACCTATAGCCACTGGATGGATTAATTTTTAGTCCTATTCTGGTGCATTCTCCCCAGCAAAATAGGACAATTTTGCATTTGTTTCAAGATTGTTCATATTAATGTATACTCCTAGATGGAAAGAGGTAAATTTTGGAAAAAGAATGACCAAGATCAAGTCCTAATTATATTCCTACCTAGATTTGTGACCTTGAAGAATATAATCAAATTTTCTAATATTTTCTTTTCTCATTTGCAAATTTTTCTGTCTTATGGAATATTTGTTTTTTGGAGGGGCATTAGAATTGGAAATACTGTTTATAAGTGATTAACATATACACACATACATAAATGCACAATAAATGTGCATAAATATTGTAACACCATACTCTTTGATTGTCTTTGCTGTTAAAGACAGAGCATGCACTCTCTCAATCTCTCTGTCTGTCCCTTACCTCCTTGTCTCTATTTCTGAAAATTATGACTCAATCTGTACCATATAGTTCCACATTCAGACTGCCTACTTAGACTTTCTGGTTGATGGCAGATGAGGTCAAGAAGGCAATAATCAATTGAGTATGTTAAAATTAAACCAATCTATAAGAAAAATATTGGTTATTTTCAAGGCTTTTTTAGAAAATTGTTAACCCCTTTGCTGTGCATGAATTTAATACAGGGATTTCTTCATTTTTAGCACCTAGATCTATTAGGCACTTTTATGAACTCTGTCTCTGGTAGGTTGCTTGACTCCATTTCATTTAGTTCTTTTCATGGAGTTTTCTCCTATTCTTTCATTTGGGATATGTTTCTTTGTTTCCTCAGTTGGGCTGCCTCTCTGTGCTTGTTCCTGTGTATTAGTTAGATCTTCTATGTCTCCCAGCCTTGGCTGGGTGGTCTTATGTAGTAGGTGCCCTGTGGGGCCCTGGCAGTCTCCCTGGTCACATGCTCTGGGTGCTCCAGGAGTGTACCTTGTGTGGGTTGTGTGTGCCCCCTTGTTATAGTTGAGCCTTGACTGCTATTAGCATGTTAGTGGGTGGGACTGACCTTCATCTGATTGGTTGTGGGGTTTGGCCGTGTGGGGATAGAGCCAAAAGTGCAGTTTCCAGGTTCTCGCCCTCAAGTGGAAAGGTGTTCACTTGGGTAGTAAATGGTCATCAACTGTGACTGGATGGCTATCAGCTGTGGCTAGTTGGCCATCAGCTGTAACCAGTGAGCCATTGGCCAATAATATAACTGCTGTGGCTAAACTAGCAGAAGATGGGGGCTAGCAAGGGTGGAGTGCGGGTTGCAGATTGCAAAGAAGTGGATGGCAGATTGTGGATAGTGTGGCTCCTGCTTCCTGTGTCTCCAACCCAGCCAGCAGCAAGACTATAGTGGTATGACTCCCTTATCTATGGCTCCATTGGTTTTCCTTTTTGGCCTCACCATGTCCTGCGTTCTTATGTGGGGAGCAGCAGCTGAGACCCAGGATGACACCCTGCATGACAGGCCACATCCATAGCTTATGGGCTGTTGTGTGGGGGGTGTCATGCAGGGCATCATGCAGGGTCTCTGGACCTGCTCCCCACATAAGAACACAGGATATGGTGAGGCCAAAAAGGAACACCCATGGAGCCATAGCTAGGGGAGTCATACCACCATATGCTCACTGGTGGCTGGGTTGGAGACACAGGAGGCAGGAGCCACACGATCTGCAACATGCCGTCCACTTGTCTCAGCCAACCAACCTCACTTGCTAGCTGCAATCCGCCTCTCTGCAATCCATAAAGCACACTCCACGATGCCATGCCATGCCACACCACTACGCCACCACGCCACAACTTGCTAGCTTAGCTGCGGCAGTTATATCAGTGGCTAATGGCTAACTGGTAACAGCCAATGGCCAACTAATCACAGCTGATGACCATCTACTACCTGAGCTGGAAACTTTCTGTGTGAGGCCGAGAGCCTGGAAACTGTTTTCTGGGGCTCTGTTCCCACAGGGGGCTTAACCCCACTGAATGTGATTCACTCCAGTGGGCTGTGCTGCCTATTCGGATGGCCCTTTGTGTGTGCTCCTTGTGGGGCTGTCGTGTGGGAAACCCTGCTCGCTGCGCCATTTGTTGTGCAGGAGACCCTGCTTGCTGCGCCATTTGTCATGCAGGGTGTCATGCGGGGTCTCTGCTCCCGCTCCCCACATAAGAACGCAGGACATGGTGAGGCCAAAAAGGAACACCCACAGAGCCATAAGTAGGGGAGTCATATCACTATATTCTCGCTGGCGGCATCTGCCTCTGCAATCCGCTCTTGCTAGCTCAGCCACCATCTTCTTGCTAGCCCCCATTTTCTGCTAGCGTAGCCACGGCAGTTATATTAGTGGCCAATGGCTCACTGGTTACAGCTGACGGCCAACTAGCCACAGCTGATGGCCATCCAATCACAGTTGATGGCCATTTACTACCTGAGCCAACACCTTTCTATGTGAGGCCGAGAACCTGGAAACTGCTTTCTGGGGCTCTGTCCCCACAGGGGCTTATTGTGCAGTGCTCTGCTGTGATCTGAAGTTAACCTCCAAGTATGTTGGTTCTGGGGCCACTTGGGAGGGACTTCAGTGCAGGCCCGGGTCACCCACTACCTGTGACTGGCCGGGGGATACAAGAGATACAAAGTGATCTGCAGTTATTTATTGCCTATACTAAAGTTGGAGGCACATGGGAAAGGCCATGCTGTGAACCGAGGATGGCTGCCACCAGTACTGGGCCTGGGGTAGCTCTGCAAAAAGCCAGTACACCCCAAGGCCTGCTGCCACCTGCCAGCTCCCTTAAGGTTTAGCCACTGGTAATGCCTCATGCGGCTGGTGAGTTGGGTTAGGCAGGGTCTCAGGAAGTCATTAGAGTGGGACGAGTTGTGGTCACCAGATATGGGGACAGAGTCCCAGAGAGCAGTTTCCAGGCTCTCGGCCTCACGTGGAAAGGTGCTGACTCAGGTAGTCAATGGCCATCAGCTATAACCAATTAGCCATTGGCCACTGATATAACTGCTGTGGCTGAGCTAGCAAGTGCGAATTGCAGTTAGCAAGGGGTTGTTTGGTGGGTTAATTGGCAGAGAAGCGGATGGCAGTTTGTAAATTGTGTGGCTCCTGCTTCCTATGTCTCCAACCCAGGCGCCAGCAAGAATGTAGTGGTATGAAGCCCCTATCCATGGCTCCATTGATGTTCCTTTTTGGCCTCATCATGTCCTGCGTTCTTGTGCAGGGAGCAGGACCAGAGACCCCGCATGACACCAGGTTAATGTAAATTCTGGTTTGGTGCCAGTGCGGAGCCTGGAGTGACTCAGCAAAAGTCTCAGAGCACACTGAGACCAATTGCTGCCCACCTGGTGCCTGTAGACTCTGATTGTTTTCCAAGAGACAATAATGTGGGTGGGACTGGCTGATCGAGGAGAAAATTCCTCTGGCATTGGGGAAGTTGGGGGAAAAGGTCCCAGTGAATCAGTAGGGCAGAGCTGTGGAGCTCATCAGACCAATCAGATTCAGATTTGGCCTTGTGGGGGTGGGCTCAATACAGAAAAGATGGCACCTGCCTGCCATTTGTATGAAAGGAGTACCCCACACAGGGAAAATGCCGACTGTCCTCCAGCCCTTGCCTCAAAGCCACACACCTCAGTCTGCCCCATGCATGCCTCCAACGCCTCCTGAGTCACTGTCCCTCCACTGGAACACAAGGTGAGTGCCTGGAAGTGAGTCTGTTTGCGGGCCATTTAAGAGGATGTTTCAGTTTCTCTCAGCCTTCCATTCCACCTGGACAGTTAGAATCCTCACTGTTTTTCACAGCCAGATGTTGTGGGGGCTCCTTTTCCTGGCACCAGTACTCTGGGCTGGTGAGCTTGGTGTGGGCCGGGGTCCTTTGCTCCTTGGGGGGGAACCTCCATGGCTGAGATAGCCCTCCTGATTCTCAACCACAACAGGCAGGTTTGGGGCCAGGCCATTTCATGTCTCCACCCTTCCTAGCAGTCTCACGTGGCTTCTTTCTTATATCCCTAGTTATTAAGCTTCTATTCAGCTAGACTTAAGATAGTTCTGTAGGTTGATTGTTCTATAATTTAGTTGTAATTTTAATGTGTTCATGGAAGGAAGCAGGCAGTGTTTACTCCACCATCTTGGATCTCCCACCTCCATTTTATTTTTAGATATATTTTATCAATTGAAAAAAAATTCTTTTCTATTTAGAGTTTTCCAAGAGCTTTAGCATTTTTGAATGGAATGTTTTATCATTCTTTTCCTGTATGTATTGAAAACTTTGTGTAGTTATTGTCCTTTATTCTATTAACATGGTATATACATTTTTCCAGCTTTATTAAGATATAATTGACATATAATATTTCATAAGTTTTAGTGTATGATGTGATAATTTAATACACATATATATTGAGAAGTGATTACCACAATAAGATAGTTAACACAAGCATCACCTCACATAGTTACCATTGTGTGTGTGTGTGTGTGTGTGTGTGTGTGTGGTGAGAACATTTAACATTAACTAGCAATTTTCAAGTATACAATATAGTATTGTTAACTATGGTCACCATGCTGTACATTAGGTACCCAGGACTTATTTGTCTTAGAACTAAAAACGTGTACCCTTTGGCAAAATCCATCCATTTCCCCTACCCCCAAGACCCTGAAAATCACCAATCTACTCTCTGTTCCATGAGTTCAACTTTTTTACAGTCCATATATAAGGGAGAGCATACATATTTGTCTTTCTCTGTCTGACTCATTTCACTTAGCATAATGCCCTCAACTTTTATTTATGTTATCACAAATGGCATGATTTTTTCTTTTGATGGCTGAATAATATTCCTCTATTCTTTTCTAGGAGTTTTATTGTCTCAGGTCTTATGTTTAAGTTGTTAATCCATTTCAAGTTAATTTTGTGAGTGGTGTAAGACAGGAGGCAAATTTATTCTTTTGCATGTGAATATCTAGTTTTCCCAGCACCATTTATTGAACAGAATATTCTTTTTCCCATTGAGTATTCTTGGTTCCCTTGTAAAATATTTATTGACCTTATAAGTATGCACATGAATTCATTTCTGAGCTTGTTTGTGTTCCATTGGTTTATATGTCTGTTTTTTATGACACTATCTTACAGTTTTGGTTACTATAACTTTGTAGTACAGTTTGAAACAATGAAGGGTGATAACTTTAACTTTGCTCTTCTTTCTCAAGATTGCTTTGGCTACTCAGAGTCTTTTGTTGTCATATGGTAATCTTAAGATTGTGTTTTCTATATCTGTGAAAAATACCAATGGAATTTTAATAGGGATAGCATTGAATCTGTAGATTGGTTTTGGTAGTATGGACATTTTAACAATATTACCTCTTCCAATCCATGAACATGAGCTAAATTTCCATTTCTGTTTTGGTTGTTTTTTATGATTTCTATGTCTTTGTTAATTTCTCATTTTGTTCCAACATTGTTTTCCTGATTTTTTTTTTTAATTGGTTATCTGTATTCTTTTGGATTTCATTGAGTTTCTTTTAGATGCTTATTTTGAATTCTTTGTCAGACAATATGTATATCTCCATTTCTATGGGGTTGGTTACTGAAGCTTTGTTAGTTTCCTGTGGTTATGTCATATATGCCTGATTCTTCTTGATCCATGCAGACTTCTGTTGATGTCTGTGCATTTGAAGGAGCAAACACATCTTACAGTCTTTATAGACTGGTTTTGGAAGGTAAAGACTTTCTTCTGTTAGTTCCTTGGCTGACAAGATTACCTTTGAATCACGATTGTGTTGGGTTGGAGCTGAGTATGAGGTTGTTGCTGGGCCTTCAAATGGGTTCTGCAGCTGGCATGCTTGTTACCAGGGGCATGGAACTATCTGGCCCTGGGAAGATGGGACTGCTTCCAATACCTTGTTCAGTTGGTTGTTACTGGGACAAGGGTGCATTTCAGGATCTTCAGAGAGTGAGCCTGTTACCACATATGGGAACTGATGTGGCTCTTGCTAGATCCCTGAAAGGGCTCCTGCCATGTCACTGAGTGGGTCCCAAAGTAGGCAGAACTGGTCCTGGATCATGGTTGAGAGGAGCTAGATCTGAATCTCAGGACTATTTCAGGGTAAAGAGACAAGATTGCCATCTACATACTGGGTCTCTAAGAACACACGTGTTTGTCTCTCACCAGGTCCCTGGGAGATCTGGACTGTTCCTTTATATAGCTAGAGGGATTGAAGAAGACTTTAACATCATTGCAGGCTCTCTGAGGGCACAGACAGGAGTATCTTCTTCCAGGTTTCTGTGTGAGGAGAATCGCTGATGGACTGTGGCTTGGAGGGGCTAAAGCAGCGTAGAGTATGAGGACTTTTCAGAATGTCTGGGGTTGTAGACAGGAGTGTCTCCTGCTCATTCCCTGGATTGGCAGGAATGCTCATTGACTGCCTCAAGAGAGAAAGGGCAGTGTATGGGACTCTTTCGGGATCTTGGGTGGGGTAGGGTCCTACATAGAAGAATGTCTCTTGCAAGGTCCACGTGCCAGCAGGACTACTCATGAAATGCAGCTGGGAGTAGGCTACAGCTGAATATAGAGCCCTTCATGATCTTTGGGGCACAGATGGGAGTGTCTCTTGCCAGGTGCTTGTGCCAATAGGATTCTTCACAGAGTATAGCTGGGAAGGGCTAGAGTCCAGTTACAGGGTCCTGTCAGAATCTATAGTTGGTCCAAATTTCACAGGCTTACATGCAGGGGCTCCAGAAAACAGCTGAGAGTGACTGGAGCCAGTTCATGGGCCACTTTAGGGTTGACTGCTAGAACTTTATGCCTATTATCCAAGATATGGGTGAACATGACTTCTCCCAAATCCCTTGGTTTATGGTGGTGGTGCCAGGACCAATGCCAAACAGGGCTATAACCTAGTCCTCAAGGGTGTGTAGCTGTGACCACAGTTGGAGTGTCAGCCACCTGAGTGGAGGTTTCTTTTCTCAAAATAGCTCTCCTCAGTCTTGGACTCCACTGGTGTTTCACAGTCTCCTACCTGGATCCCAAAACTCCCACAAAGGCCTTTTGTCCAAGGATTTTTGTCAAATGTATTGTTGCTGAGGGAGGATACAAGCTAAGTCTCTTATTCTACCATCTTACTGAAATTTGGTATTTTACATTAATTGATTTAAGAGGTTAAGTCAACCTTAAATTCTTGAAATAATATTTACTTGGTCGTGGTATGTAATCTTTTTTTTTATGTTGGTGGATCCTGTGTTAATAGTTTGTTGAGGATTTTGTTTCTATATTTATGAGGGATTTAAATCAGCATTTTTTTGGTTGTGATTTCTTTGTTTAGTTGGCCTCAAAGAAAGTATTGGAAAGTGTTCTTCAACCTCTGTTTTCTGAAAGTATTTATGTAACATTACTGTTATTTCTTCTTTATGTATTTGGTAGAATTCATCAATGAAACTATCTAGAATTAGGTTTTTCTTGGTCAGAAGGTTTTAATACTTTGTTTGTTTTACTTATTATAGACCTATTCCAATATTCTTTTTTTAAATAGGTTGGTTTTGGTAAGTTTCATATTTTTAGGAATTTGGCCATTTCTTCTAAGTTATCTAATTGGTTGACATAAAGTTGTTTGCACTATTACCTAATAATCCTTTTAATGTCTGTATGACCCATGATGATATTCCCTTTTTCATTCTTGATTTTGGTGATTGATGTCTTCTCTCTTTTATCTTTCTCAGTATAGATAAATGTGTGTGAATACTGTTAATCTTTCAAAGAATCCACTTTTGTTATCTTAAAGTGTAAGGTGAGATTTTGATTTAAGATCTTTGTTTCTAATATAGCTTTTGTAATAGCTAAAAATCATGCTTCTAACATTGTTTTAGCTTTATGTTGAATTTTTTTTTAATTCAGCTCCAAATATTTTCTAATTTTCCTTGTGAATTGTTCATCAACCCATTGGTTATTAAAAAATATGTCATTTAATTTCTTAATACTTATGAACTTCCCAAATGTTAATTTCTAATTTAATTATATTGTTATCAGAGGATATATCATTTATGATTCAATCTTTTAAAATTCAATTTGACCTTTTACAATCTAACATATGGCCTATCCTGGAGAATATTTCATGGGTACTTGAGAAGAATATATAGTCTGCTATTGTTGGGTTAAGTGTTGTAGAGCTATCTGTTAAGTCTAGTTGGCTTATGTTGTTCAAGTCATCTATATCTCTGCTGATAAATTAGTTAGGGAACTGATTATCAAGAGAAAAAACATTCCTTGGTATATATATATATATATATATATATATATATATATATATATATATGAAGAATCAATTTACTATGTTCAAGACTACTGTAAGGACTTTGGCTTATCCTCTGGATGAAATAATCAAAAATAGGTAGATAAAGAAGCATTATAGCATACTACTTATAAACACTAACTTTGGCTCCAAAGAAAGTTATGTTTGAGTCCCATGTATATTAGCAACTAAAACAGTTACTTTAGAGATTGTAAAACCATTTCAAGCTTTTGGTGTATTCTTTTGTAAAATGTAGGTAATATCTTACAGTTATTTCAGAGCATTACTGGGACTAAATGAAACAATGTTGATAAAATGCATACAACAGTTCTTGGCACATAGTAAGTGCTCAATAAATGTTATAAATTATGTATAAGAACATTCACTGTAGCAATGTTTATAATTATTTTTTAATTTAATGTCTATCAATATTTTATGTGCTAAATATAGAGGAATTAATGAAAACTGATATATTTTTAAGATTTATGTAATTAGAAACAAATAAAGCAAATCAGAATATCCAGAAAATCTGATTCAATCTATTTATGAAAAAACATTATTTATTTAGTTTTTCAGTTACAGTTAACATTCAGTATTATTTTATATTAGTTTGAGATGTACAGCATAGTGGTTAGGCATTTATATAATTTATACAGTGATCCATCTGGTTAGTCTAGTACCACCCTGGCAGCATACACAGATGTTGCAACATTATTGACTATATTCTCTAATCTGTACTGTACAACCCTGTGATTAATTTGTAACTACCAATTTCTATTTCTTAATCCCTTCACCTTTTTCACTGAGCTCCAACACCTGACTCCTCTCTGACAACCATCAGTTTGTTCTCTGTATTTATTAGTCTATTTCCAAATTGTGTTTATTTCCTTCTTTAGATTCAACATATAAGTGAGATTATATGGTATTTGTCTTTCTGTGTCTGACTTATTTTACTTAGTATAATATGCTCTAGGTCCATCTGGGTTGCTGCAAATGGTAAGATTTAATTTCTTTCCATGACCGAATAGTATTCCATTGTAGATATATACCACTTCTTCTTTATCCAATCATGTATTAATGAGCACTTGGGTAGCTTCCATATCTTGGCTATTGTAAATAGTGCTGTAATGAACATAGGGTGCATATATCTTTTTTAATTACTGTTTTGGATCTCTTGGGATAAATACCCAAAAGTAGAATTGCTGTCATAAGGTAGTTATATTTTTAATTTATTGAATATCCTCCAAACCATTTTCCATAGTGGCTGTACCAACTTGCAATCCCACCAACAGTGTATGAGAGTTCCCCTTTCTCTGCATCCTTGCCAACACTTGTTTATTGATTTATTGATGATGACAATCCTGACAGGTGTGAGGTGATATCACATTGTGTTTTTAATTTGCGTTTCTCTGATGATTAGTGATGTTGAGCACCTTTTCATATGTCTATTTTCCATGTATTTGTCTTCTTTGGAGAAATATCTATTCAGGTCCTCTGCCCATTATTTAATTGGATTGTTCATTTTCTTAGTGTTGAGTTGTATGAGTTCTTTGTAAATTTTGGATATTAACCCCTTATCAGATATATCATTGGTGATTATTTTCTCCCATTCAGTAGGCTTTTTGTTTTGTTGATGGTTTCTTTTCTGTGAAAAAACTTTTTAGTTTGATTTGGTTCCACTTGTTTATTTATTTTTTTTTCTTTTGTTTCCCTTGCCTGGGAGACATATCAGAAAAAGTATCAGTAAGAGTCATGTCAGACAATTTACTGCCTATGTTTTCTTCTAGGAGTTCTATGGTTTGGATCTTTAGTCCATTTTGGGATCTTTAGTCCATTTTGGGATCTTTAGTCCATTTTGAGTTTATTCTTGTATATGGTGTAAGATAGTGGGCCAGTTCCATTTTTTTTTGCGTGCATCTATCCAGTTTTCCCAGCACAATTTATTGATTGGAATGTCTTAAACCCACTATAGATTCTTGCCTCCTTTTTCATGGATTAAATGACCATATAAGCATGGACTCATTTCTGGGCTCTCCATTCTGTACCATTGATCTATGTATCTGTTTTTATGCCAGTACCATGCTGTTTTGATTATTATGGCCTTATAATATACTTTGATATGAGGTACCATGAAACCTCCAACACTGTTCTTCTTTCTAAAGATTGTTGTGGCTATTGGAGTTCTTTTATGGTTCCACATACATTTTAAGATTATTTGTTCTAGTTCTTTGAAAAAAGCCATTGGTATTTTGATAGGAATTGCATTGAATCTGTAAATTGCTTTGGGAAGTATGGACATTTTAATGATGTTAATTCTTCCTATCCATGATCACAGTATACGCTTCCATTTATTTGTATCTTCTTCAATTTCCCTCTTTAATGTTTTACAACTTTCCAAGTACAGGTCTTTTACCTCCCTGGTTAAATTTATTCATCAGTATTTTATTATTTTATTGACGCAATTATAAATGGGATTGTTTTCTTAATTTCTCTTTCTGACAGTTCATTATTGGTGCATAAATATGCAACCAGTTTCTGAATGTTAATTTTGTATCCTGCTACTTTACTGAATTCATTTATCAATTTCAATAGTTTTTTGGTGGAATCTTTAGGGTTCTCTATATATAATATCATGTCATCTGCAAATAATGACAGTTTGAATTCTTCCTTTCCAATTTGGATGCGTTTTATTTATTTTTCTTGTCTGATTGCTGTGTCTAGGACTTCCAATACTATGTTGAATAAAACTGGTGAAAGTGGGCATGCCTGTCTTGTTCCTGATCACAAGAAAAATGCTTTTAGATTTTGAGGTGAGCTGTACATTTGCTGTATATAATCTTTATAATGTTGAGATGGATTCCCTCTAGTCCCACTTTGCTGAGAGTTTTTATCATAAATGGATGCTGGATTTTGTTAAACACTGCATCTATTGATATGATCATGTGATTTTTTTATCTTTCATTTTCTTTATGTGTTGTATTACATTAACTGATTTGCGGATGCTGAATCAACCTTGCACCCCAGGAATAAATCCCACCTGATCATGGTATATGATCTTTTTAAAGTATTGTTATATTTTGTATGATGATATTTTGTTGAGGATTTTTTAATCTATGTTCATCAGGAATATCAGATTATTTATATATATATGGAATATTTTTGTCTGATTTTGAAATCAGTGTAATTGTGGACTCGCAAAATGAGTTTGGAAGCTTTCCATACTCTTAAAATTTTTGGAAAACTTTGAGAAGGAGCGGTGTTAATTCTTCCTTAATGTTTGAAAAAATCTACCCATGAAAACAATCAGTCCAAGTATTTTGTTTGCTGGGAGATTTTTTCTTTTAATTAAAGTTTATTGGAGTGACAATGGTTAGTAAAGTTACATAGATTTCAGGTGTACAATTCTGTAACACATCATCTATATCTCACATTGTGTGTTCACTACCCAGAGTCAGTTCTCCTTCCATCACCACATATGTGACCCCATTTACCTTCTTCTAGAACTCCCTTCCTCTATTACCCTCGGGTAACCACTAAACTATTCTCTGTGTCTATGAGTTTTTGTTTCTTCATTTGTTTGTCTTGTTTTTTTGTTGCAGTTTTCAGTTTTATATACCACATATCAGTGAAATAATATGGTCCTCTACTTTTTCTGACTTATTTTGATTAGCATTATAATCTCATGATCCATCCATGTTGTTGCAAATGGTACTATTTCTTCTTTTCTTATGGCTGAATACGATTTCATTGTGTATATATACAACTTCTTTATCATTCACCTATCGAAGGAAATTTCCGTTTCTATGTCTTGGCCACCGTAAATAAAGTTGCAATGAACATTGGAGTACATATGTCTTTATGAATAAATGTTTGTAGATTTTTTGGGTAGATACACAGGAGGATTGCTGGGTCATATGGTAATTCTAGTCTTAAATGTTTAAGGGACCTCCACACTGTCTTCCATGGTGGCTGCACCAATCTGCATTCCCACCAACAGTGTATGAGGGTTCCTTTTTCTCCATAGCCCCTCCAACACTTGTTACTATTGGTCTTGTTGATGATAGCCATTCTAACTGGGGTGAGGTGATACCTCATTGTGGTTTTTATTTGCATTTCTCTTATGATTAGTGATGTTGAGCATATTTTCATATGTCTACTGGTCATTTGTATGTCCTCTTTGGAGAAATGTCTCTTCAGGTCCTCTACCTATTTTTTAATTGAATTGTTTGTCTTTTTGTTGTTGAATTGTATGAGTCCCTGAATATTTTGGATATCAACCCCTTATCAGAAGCGATGTTTGCAAAAATCTTCTCCCATTTAATTGGTTGCTCTTTATTTTGTAGATGGTTTCTTTTGCTGTGCAGAAGATTCTTAGGTTTGTTTAATCCCATTTATTTATTTTAGCTTTTACTTCCCTTGTCTTTGGAGTCAAATTCATAAAATGCTCTTTGAATCCAAGGTCCATAAGTTTAGTACCTATGTTTTCTTCTATGGAGTTTATTGTGTCAGGTCTTATGACTAGGTCTTTGATCCATTTTGAATTAATTTTGGTACATGGTGACAGATACCAGTATAGTTTCATTGTTTCGCACATGGCTTTCGAGTTCTCCCAGCACCATTGATTGAAGAGATTGTCTTTTCTCCATTGTATGTTTTTGGCTCTTTGTAAAAAATTATCTGTCCATATTAGTATGGGTTTATTTCTGAGTTCTCACTTCTATTCCACTGGTGTGTGTGTGTCTGTATTTCTGCTAACACCATACTGTTTTGATTATTGTTTCCCTGTAGTACAAACTAAAGTCAGGGAGTGTGATACCTCCAGCATTGTTCTGTTTTCTTAGGATTGTGTCGGCTATTCAGGGTCTTTTGTGGCTCCATACAAATCTGATCATTTTTTGTTCTATTTCTTTAAAAAATACCATTGGGATTTTGATTGGGATTGCATTAACCCTGTGTATTGCTTTGGGTAATATGGCCATTTTAACTTCAATTTCTTTTAAAAATGTCTTATAGTTTTCAGTATATAGGACTTCCACATCCTTGATACCTAGTTTATTCCTAGGTATTTTATTCTTTTTGTTGCAATTGCAAAAGGAATTGTTTATTTATTTCATTTTCTGAGATTTCATTGTTAGTATATAGGAATGCAATGGACTTTTGTACATTGATTTTGTAGCCAGCAACTTGACTCTATTTGTTTATTATTTCTAACAACTTTTTGGTGGAGTCTTTAGGGTTTTCTGTATATAGCATCATGTCATCTACAAAGAGTAGCATTTTAATTTCTTCATTCCCAATTTGGATGACTTTTATTTCTTTTCTTGCCTGATTGCTCTGTCTAGTACTTGCAATACTATGTTGAAAAGCAGAGGTTATAGGGGAGAGCCCTGTCGTGGTCCTGAATGTAGAGCAAAGGGCTTCGGTTTTTCACCATTAATTATGATATTAGCTGAGGGTTTATCATATATGTCCTTTATTATATTAAGGTATTTTCCTTCTATACCTATTTTATTGTTTTAATCATAAATGATGTTGTATCTTGTCAAATGCTTTTTGTACATCTATTGATATCATCATATGATTTCTGTCCTTTATTTTGTTTATGTGGTATATCACATTGATTGATTTGCACAATTTGAACCATCCTTTAGCCCCTGGGATGAACCCCACTTGGTCGTGATTTATAATCTTTTCAATGCATTGTTGCATTCGATTTGCTAGAATTTTGTTTAGGATTTTTGCATCTGTATTCATCAGATATTGGTCTGTAATTTTCTTTTTTTGTGCATCCTTACTAGGTTTTGGTATCAGGATAATGTTGGCCTCATAAAATGAGTTAGGGAATATTGTCTCTTTTTCAATTTTATTGAAAAGTTTGAGTAGGACAGATATTAGATACTCTTTGAATATTTGATAGAATTCACTAGTGAAGCCATCAGGTCCCGGTCTTTTGATTTTGGAAGGTTTTGGATGACTGATTCAATTTACTTTCTGGTGTTTGGTCTAGTTATATTTTTTAATTCCTCGTGATTCAGCCTAGGAAGGCTATATGTTTCTAAGAACTTGACCTTTTCTTCTAGCTTATTGAATTTGGTGACATATAGCCCTTCACAGTATTCTTGGATGATCCTTAGTATTTCTGTGCCATCCGTGATAACTTCCCCTCCTTCATTTCTGATTTTGTTTATTGGTGTCTTTTCTCTTTCTATGTTAGTGAGTCTAGGCAAGGGTTTGTCAATTTTATTAATGTTTTCAAAGAACCAGCTCTTTGTCACATTAATTTTTTCTATTGTTTTTATGTTCTCTATTTAATTTAGTTCTGCTTTGATTTTTATCATTTCCTTCCTTCTGCTGACTTTGGGTTTTATTTGTTCTTTTTCTAGTTTTGCATGGTGTAACATGAGGTTATTTATTTGGGATTTTTCTTGTTTCTTGAGATAGGCCTATAATGATATAAACTTCCCTCTTAAACCTGCTTTCGCTACATTCGAAAAATTTTGGTCGGATGTGTTTTCATTGTCATTTGTTTCTAATTATTTTTTGATCTCTCCTCTTATTTGTTCTTTGACCCAGTAGTTGTTTAAAAGTATGTTGTTTATTCTCCACATATTTGTTGTTTTGTGCGCTGTCTTTTTGCAGTTGATATCCAATTTCAAACCCTTGTGGTCAGAGAATGTGCTTGGTATGATCAATCTTCTTAAATTTGCTGAGGCTGCTTTTATGTCCCAATATATGGTCTGTCCTTGAGAATGTTCCATGTACACTGGAAAAGAATGTATAGTCTTATGTTCTAAGATGAATTGCTCTATCAATATCAGTTATGTCCATTTCATGTAATGTCTCATTTAGGGCTATATTTCTTTATTTATTTTCTGTTTGGATGATCTATTCATAGCTGTCAATGATGTATTTAGGTCCCCTATTATAGCAGTGTTTTGGTTAATTTCTCCCTTTAGTTCTGTTAGTAGTTGCTTGGCATATTTCAGTGCTTCCTGATTGGGGGCATAAATATTGATGACTGTTATGTCCTCTTGTTCTATAGTCCCATTTATCATTATAGAATGTCCATCTTTGTCTCTTGTTACATTTTTTGTCTTGAAGTCTCTTTCATCAGATATAAGTTTATCTACACCTGATTTTCTCTGGATATCATTTGCTTGGAGTGTCAATTTCCACCCTTTCACTTTGAGTCTATAGTTGTACTTGTAGCTGAGATGTGTCTCTTGGAGGGAACATATGGTTGGATTAGTTTTTTGATCCAGTCTGCTACTCTGTGCCTTTTTATTGGTGAATTCAGTCCATTTACATTTAGGGTGATTATTGATATATGAGAATTTCCTATCATTCTATCTTTGGTTTTCTGGTAGTACTGTGTCTCCATTGTTTCTTTGCCTTTTTGTTGCTGTCTGTTATTTCAGTGTGGTGGTATTGTATGATTTTTCCCTCTGTTTCTTCTTTTATTAT
Source organism: Rhinolophus sinicus (assembly GCF_057876585.1). Lineage (NCBI taxonomy): Eukaryota > Metazoa > Chordata > Mammalia > Chiroptera > Rhinolophidae > Rhinolophus > Rhinolophus sinicus. The sequence continues at coordinate 56,532,405 of NC_142518.1, read as the reverse complement.
GTTATATACTTCAGTTCTGGATTATTTTAGAGTGGTTACCATTAAGTTTATGTAAAAGAAAGTTTGATATTTAGAGTATTCCATTTTCTTCAGCACGCCTACTTTCTCCATTCCCATATTCCGGTTCAGGACTTTATCCCTCTCCCCCTTTTTATGTTTTGGTTGCCACAAATTGTCCCTGTTGATGGTGGTCGAATAGCCTCCTTTAGCATTTCTTGTAGTGCAGGTCGTGTATTAGAAAATTCCCTCAGCTTCTGTATGTCTGGAAAGGTCTTTATTCCTCCTTCATATCTAAAGGATATCTTTTCTGGATATATTATTCTTGGCTCATAATTTCTCTGTTTCAATAGTTTGAATATTTGGTTCTACTCCCTCCTGGCTTGTAGAGTTTCTGCTGAAAAGTCTGATGATAATCTAATGGGCTTTCCTTTGTAGGTTCCCATCTTCTTTTCCTTGGCTGCCTTGAGGATTCTTTGTTTCTCGTTGATTTTAGACAGCTTCAATACAATGTGCCTTGGAGAAGGCCTGTTGGGATTGAGGTAATTAGGTGTTCTATTTGCTTCTTGGAGTTGAGGGTCCAGTTCTGTCCACAAGTTTGGGAAGTTCTCATCGACAATTTGTTTGAATATATTCTCTGTTTCCTTCTCTCTTTCTTCTCCTTCTGGTATGCCCATTATTCTTGTATTGCTCTTTCTGATGGAGTCAGAAAGTTCTTGTAGAGTTCTTTCATTTCTTTTAAGTCTCAAGTCTCTTTCTTCTTCCATTTGTGTAATTTCTAGGTTTCTATCTTCGAAGTCACTGATTCTTTCCTCCATCTGGTCAACTCTACTACCTAAGCTGGTTATTTCATTCTTAATGTCTTCTACTGAGTTCTTAATCTCCAGAAATTCTATTTGCTTCTTTTTAAAAATTTCAATCTCTTTCATAAAATGCTCATGTTTTTCTTTGATTGTGTTTCTGAGTTCATTAAACTGCCTTTCTGTGTTTTCTTGCATCTCGTTGAGGTTTTTCAGAACTGCAATCTTGAATTCTCTGTAATTTAAATAACATATTTCCGTATCTTTAAGTTCCTTTTCTGGATACTTTTCACTTTCTTTCTGAGCTGTCTTGTTGCCTTGGTTATTCGTGGCAATTACTGATTTATTATTTCTCTTCCTAGACATCTACAGGAGTGGCTTATGCAACAGGTTGATACGAACAGGTCTTTCTTTTGTTTTCCAGGTCTTTTGGTAGAATGTTTTATTTTTTCTCCTACTGCAGCCTTTTTTTTTCTCTCTCACATGGTAGTGCTATGTTTTCTCTGCACTATTCCAGCTTCTCACACAATGGGGGGATTCCCTGGGAGATGGGTTTTTCCTCTGTTAATAGTTCATCTAGGTCACTGGGCGCAGTGTCCCCGTGGGTACGTGGAGAGCTTTTGAAGTTCCAAAGCTCTTCCTACACCAGATTCAGAGCCCGTATGTTTCAGCAGTTCTGTTTACTCCTGCAGGGATCCACCCAGATAGGTGGGGACAGTTGTGGGGTGAGTTGTGAGAGGTGGCCCAGAGCAATGGCAGCAACCACCACCACAGCCAGTCCTGCTTCCACAGCTCCCTCCACTTTGCTGGAACTAGTTGGGTTGCGAATCTGTGTCTGCGGTCCACAGTTCTCAGAACAGCAAATATTCTATTCTTTTGATCTGACACTGCTACTGTTCGGTTTCTAGCACCGGGCAGGTGGGAGCGGGGCGAGCTCTGGGACGGTAGGGAGGGGTTGGCTAGTCTCAGTGCCTAAGGCTTCTGTTCTCTGCTCGGCAGTGAGGGCTTAAACCACCATTTAAGCATTCTTCCCTCAGTCTTTTCTCCGAGGTCTCTGCCGTGAGCATTGGGTTCAGCCGTGTTATATTCTGCCCCCTCAGCCCTGTGGGCCTTAAGTGGAGCCTTAGCAGTCCGAGTTCTTCCCTCTCCCGCAGGTGCAGTAGTTCCGGGAAGCAGCGAGCTCAGAGCACTGAGCTATATCTGCGTACTGCGCCCACATGGCTCCGTCTCTGCACTTCTCCCTTCCCTCCTCCCCTGCTCGCATGATTACCACACCTGTAGGTGACTTCGGTAGTTGGCCTCTTTGTCTTGCCTGTCTGCTGTGCAGGGAGTCCTTTGTGGAGTTATTGTTGTTCGATTAGTTGTAAATTTCAGGGGAGCTTTACAGAGGCTCACCTCATGCAGCCATTAGGATGACATCTCTCCACAATTTATTTTTAACATAGCCGTATTCAAGCTTTTTGTTCTCAGTACTTCCTAACGGAATTAAAATTATTGAGTACCCCAGAAAGCTTTGCTGCATATGGGTTATATCTATCAGTACTTTTTAATATTAGGAATTAAAACAGAATTTAAAAGAAAAATATATTAATTCAGTTAAAATACCAAAAATAACCCGTTGCATGTAAATATAAGTAACATTTTTTTTCTAAAAAATATTGAGAAGAGTAGTACTTCTTTACGTTTTACATATTTTCCTTAAAGTTAGCCAAATAAAAGGCAGCTGGATTCTCATATTTACTTCTGCATTTAATCTGTTGTGATATGTTCTTTTGGTTAAGGCAGATAAAGGAAATCTGACCTCACCAAGATACATAATTGAAAAGGGGAAGACATTTTAGTATTCTCAGATAATGTGGGTATTTTTTGAAAAATACACCAAAAATCAACAAGTAATAATTTCCTAAAGGTTAGTTGTAGTGTGGAATCTGAAGCCAATCAATGAACTTTTTACTTTGTTGCATTATAATCCATTTGTCTACCTTATACTTTGAATGCATGTTTTTACCCAGGCAAGATTTCATAATGCCAAGAATTAGGCAATTGAAAAATATTAGTGAGTTATAAAGAATTTCTAGATGTTGAAACATTATAACACAAATACACACATAAATGTGAAAATATATATGGAAAAATGTCTGATGAATTGGGAATCTGTCAAGTTCTCAGTGATGAATAGAAGCTCACAATTCCAGATACAAGTTTCCCATCATTCTGATTTCTCCTTGAAAGTTTGACTGTTCTCACTGGCAAAACACTGATCTTAAAGTGATAGATCCACTTAGTTAATTTATGAGATAATGCGTGCCAAATATCCAAGTATCAATAACCATACTTTAAGAGTCAGTCATTCTTACCAGTAAAAATGTAGTTCCATGAAAAAAAAAGGCGTCTCAGCTCAATTACACAAGTGGTTTTCCTTATGACACGCACAGTATATTGTCATAAAACAAGTGTTTTATGTATACTTTCTGTTTCATCAAAGACAATATGTAAACTTTGAATTTCATCAAAAGATGTGCAATCAGTGGTTAAATTTAAATAAAATGAATAACTTCTACTACTTCAGCAAAAACATTCATAAGTGAAACTGCTATTTTTCCCCCTGACTGTTGACAGTGAAGAATAAAGGGAATCTTTATACAGTTTGTTGTCACAGCCTTAACTTATGCTATGGCACCAGTAGTTGCTTTTACACATTAACACAATGAAAAACACAATGCATTATTTTGAAAAACATGTGTATTATTATATGAAGAGACTTTTGACCTTACAGATCAGATCAGTTTCTCATAGTCCTCCAGATGTCAGTGAACCAAATTTCAAGAATCTCTACATTAATATACAAGTGACACTTTAATAATGAGTAAAGATATAAGTGACTTTTGAAAGAAACATGTATTATAGAGAGGTCATTCTGAAAAATTATATATATATATATATATATATATATATATATATATATATATATATAGTTTTATTAGCTATTTTCCAAAAACAATGTTATTTTCTTTTTACAAAAGTGGAAAATATTCTAAATTATATAAATATTTACTTAAGAGTTTAAATGGGTTTTGAACTTGATGATTAACTATAGAAAAATAAAACAGCTTTAAAGTAGCAAGAAAAATTGAAATAAGATAAAACCAAAAGAACAAAATGTTTTGCATAATTGGTAGTTGATTTTGAAAAATGCAAATCATGATAAAATAAGCAGAGACAATCACTAACTTTACACCCTCAGATCAATGTGGTTTTATTAGTTATTCTTTCATTCATGACAGCCATTATAGTTTATAAAAATAAGCAAACTCATAAAACATATTTCTCTATTAGATAACATTTAAGTAGAAGCAAAAATTTTTGAATCATTACTAAATAATACAAAATAAAGATGTTTTGCATTTTGTTTTTAATATAAAAATGTGTTTTATACATGCATAAGTTCAGGGACATGTACTCATAATTACCATATATATGTATAATAAACATGTATATGCATATGTATAATGAACAGAGATATTCAAAATTTACGGTGAACTTTTCTCACTTAAGTGTAGAAACTTGTCCTTCTTTCAACAGACATGTTAGTGTTAGATGTTCTGTTGAAAAAGAAATTTTCTTGAAAGGAAGGAGTGAAAAGTTTGGAAAATAGGTAAAGAAATAATTCTTTCAGAGAGAGACAACCAAGATGTCACAGTAGATAAACGCTGTGCTCACCTTCTTTCACAACCACATCAAAATTACAACTAATCTACACAACAACCATTATTGAGAATCACCTAAAATCAAGCTGAATTATAAAGCCTTTCAACTAAGGATACGCAGAAGAAGCTACCTCCAGACTGGTTGGAGGATCAGAGACACGGAACAGACTGGTCCCACACTCGCATGTAACCGTTAAAGATCATGAGGGGTATTTTGACTGGGGATCCCCGCCATACCTGACAGGATTGAGAAATCCCAGCCCCACCCCAGCCCAGGGTTCCAGTGCTGGGGAGAGAAGCCCCCATACTTTCTGGTTGTGAAAACCAGTGGAGATTGTGACTGAATGAGATGGAGGACAGCTACACTCCCAGGCGCTCCTCTTAAAGGGAGCATGCATGGACTTACCCACCAATGAAATCACTGACTCTGAGCTCCAGCACTGGGGCAGCAGCTGGAAAGGTGGCAGGGACATATGGTAAGGAACTGAGTTGTCTGGCTTGTGATAGGGGCTGGAGAGGTGGCTTTCTCTTGGACTGCGGAAATGGTAGAAGCCATTGTTTCTTTTTGAGCCCTCCCCCTTTCCCCATGTGTGGATGCAGGGGGTCACCATATCTGAGTCTTCATCATTCATTCACCATACCCTGGTGATTCGAGACCTGGCCCCACCCGACTTTCCGGCACACCCTGGGCACTTTCAGTGGCTTTTTTGTGCAGTCCACCTGCGTTGGCTCAAGCTGCATACTTTCCTAGGGTCTCTCAAAGGTTCATGGAACCCAGAAAAGCAGCATCTGGTTTGAGCAGGTCCTGTACCTCTGGCTGAGCAGCCCTAAGCTGTCACTAGCAGCAGTTGGCCTTGGTTCGCAGCTTGGCCTCTCAAGGTGCTTCCAAGCAAAACACAGTCAGCAGCCATCTACGGATTTCTTTCTGGTTCCTGCCAGGTTGCTCCAGGTGGGGCACGGGCTGTGGCTGAACTTTACCTACAGTGGATACCCTCCAAGGTGGTGCTGGGCTGGTGTCCCCAGTGGCCAGCTTCAAAATGAGCTGGAGTATTAACCAGCCACCTCCAAGTATGACACACCCAAAGGGCAGATTGGACAGGTACCAGAGTCCTGCTGAGGCAGATCCTGCTCCGTAGGGTCAGCCCCTGCACAACTCTTCCACGGTAGTCAAGGCCAGTCCTCACAACAAGTGAGCCCAAGTGTCAGTCCCTCCTATTGATGTGCAGTTATCAACAAAGCCTCAACTACAAGAGGAGGGCACACACAACCCACACATGGGACACACCTGGAGTGTGTGGCTCAGGTGACCAGAAAGACTGTGCCACGAACCCCACAGCACACCTACGACATAAGGCCACTCTACTAAGACTGGAAGACATAGCAGCCCTACCTAATACATAGAAACAAACACAGGAAAGCAGCCAAAATGGGGAGACAAAGAAGCATGTCCCAAATAAAAGAACAGAACAAAGCTCTGGAAAAGGACTAAGCAAAATGGAGATAAGCAATCTATCAGACACAGAGTTCCAAATATTATTTATAAGAATGCTCAATGATCTCAGGGAGAACTTCAACAGAGTGATAGGAAGCATAAAAATGGAGATGGAAACCATGAGAAAGAATCAGTCAGAAATAAAGTATACAATAACAGAAATGAATATATTACAGGGAATCAACAGTAGATTAGATGAAGCAGAGGATCCATCCAGTAATGTTGAAGATAAGGTAGCAGAAAACACCCAACCAGAACAGCAAAAAGAATCCAAAAAATTAAGGAGAGTTTAAGTGGCCTCCAGGACATTATCAAACTTACCAACATTCACGTTATAGGAGTACCAGAAGGAGATGAGAGAGAGCAAGGAATTGAAAACCTATTTGAAGAAATAATGATAGAAAACTTCCCTAACCTGGTGAAGAAAATAGACATACAAGCCCAGGAAGTGCAGAGAGTCCCAAACAAGATGAACCCAAAGAGGCCAACACTAAGGCGCATCATAATTAAAATGCCAAAGATTAGGTACAAAGAGAGAATCTTAAAAGCAGCAAGAGAAAAGCAGCTAGTGACCTACAAGAGAGGCCCCATAAGACTGTCTGCTGATTTCTCAACAGAAACTTTGCAGGCAAGAAGGGAGTGGCAGGAAATATCCCAAGTGATGAAAAGCAATGACATACAACCAAGATTACCCAGGAAAGCTATCATTTAGAACTGAAGGACAGATAAGGAGCTTCCCAGACAAGAAAAAGCTGAAGCAGTTCACCACCACCAAACCAGTATTACAAGGAATCTTAGAGGGACTTCTTTAATATGGGAGGGGAGTTAAGGATGGGTGAAAGTGGAAGGGATTAAGAAGTACAAATTGGTTATTACACAGTTGTCATGGGGATGTAGGGTATAACACAAGGAATATACTCAATAATATTGTAATAACTAGGTATGGTGCTAGATCTATCAGGGTGATAATCAGGAATGGGGTTGGGGGCAGGGTGAAAAAGGTGAAGGCATTAAGAAATGCAAATTGGCAGTGAATACAGTATGGGGAATATGATCAACAATGTTGTAAAGATCATGTAAGGTGCCAGATGGGCACTGGACTTATTAGGGGGATCACATCATAGACTGTGTAGATGCCTGACCAATGCGCTATACACCTGAAGCTGAAGTAGAATAATGTTGAATGTCAACTATAACTAAATAATAGTTATATATAGTCACAGGACGTGGAGTACAACATAAGGAAGACAGTCAGTGGTATTGTAACTGCTATGTAAGGCATGAGAGGGGTAGTAGGTTGGGAGTGGGTTATCACTATATGAGGGGTTTAAATGTCTAATTATTACATTGCTTTGTATACCTGAAACTAATAAAAATTAAAAAAAGAAATAATTTGTTCCGATATTCAAGACAAATAAAAGTCGTATATGGACTAAGCATAATGCCTCCAAAACAACATTCTCAGTTTTTATGATGCTTTATTTTCTCATCATTCGTAACCCTTGAGTTTTAATAAATTACAGTTCTAAATGAAAATATGTCATCTAAATAAAGTAACATAATAACCCAAAACCATTAGGTATCAGAATAGGTGATAGGAATTACTCAAGGAAATGCGCATAAGGTAGTTTCTTTGAAGAACATGCCTGTGTGAAATGTTGCAGAAGAAATATGGGTGGGAAATGGCAAATGGTCAGAAAAGTGGAGCAGCTCTCAAGAATATTTCCTATCTCATATTTTCCTATAGTCAATACTGCAAATATTTTTTGTTTGTGTCCAAAGTGAAGTGAATCGAAGTAATACATTCATTGGAAACAAAACAAAATTCTGCCTTCAGTTTTTATTTAAAGGAAAATTAGGTTTTGAATTTCACTTTAACATATATTTTATAAAATCAATTAATTTAAGTGCTTCCGAATTTAAAGTCAAGTTTTAGACTTGTAACTGCTCCTAGCATGCAAGTTTAATATGAAAAATCTATGAGTGTTTAAACAAGGAATACGACAATGTAGAACAAGCACTGCACAATGTTATATATTAAATAGAAATGACAGTCCATAACACTGTATGGCCAGAGGCCTGTCAAGTGAAAAAAGACACCTCCATTTCAAACTAGGGAGAAAAAAAGTCACATAATTCTCTAGCCTTCTCCAGAGAGAATGAAACAAACTTGAGACAACCAAATAACTTTGGCCATTTTTCTATAACATTTTATGCCCTTTCAAAAGGTAAAGTAGACATAACATGTTTCAAAAGTAAAATATAATCAAGATTTTCCAAAATTTGTGTTATCCCTATCACTATTTGCCCAAAAGAACAAAATGTCATTCATCAATCAACTTGACCTGTTGTCAAATATTACCTAGCATCATATTTCCCTCTTTGGGTATCAAGCATTAAGTTATTCTAAATGATAAAACATATAGCTACTTTGCCAATTTGTATTGGTAAAATAAAAAAACAAAACAAAATAAGACAAAAAAACCCTTGGTCTCTGGGAGGTTAGATACTTTTGAAAGCTTCCATATTAATCATTTTAAACTAAAAGGCATTTAAATTAAAATACATTCACATCGCTCTAGAATTTTCCTACTGACATAAAATGTTGAATGTAACTTCATAAAATGCATAATTTTGGCAATAAAATTACTGAAGTGACATAAAGTTTTTAAAAAGACTATCAGATAACTTCTCTTTCTGGCACTATAGTGAACTAGATATTCTGAAGGAACTGCTTGCTTCAAAACAATCAAAATTTCATGAAGTATAATTTGAATTGTATTGTTTGCCTCATAGAAAGAAAATAAAAAATTTGCCATTCCCCGCCCTTCCCCCCAAATACTCCAACAAATCAGTAAATATGCATAACAACAGCTGTGTGCTGGATTGTGTTGTCAACTTGGTTAAGCAGAAGGCCTACACTTCTCAAAATGTCCTTGTCTGTATTTTTATGGGTTAGAGTTGGCCAAAAGAGAAACTTGCATAAGATTTGAAAGGCAGAAATGAAGCAGTGGGCATTATTATAACAATATGGTTATGGTCAGGCATTATTTTAGTAATAATGTCATAGTTATATATAGTGAAAGACAGATATAGATGTGACTGACAGGTCACAGCTTGCCCTCATTCTCCTCTACTTTTACTCAGTTCATCTCTCCAACTTCTGGCTCTGATCACCAGCCACAACACCAAACCCACCAATAGATGTTTGGCTGTGGACTCACAGAGGCAGTAACTGTACAGGCACAACAGCTTCCTATAACAAGGACGATGATAATGATATCTAATTGGGAGTTAAGTGGAATAAAATGCTGCACCAGAATAGTATGTAGGTCCACAGAGGAACGATCTGGGTAAACATGTTTAATGTTCTTGTAATTTCCAGGAAAATACTCTTATTAGACTTTAATTATACATGGTCAAAATGTCACGGTAACCACTAAAAGAAAGGAATGGATTATAGAGGTTCAAAATCAGTAAAGGGGGAAATGATCTTAGAATAGTAACCCAAAACTTGAATTAATATTTTAAATGCAAAGATGAAAAAGAAATATGGAAAAGAAGGATTTAAAATAAAGAATTTAGAATCAACACTAATATATAAATAACCACCATGAATGCAAATTGATAAATTTCCCGTTTAAAATACACAAATTGAGATATTGGATTTAAAAAAGAAAATAAGAAAAAATTCCAGCATACATACACAGAGATCTTGCCACCACAGGCACCTGATCCAGGAAGTTCTCTTTATGCCACACAAACAAGGGTAAATTCCACAACAAGTACCCAGCCAGGGAAGCCTCCTACCCTCCTCTCAGTACCCGCTCCCTGTTGCATCCAGCGAGGAGGGTTGTGGGGAGGGAGAAGGGCAGTGCAGGGTTAAGAAAAGACAATAGCCATGAATAGAGTGCAAGATCATGGAGCCAAGGGGAACAGTCTCAGGGACTGAAGCCCGAATCGGGCCAACGGGTAGTTTTTATTGGTAAACTTCTAAAGAGGTAAGCGATTGTTAATCTCAAGATCTGTGTGTTAGTAGCCTGCTGGCTGTATTTCCGAAAGTTCCCATTGTGTTCCAGCCTGAACTTTGCCTTCACACACGCACATCTCCAAGGAATCCATTGAAGGGGAGGGACCAATATAATTCCATTGAGGCTCAGTTTGCTGAGACTTCCCCTCAAAGGAGCTTTTCTGATATCTCTCCATCAGGCCTCAGTTTGCTGAGGCACTCCCTTGTGAAATCCTGGGGAGAGCGTGGGGGAACAAACAGTTTAGCAGCTGTAAGGCAACAGCCCCCCCCTCCCATTTGCCCCCCTCTGCAGGCCTGAGAACCATTCCTACCACCAGAAAATATCTGATGACTTAGGCCTGGGGAGACTACTTCTGCCCAATCATGCAGCACCGGAAGGAACCAATGGGAGCCTCAGCAGCATGGAAAACCCAAACCAAATGAAAACAAAACAAAAACAAAGCCAACCAAAATAATGCCACTAATGCTTTGAAAATTCAGTTATACTTGGAATGACAGCCCACAAATAATAGTCCAAGATCTGCATGATAAACCTAAACATCTGACTGCTTGATAAAATAAAAGAGTTACATAGAACCCATATTCTCCTAACATAAGAGCCAAAATGTCCAGTACACAATAAAAAAGTGACCATCATTCCATGAACCAGAAAAATCAAAACTTGAATGAGAAAGTACACTGACCTGACACCAACACTGAGATGGTGAACGCAGTGGAAATCAGATGGAATCAGAGGACGTGAATGTCCCAAAAAGAAGCCACTGAACCTCGATGGTCTACAACTGAGTTTTATCAAATTTTCAAGAAATAGACCATCCAATATTATGCAAATTCTCTCAAATAATTAAAAAGAGGAATATTCTAAAATTTATTCAGTGAAGCTAGTACAATATTATTACCAAAACTAAAGACAAAATAATAATGGCCGGTATTAGTCCAATCTCACCCAAGATTATAGATGCAAAACACATTAAAAAAATAGCAACTTAAAAAAGATAATGAACCATGATCAAGATGGGTCATTCCCAGTAATTCAAGGGTTTATTAACATTAAAACATATATAAATGTCAACCACATTAATAAATATGAGAAGAAAAATGTATGACCATCCCAGCAGTGGCATGATAAGCATTTATTAAAATGTAACACTAATTCGTTAAAAACAATACTTGGCAAACTGAAAGAATCTTTGTGAACTTTATAACGGATATTTATCAAAAAGCTACAGTAAACACCATTATGAATGAAAATAAAGTCATTCTTTCTAAAATCAGCAGTAAGATAAACATGTTCACTAACATTCCTTCAATGTTGTATTTTCAATAATAGCTACCAAAGAAAGGCAGGAAAAATATATTATAAATGAACAAAAATGTAATTCTCTTCCAACGGTTAGAAAATCCAACTAATCTATAGACACATGTCTTGCTAAAAAAAGATTCTTTACCAATTTGCTGGGAATGATATATAGAATAAAACTGAAATTCCACAAGCCAGTAACAATAGGTAATATCAACTATAAAATACCAATACAATAATAATAGAAAGCTTAATGTAATAGATATTAACCTAGGAAAATAAGTACAAAACTTCTTTTGCAAATTCTCTCAAATAATTAAAAAGAGGAATATTCTAAAATTTATTCAGTGATGCTAATACAATATTATTACCAAAACCAAAGACAAAATAATAATGGCACTATTGCTCTGTTTCCTGGCCATCAATGGTAATGTTGAGTAACATTTCGTATGCTTATTTGCCATCTGTGTATCTTCTTTGGTGGTGAGTGTTTTCAGATCTTTTGTCCATATTTTAAAATATGGAAATACATAAAATTATCAAATTTTAATTAAAATATTATGTACAAGGTAAAACATAAGAATTATGCAATGTTCATGGGTAGGTAGGAAAGCTTGATAAAAAAGAAATTGTCCCCAAATTGATACACAGACTAGATGTCTTCAAAATCAAAATCTCAACAAGGATTTTTAAGACCCTTGAAAAACTGATTCTAAAATTAGAGAGACCATTGTGAATGTACGAGTACTAGCAGTTATCAAGAATTATTTTAAAGCTATAAAGTTTAAAAAATAGTGTCTGTCTTTTTTTAAGTCAGATATATTGACTCATAATTAACATAAAGTAATGTTTACCATTTTTAGGTGTATGATTCTCTGAATTTTGACAAACGTGTACAGTCATTTATCCACCATCAAAAACAAGATATAGGAAAGTTCAATCACCCTAAAATATTCCTTCAGGCCTCAATTTATTTAATCTCCTCCACGCACTCCAAGTTCCTTGTAAACATTTATCTGTTTTCAGCCCTTACGGTATTGCCTTTTATCAAATAACCTACAAATGGAGTCATGAAGTATATGTACTTTGTTTTTCCCTCCTTTCACTTAGCATAATATTTTGGGATTCACCCATGATGATGTATGCATGTTTTTCAGTGAGATTTTAGTTTACGGATTAAATAAAATTTGTTTATCCATTCACCTGTCCATTAACATTTGGGTTGTTCTCAACACTAGGCTGTTGTGAATAAAGCAACTAAACACACTATATACTAGTGTTTGTATGGAAATATGTTTTATTTTTCTTAGATGACTACCTAGGAGTGGGATTCCTGGCTCATATGATGTGTTTTTAACTTTATGGGAAACTGACAAAAGGTTTTCCTAAGTGGCTATACCACTTTGCATCCATACTAGCAATGTATGAGAGAACAAGTTGCTCTTTATCCTAGCCAGGAAATATTTACAGATTTTTTAACACTTAATAATTTTTAAATTTTAGAACAGTTTGAAATTGACAGAATCATTCTGAAAATAGTACAGAGACTTCCTGTATGCCTCATACTCATTCCCCCATTACTAACATTTTACATTAACATAGTACATTTGTCAAGATTAATGAACCAATATTGATACATTATTATAACTAAAGTTCATGTTACTCAAATTTCCTCATTTTTTACCTAATGTTCTTTTCCTTTTCAGTAACCCATCAGGATACCAATTACATTTAGTCGTCATGTCTCCTTAGGTTTCTATAGACTGTGGCAATTTCAGACTTTCCTTGTTTTTGATGACCTTGACAGTTTTGAGAAATACTGGACAAATATTTTGTAGAATAACCTTGAATTTTAGTTTGACATTATCCTTATGGTAAGACAGTATTTATACATTTGGGGAGGAAGACAGGATAGGTAAAATACAATTTTAATCACATAACAAGGGTGAATGTTATTAACAGCATGATCATTGATAATGCTAACCTGATCACTTGACTAAGGTAAAGTTCGTCAGGTTATTTCACTGTCAAATTACTCTTTTCCTTCCTATCAGTACTGTACTCCTTAGAAAAAAGTCACTATGTACAGCCAACAATTGGAGGGTGGAGAGTACATTCCATTGGCTTAAGAAGGGCGTATTCTACATAAATCACTGGGAATTTTCTATGGGAATTTTTTCTAATCTGCAAAGTCATTTATTTATTAAATTATTTATTTATGTCACTATGGATTCATGGGGATTTATTTTGTAATTTGGATGGTAATCCAATGCTGCTTTATTTTAGTGTTCAAATTTAAACTTCTTCCAGTTTTGGCCATTGGGAGCTCTTATAAGTGGTTCCTGTGTACATTTGACATACTCGTATGACAGTCATTGTTTGGGTTTTTTTTTTAACCTTCCTTATTTCCTGGCAGTACAAGATGCTCCAGGACCATCTTGTGTATTTCTTGCTCCATTCTGAGCATCAGGAATTACTTGAAGGTCCTCTGGTTCCTTTTGTTGGAGAATGGTATTAGAAACCAAGATATGGGTGCTAGAAGTGCTCATTTTTACCGAGGTGGTGTTGTTTCTAGGACCTGTCAATGGATAGCATAGAAAATATATGTGAGGATACTAATTCATGTATATATACACATTTGTAAATATTTGCATATGTAAACACTATTAAGCTAACTGTGAATTCATACTGATGTCTCCAACTCTAACCTGGTACCACGCAGATTATACTAGCCTCTCCACCTCCATGCCATGATCTTCTCCTCCAACAGGTTTCCTGACCTGACTGTCATCATCCACTGACTATTTCCTTATTTGATCAATCCCTGTATACATGTACTGTGGTTGCAAATTGTTAACCCATACCCTCATGGGAAATAACTTTACCATCTGGAATAGAGTGCTTATATACAGTTCCTTTAGTCTTTAGTTTTACAAGCTGCCATTTATTTCCAAAATTACTTAGGTCAGTTCAGCAGCGTTTACCCTCACTCCCTCACTGAAGTTATGTCAAGCATTTCTAATACAATTAGATTCTTTGGTCACAGTCTACATTTCATCCTGTGGTAATAGAAGCTCCTAAGTTTTTATTTTATTATTTTATTTTATTTTTACTATGCATATGTTAAGGTTCGTTCTTTGTGCTGTAAAGTAGTATAAGTTTTGTCACATGCATCGTGTCTTGTACCCACTACTACAGTATCATACAGAATAGTTCCCCCACCTTAAAAAAAAATCCTCTATATTTCACCTATTCAACCTTTTCCCTCTCCAAAACCTGAAGAACCACTGATCTGTTTACAATCTCTATACTTTTTGCATTTTCAGAATAACATATAAATGTTATAATACGTTATATAGTCTTTGTAGAGGGGCTCCTTTCACTTTGCAATGTACATTTAAGATTTTTCTATGTCGTTGCATAGATTGATTCTTCATCCTTTTTCTTGCTAAATAGTATTCCATTGTATGGATGGACCATTTTATTTATATACTCACATATTGAAAGGCATCTTGATTACAAATTTTGGTGATTATTAAAATTCTCTTGTAAAAATTTTTGTGCAATTTTTGAGCATTCATTCATTTTCAGATAAATTGGATAAATACTTAGGGGTGTGATTACTGCATTATATTCCAAGACTGTTCAGTTTTATAAGAAATTTAAAACTATCGTCCTAAGTAGCTGCACAATTTTGCATTCTCTCCAGCAGTGAATGAAAGTCCCTATTGCTCTGTTTCCTGGCCATCAATGGTAATGTTGAGTAACATTTCATATGCTTATTTGCCATCTGTGTATCTTCTTCGATGGTGAATGTTTTCAGATCTTTTGTACATATTTTAAAATTTATATGTTTCTTTTCATAAGTTTTAAGGATTTTTGGCATATTCTAGATATGAGTCCTTCATCATATACACAATTTACAAATAGTTTCTTTCAATCTGTGGCTTGTCTTTTCATTCTCTTAATAGTGAATTTCAGGGGCCAGCCCTGGTGGCTCAGGTGGTTAGAGCTCCATGCTCCTAACTCCAAAGACTGCCGGTTCAATTCGCACATGGGCCAGTGGGCTCTCAACCACAAGGTTGCCAGTTCCCACAAGGGATGGTGGGCTGTGCCCCCTGCAGCTAATAATGGCAACTGGACCTGGAGCTGAGCTGCGCCCTCCACAACTAACATTGAAAGGACAACAACTTGACTTGGAAAAAAGTCCTGGAAGTACACACTGTTCCCCAATAAAATCTTAAAAAACAAAAACCAAAAAACAAAACAAAACAAAAAAAATAGTGAATTTCAGAGAGCAATAGATTTTAATTTTAATAAAGACCAATTTATAAAATTTTTCTTTCAGAAATTGCCCATTTGATCTTCTATATAAAATTTCATCACTAATCCCAAAGTCTCACAGATTTTATTTTTCATCTAGAGATTTTATAATTTTGCATTTAACATTTAGATTTATCATCCCTTTTACATTTCTTTTGGTAAAATGTGTGGTTTTGTCTTTGTTCTTTTTTCTTTACTTTTTCTTTTTAATTGGTTTATGAATGCCAAATACTTCCAGCACCAGTTGTTCAAAACACTATTCTTTATTTGCCCTAGCATTCTTTCAAAGAACAATTGAATACATTTGTATGAATCTATCTCTGATCTCTGTAAACTACTTACATTCATCATTTCTCTTTGCTCATATCACATTATTTTAACTATTATAACTTTACAGTACAATTTAAAATTGATTAATGTGAGTCCTCTCGTATAGTTTTGCAAAAATGCCTTAGCTATTCCAGATCCCTTGCTTTTCCACATAAATTTAAGAATAACTTTAAAGGATTTTGATTTGAGTTGTGTTCGATCTATAGAGCAAGAATTTACATCTAGGGGTGACCGGTTAGCTCAGTTGGTTAGAGCGTGGTGCTCTTACCAAGGTTGCCAGTTCGGTCCCTGCATGGGCTACTGTGAGTTGCACCCTCCACAACTAGATTGAAACAAGTACTTGATTTGGAGCTGATGGGTCCTGGAAAAATACACTTAAAAAAGAAAAAGGAAGAATTTACATCTAAATAATATTGAGACTCTCTCTCCACACACACACACACACACACACACACACACACACACACACAGAGACAGAGAGACAGAGAGAGACAGAGAGACAGAGAGACAGAGAGAGAAGGTGCCAAAAACTGTATACAAATTTTAAGAAAGGAAAAAACTGTGTTAATTGTAATACTCAATACATACTGATAACAACAGATGAATACAAGTCACGTTTGACTTCTGCAATTACAAGAGGTGCTCAAAGTGGTTACCATCAGAGTCCAGACACTTCTGATTATGGCGAACTAATGCTTGAGCACAGACAACATCTCTTAAAATGTGTATACATTTTTTGACACCGTGTATGTGTGTGTGTGTGTATTCTAAATTTTTTTGGTGATACATAGGAGAGCAATTAACTTTTTTCTATGTTGACATTGTGTTCAGCATCTTGTCATACTTACTAATTCAAAGAGATTTTTGGACATTTCTTGGGAGTTTTTGACAATCATTTCTGTGGTAAATTAGGACATTATTTTTTGTCTTGTCTAATAGCTAGAACTTCCAGTATCATGTTAAATAAGAAGAGTGACAGTAGGCATCCTTTTCTTGTTCCCAAAATTAGGGTAATAGTGTTTATTCTTTCACTCTTCTCTCATGTGAGCTGTACTTTTTTTTGGTATGTATCCTTTATTAGATTAAGCAATTTCCTTTATTATGTGTCTTTTAAATTTTTTTATGAAATGCCAGATATTTTTGTATAGAAATGTAGTAATTGTGGTAAGATTCACTTACTCCTGGAAATAGGTATTTTGCTTGCTTTGTCAGGCCATTGTTGTGGGTTTTTAGGTAACTTAGTCAGGTATTAAGCTGCATTTGTCTTTTGTTGCTATCCGTGAACCACAGTTTTCAATTCTTCTAGGAATCATATGTCTTCTTCTTTTTTTTAAATGAGGGTGCTAAGGCCTGGAGAGTTTTTCTCAGTGTTAGTGCTGCGCAATCATCTTTTGGTGGTGACTACATGCCTGTGCCACAGAAGATTCTCTATCCACATCCTTGTTCATCCTTCAATGGTCAAATAATATTGCTTGCTACTCAAGCTGTTGTGTTGGGAGTAAGGATAGTTTTCTCTATCATACTGGTCTCGCCTCAGTCTTAGGCTGGCCCTCTTCTCCTTAGATTGGGGGTAGAGCTTTCTCAGTGTTTCTTTCTTTCTTTCTGGGGCGGCTAAGCTTTGCCTTGTATCTGTGTTTGGTCTTTAACAGGAGTTAATCATTTCCCATTTCCTAATGCTAGCAGACCTCTATTTGGCCTTGGTATAAGATTTGCAACCCAAGATAGTTTTTTGTCCTGCTCCCAAGATTCAAAAGTCTTTTTTCTACCTGTACCCCAATGATAATGCCTCTGTTTCTTTGCGTTGGGCATGATAGTTGTTTCCATTGTCCTCCTACTCCTACCCCTTACAATGCACTGTAAGGATTGTGCTTCATAGAGAAACAGCACTTTGAGAAGTCTTGGTGTTTTATGTTGATTCTTCTACAACCACTTTTGACCCATCAAACTCTTTCTCATGAAAACTTACTGGATTTCCATCAGAAAGCGTTTATGCAAGAGACTTAGCTAACTGTGTGTCTGGGATATTCAGCTATTCTTGTCTACCCTTTTGCCCACACGTGGAATTTAACAGTTAGTTAAATAATTAAGTCAATTTGTTCTTACTTGCCATACCGCAGCCAGTGGTTCTTAATCCCATGCTCTTCCAAAAGTGAGATAGTTCATGTTTCCATTATTTGTTGGGGGCTTTGTCTTTTTTTTGGATTTCAAATTTCTTGCATAACTTTTTATTTTATCCTGTAATTTCTTGTCAGGGTGCTAATGATGTTATTTGTAGCTTTCTAAAGCCTAATGTGCCTCTTTTCTCCTCACGTATGCCTTGCTGTATTCACTTTTGAGCAGTCTTAAATCTATATTATAAATCAATGTGATAGTAGTACAAAGATAGACAAATAGCCCCATGAAAGAGAATAAAGAGTTCAAGAAATAACCACGCATACATGAAAATTGGTAAATGAAAGAAAAAGATGGCAGATTACTGGCAAAGGTTGTATTATCCTTTCAATGATTATGGGACAATTGCTTATCCATATGAAGCAAAAATGGAAGAGGTTTTCTGCATTATTTCATACACAAATACATTTTAATATATGAAAGACTTGAAATATGAAAATTAATTATATATATAAATAAAATAAATATATATATAAATAAAAGAATACTGTTTTGTGCTCGAACCACTAAAAGAAGGCACAAAAGATTTAACCATAAAACACTGATAAACTCAAATTTATTAAAATAATGCCTCATTAATATCTGTAGGCAAATACATAACTCAATGGAAATTTAGTAAACTTATGCTTTTTAAAATATTTTAGAGCAACAATTATAATAACAAATACATTCCACTAAACAGTAACCTTGAACACGAAATCAGTGAGTGATTATCATATAAATTTGCATGTTAATGACAGGGAAGGGGAAGGAGAGTGGGGACAGAATTTGGAGGAGAATATCTGTCCCATGGGCACAAGTCCTATGAATGGAATTGCATGCTTGTAACTACATTAAATGCATGTGTTTCAAATAAGACAGATGAGAGGTAGGGTTTCAGAAATATTGGAGCAAGGAATTGGTAAATCAGTTCCTCCACAAAATTAGTGACTACACTGGAAAACAATTGCAAAAATCCACTTTTCTTTTTTAGATCTCTGGAAATTAACATGATTTACAAAAATCTAAGGAGATTCTATTGAATTATATTATTAATTAATTAATTAATTAATATCCTATTTTCTACCAATAGGGCCATCTGTGATGAGATAAAAGGGTTTTTCAAAATTGCCACTTAATAGTTAATTTTTATAATTATATCACTGCTATCTTAATTCTAGTACAT
This sequence comes from Rhinolophus sinicus, assembly GCF_057876585.1. Taxonomy (NCBI): domain Eukaryota; kingdom Metazoa; phylum Chordata; class Mammalia; order Chiroptera; family Rhinolophidae; genus Rhinolophus; species Rhinolophus sinicus. The sequence continues at coordinate 56,513,089 of NC_142518.1, read as the reverse complement.
TTGCTGATAGAGCAGTGAAATAAATTTAGGTCTTAATTTCTTTCAAGTTATTACACAAAATTTTCAAACTGTTTTGTAAACATTTGAAGACAATGTGCAGTCTGATTCCATTTAACCCACATGAGTATTTGTACACAGTTACAGAGAGGCCTTTCCAAAAGATATGTAATATACACTGCATTGTAGCAAATCACCAACCCAACCTAAGGAACAAGATTTCAGATTTTCAGTATTTTTTGAATGAAAACCTTAATTTTATTAGTTAAAATATTACTTGCTTGTTTATGACTGTTATTCTTCTTTCTTGTGGAGTTTTAATGATTTATGATGCTTGGCTTTCTGTGTATCCCTTCAGTGTCAAATGACTCAGCAATAAGCTGAATTGGTTTCTTTCTAGGATTTGATTCTGGATTTGTTGTTGTTGTTGCTGTTGTTGTTTTAGTTTATATAATAAGACCAGACAACAAGAATGGGAGTAAGTGTGTATGCATTGCATTACATTTTTAAATTATCATGATATAATTGCAAGCGAGGGTCCTTATTACTTTGGTTAAATTCAACTTTGAATTCTAGCTCTAGAAATCATATCTCTCCTTTTCTACACCTCTCATAGACCTAGCCCCTCCCCTGGATAATCAGAAACCCCCAAGGCAGCAGAAGACAGTAGCCCATACCTCACTAACGATCACCCTCTGGCAGGCTAAAGATAACATCTTGACCTAAGTTATGCTTCAGCTTCTGAGCCCTAAGGTGGAACAACCCTCTGGCTACTTTTCCATGAGATAAGAAAGAGGGAGGCCAGAGCAGACCTCAGCGCTGTCCTCAAGACCTGTAGAAATGTTTTATTACCCTTACCTCATCTCCGACTAATCAGCTCCCAGCATGACTCCCAAAACTTTAACCCATGGGGTCTTGTGATTTTGCTCTATATAATCTGTAACCTATACCTGCAGGGGAGATGAGTCTTTGGGCATTAGCTTGCCTGCACTATGGATTGGCCAGTTCTCTAGTAAACCTCATTTCTATACTGCAAACTCTTTGCTTGCTCATGCATTTCTTTTGGGCCAGTGCACATAGGCAGACAGACTCAAATATTGGGGTCCCAGAAATATAATCTTATCAGAGACTTCCACTTCCAATTAACGTGGATCAATAGGGATAAGATACATTTTGTCACTGAAACAACCAAAAAACCCAGATACAATATATGGAAGATGGCATTCAAGGTGCCATAATTTAAGCATCAAAATACAGTGATGCCAGAATATTGGGAAACAAATGATGTAAGCCCTGTAATCACCCCTTTGTTCTTCCTTCCTAAAATGTCTATGCTGTGGCTCAGGTTTGGGAAATTAATGAGAATCCTGGTGGACTCAAGTGAGTTGAGGAAAGGGAATAAACATAGTGGGGAGACCAAGAGAGCTAAAATTTACAGAGCAGTGTAGCAGAGGGGAGAGAGCTACACACAGAATTCTTGAGATCTGTAGGTGGTACCACTTCAAATATTTCATGAGAGTAGTGATTAGTACAAATGTGTGAGATAACTAACCACCACCAGGGAAAGAACTATTGAAAAGAGCAGGGCCTTGTGTTCATATAGGGATGGGATCTCTGCTTGTTCCCATCAGCCACAGAGAAAAAATACATAATTTACAGGAAAATGGGTTCAGCAATCAGGAAAATCTTACCTCCATAATGGCGAATAATCCCTAAATATAATATGTATGAGAATTGAAGCTATAATTTCCTCTCTCCATATATTAAAAATAGTCTTACAAATTTGGTTTCTGAAAAAGACCCCATAATACATAGCATGCTCTCTCTGAAAACAAGCAGAAAAGCCAAAAATATTACAAAAAACATATTTTAAGGCACAAGAGAACTTTGGAAACAATGAACATTAGAGGCAATAAAATTGTGATAGACTTTCAGCAGTGAGCTGAGAATTCACAGCAGATTATTTTTTTCCTGAAAGCATTTGCTGCACTGCCCAATATTGTGTTTATCAAGAAATATTGAATTATTTTTAAAACTTAGTTCATATGATTATGGAGACTAGCAAGTCCAAAATCTATAGGGTAGGTCAGCAGGCTGGAAACTCAGGCATGTGTTGATAATGTAGTCTTGGACCAAAATCTGTAAAGCAAGTAGGCAGATGGGAAACTCAGACAGAATTTCTACATTACAGTATTGAGGCAAATTTTATTTTACTCTAGGAAACTTCAGCTTTTGCCCTTTAAGGCCTTCAACTAGTTAGAAGAGATTCTTCACATTATCAAGAGTAATCTCCTTTACTTAAAGTTAACTGTTTACAAACATTGATTTTCATCTAAAATATCTTCACAGGGACTTCTGGACTAGTTTCTGACTAAACAAGTGTACATCATAAACTAGTTGAGTTTCCATGTATAACTCAGCCATCCCTCTCTGTCCCTTGTCGACTTGGCATCCATATATATCTCCTTAAACCATACTTAGTCTACAAATAAAAACAATAACAATGTCACATTTCTACCTAACATGATGCAATTATCTTGTGTAGAACTGAAAATGCACTGACCCTCTCCTAAAAGGACTCAAATTCTTGGATAATGTCAACTCTTCTTCTTGATATGCTCTAACTTAAATATTACAATGCAAAGTTAACAATACTTAAATATTATGATGGAAGGTTGATACATCCTATGTTATATATTAAGAGGCTAAGAGAGAGAAAGATATTACATATACAGACACAAATATATTAATAAAATAAGGAAGAAATGCTCATAACAATTACAGTCCTTATTTTTGCAACTGGTCATGTTGTCATAAGCATTGTTGTTATTTAAAACTATCTTCTTCCGCCACTCATTCCATATTCCCTATGCCTTCATCAGCAGCATGACCATAGCTGTGTTTTTCTACTGGGTAAGAAAGATGTGGTGAGATTCTCTCAACCCCTCCACATTGACAGTCACTGAGGAAACAAACTGGGAGTTGAACCCAAGTGCTCTATGATGCAGCTCTACCTGCCTTTCCTGACTTGTATCCACAGATGGGTCATAATATTCACTTGATTATTAAAATCCCCCTCTACTGAAGTCACCCTTTGGTGAGCATGCCCATGTAACTCAGATATCTTCATGATTTTTGCCCATTCAGAAAGGACTATATACATCCCTCTTTCCAGACATTATAGGACTTGTGCCCCATTCATAGGACTTGTGCCCGTGGGACAGATATTCTCCTCCAAATACTGTCCCCACTCTCCTTCCCCTTCCTTGTCATTAACATGCAAATTTATATGATAACCACTCACTGATTTAGTGTTCATCACTGTTTAGTGGAATATATTTGTTATTATAATTGTTGCTCCAAAATATTTTTAAAAACATGAGTTTTTTAAAATAAATTTCCATTGAGTTGTGTATTTACCTACAAATATTAATTTTCTCATCCCATTCCTTGCAAATCCCTGACCATTCGGCCTATCCACTCACCATAGCCTACGCATTGATACACAATTGCATGTCTAGCCATTTCTCCTTTCAAACAAAATGAACGACCAGGTGTACTGCCTAAAGTTTTGCCCCTGGGAGGATTTCCTTTTATCACTGTCCTTCAGGGATGTCCCAGAAAGGTACTGTATTGTGGCAGCTATGGACTTTTGGGTGGTACCTGTATATCACAGAACCATCTGTAAACTAGGCCCAAGCTTTCTCTCCCTCAGTCAATTGATCATAGGGACTGCCAATGAGGACGTATGTATGGAATGGGAGAAAGAAGTTAATGTAGGAAGAGTGGAGACTTGGGCATTTGGCCCATTTCATGTGACAATTATGCCTTCAGGGCCTGCAAATACCACTTTCATTTCATGATGGCATGCTGCTGTGTGCATCCAAATGTAAGGCTTAGTGTGTGAGACAACATCTAGTTCACGATGGATAGCTTAGGTTGCATGGTGACTTCTTGGCCCATAGTTAAGCATTTAGTCTTCACTAAGGACAATTAGAAAGGCAAAAGCTGTTTCTCCAGTGGTGCTAAGACCATTCAATAGCGGGAAAAAAAAATATTTTCAACTAATGATGCTGGAACAAATGGATAGCCACATGCAAAAAAGAAAAAAAAAAAGTGAAATTAGATCCTTACCTCTCACCACATATAAAAACAAATTAAAAATGTATCAGAGGCCTAAATACAAATCTAAAACTATAAAACCCTTACCAGAAACATAAGGGTGGTTCTTTATGATCTTGGATTGGGCAATAGTTTCTTAGATATTATACCAAAAGCACAAAAAGCAAAAGAAAAGTAAGTTAATTTAATTTCATCAAAATTAAAAACTTTTAGGCTTCCAAGGCACTCTCAGTAAAGTGTAAAGAAAGCCTATTAAATAGGATAAAATATTTTCAGGTCAGATATCTGATAAGGGATTTTTATTTGGAATATTTAAAGAACTCCTACAAATAAATAAAGAAAAGAAAATTTAAAATGGGCAAAGAATCTGAATAGATATGTCTCCAAACACGATATACAAATAGCCAATAAAAGTTAGTCATCAGGTAAATGCAAATCAAAACCACAATGAGCCAAAGAGCTTAACAGATACACTTCGCCAAAGAAGATATACAGAGGGCAAATAAGCATATGAAAACATGCTTCACATTATATGTCATCAGAGGAATGTTAATTAAAACAACAAGATACCACAATACACATATTAAAACACTGAAAATCTACAACACTTGCAACACAAAATGCTGGTGAGGATGTGGAACAACAGGAGGTCTCATTCACTCTTGGTGGAAATGCAAAATAGTAGAGCCACTTTGGAAGACAGTTTGGTGTTCTCTTACAAAACTAAACATACTCTTGCCTTACAATCCATTGATTGAGATCCTTGGTATTGATCTAAAGTAGCTGAAAACTTGTGTCTATACAAAAACGTTCACACAGATATTTATAGCAGCTTTACTCATAACTGCCAAAATTTGGAAACAACCAAGATGTCCTTCTGTATGTGAATAGATAAATAAATGGTGACACACCCAGACAATAGAATATTATTCAGTGTTAAAAACACATGAGCTATCAAGCCATGAAAATGCATGGAAGAAACTTAAATGTGTATTACAAAGTGAAAGGAGCCCACCTGAAAGGGCTACATACTGTATGATTCCAACTGCATGCTGTTTTGGAGAAGGCAAAACTAGGGCGACAGTAAAAAGATCAGTGGTGGTGAGAGGTTGAAGAGGAGTGGGATGAATAAGTAGACTCCAGAGGATGTTCTTTTATTGTTGTTGTTAAATTTATCAGGGTGACAATGGTTAATAAAATTACACAGTTTTCAAATGTACAATTCTGTAATACATCACCTATACATAACATTATGTGTTCACCACCCAGAGTCAGTTCTCCTTCCATCACCATATATTTGACCCCGTTACCCTCATCTCCCACCCCCCACCCCCCTTACCCTCTGGTAACCACTAAAATGTTGTCTATGTCTCTGAGTTTTTGTTTCTTTGTTTGTTGGTCACGTTCCTTTGTTACAGAGGATAGGGCAATGAAAAACATAATGTTGAATAGATGTCATTATACATTTGTCAAAACCTATAGAACACCCAAAACTAAGCCTGCACGGTAATGTAAAATGTGGACTTTGGGTGATTACGATGTGTCAGTGTAGGTTCACAAATTGTAAGAAATGTACTCCTCTGGTGAGGGAAGTCCATAATTGAGGAGACTATGCATGTGTGAAGGTAGGCAGTATATGGGAATTCTCCGTACCTTCCCTTCAATTCTGCTGTGAACCTAAAACTGCTCTAAAAAATTAAGTCTGGCCTTAAAGAAACCACACACACAATGAGATCACGCTCACCAGGATATCTATAAACAAAAATCAGACAATGATTTCTGCTGGCAAACATGTGGAAAAATCAGATCCTCATACACTGCTAGCTAGTAGTGGGAGTGTTTAAAGGGCCAGCTACTCTGGAAAACCGTCCGTCAGTCCTCAAATGGTTATCCATAGTGTCCCCATATGACCCAGCAATTTCACATCTAGGTGTATATCCAAGATAAAGGACAGCATATATCCACACACACAAAAATGTACACAAATGTTCATAGCCACATTTTCATAATAGCCAAAAAGTGGAGACAACCCAAATAGCTATCAACTGATAAAAGCAAACACAATGTGGTATATCATACATTGGAATATTGTATATACGTGCTACAACATGATGGAGCCTGATAACATTAGGCCAAGTGAAATAATCTCATAAAAGACTACATATTATATGATTCCATTTATATAAAATATCCAGCATAAGGCAATCTGTAGAGCTAGAAGGTAGACTAGTGATTACATAGATTTGTTGGAATGATGGGTAATAGCTAAAAAAATATAGGGCTTGTTTTTGCGGTGATAAATATGTTCTAAGGTTGTGGTTTTTGTTATATATATCTATGACTATTAGATAACTAAAAACTGTTAAAACTAAAAACTGTTAAATTTAACACTTGTAAATGATTAATTGTATCATTTTTGAACTATAGCTTTAAAAAATTTTATAAAATAATATTATAGAGCCTTTAAAATATAAAAATTCATTTACTACTGTTTAAAAATTGTATCATATTTCATTTTCCAGCTATAAGAAATGGAAATTATAGTATACCCACCATCTTCCAGAGTCTTTGTATTATCAAAATATTAACTTTGGACACTATGATAATTTAAAATTATACCTCATTGCTTTAACATGGATTTCTTTAATAGAGAGTGGGAATAAATATTTTCACATGTTTATTAGCTTTGGATTATTTTTTCTTTAAAATGCACTTCATGTCCTAAACCAATTTTTTTTTTCTATGCCAATTCAAATCTACTCTTCTTCCCATCTAGTGAATAGTTTTATTTGTTATTTCGCCTGTCAACTCCAGAATTTGTATTAGGTTCTTTTCTTATATTTTTTTTCTTTTTGATGATCCATTGTCATCATATCTCATTTTACTTGTTAAATTACGCTTCGTTTTTTCCCCTTCTTTGAATATATGTAATGGATACTTTGAAGTGTTTGTCAAATATGACATCCAGTCACTCTCATAGGCAGTTTTTATTGCTTCCTTTTTTTTCTAGTGCATGGACCATACTTCATTTACCTTTTCTTTGCATACCTCATAACATTTTCTGGGAAACTGGACATTTAAATAATACAGTATAGTGACTCTAAATATTGGTGGCCCTAATCTTAGGCTTGTTATTGTTTTTTGTTTACTCATTTGTTTAGTGACTGGCTGAATTATTTTAGTGAAGTCTATTTCCCTTCCTGACACACAGCGAAAGCTCTAATGATGCTCTGCAAAGGGTGCTGCCTTGGGTATACCCACAGTCACCCAGGGATGACATTGAGTTTGGTAGAGCTCTCTTAGGCTGTTGCTTTCCTTCACCATACCTAGCTGGTAAGCTCCCCAAATGTCAGCTGATTGCTTTCTTTTTCCAACAATGCCCTGGGCATAAACTGCTTCACAGACTAATCCAAATAAAACATGACTTTTTCAAGGGATGGTTTGTAGGGTCAGTGTTAGAGATTTGTTGCAATGCCAGAATGGCTCTTTTCAGCAGTCTCTTTCTCTGGTTCTCTAACAAACTTGCCATCTTAGCTTATGTCTCCAATGAATCTTGTTTTTCATAACAACCTCCTTTAATGTTGAGTAAACTCATAGGTTTGAATTCCTTCACTCTTTGTTGCAAATGAACTCAGTTCATTTGGGAAGTGATTCAGAGCTTTCTGTTTTATGGGCTGTTTGTCCCTCAGGGAAAACCTCTGAGCCAAAGCTCTGGATAGGGGATGGATACAATGACAAACTTCTCTCAGCTTTAGGATCTGGAGCTCAATCAAGAAGAAAAGTAGCCTTACTTGTTGTTGTTGTTGTTGTTATTTTGTTTTGTTTTTATTGACTTACCTCTCCTCACCTGGAACCTCCACCATATGAGCCAGAGCAAGGATAATCAGGTGCCCAGTAATCGCAGTACTGCTCCACCCAAAGTAGATTCTCTGTCCCATAAGTCTACCCACCTCTCAGCTGAGGTTTTCTGGAACTTAAGCTTAGCAACAGTTATCTGGAGTGAAGATGAGAAATGCTGATGTCCTGTCCCTCCTGGGAAGATAGCCCTCTAACCAGGATCTGGGGATAAGGGATCAATGTGTTCCTGTTGTAGCATTCTGGCATGGAGTCTCCATCTTGCTGAGCTGGGAAGTAAGAAGGAGATAGCGGTCTTAGTTTAAATGCAATAGACTCATGGCTCTTCTTACCAAGTTTTGATAAACACTCTTGAATAAATGTTTCTTCCTTTATTGTATGCCTTTAGGACCATTTCCAGGGACATTGAATGTTTGATTTTTTTAAAATGAATTTTAACCAGTTTTTTTTCTGGGGAGTCAGTTACCAGAGGTCCTCATGCTTTCACGTTAGAAGTAGAACTCTTGATGCAAATTTTAAATGGAGATTTGACAATATCTAGCAAAAATTTCTAAATAAAAATACTTTATCCCTACATTTCTACCATTTGGACACATGTGATATATTTTTGTTATGGTGTTGTTTGTACTAACCAAAAATGGAAACAAATTAAATATCATCAGTAGGGGAATGGTTAATATATTTTAGTATATTTAACATATTTAATGTAATATCACACATTCATATAATGAAATAGTATTCCTTCATTAAAATATAGATCATTATATCATTTGCTAAAGATCTCTGATATATATAAACTGAAAAAAGCAAAGTGCAAAACAATATGTAAAATATTGCATCTGTGTAATGTTTCAAAAATCCAAATATGCATATACAACATAAATGTACCTAACTGTATATAAAACACTGTTATGGACATTTTATCTAATAATACACATATAATAATATTTTTTGCTATCTAACTTGATTCTGTTTTTTTACCACATATAATAATTTTTAATAAATACAGTAAGAGTTACATATGGGAAGAGGGCCAGAATTGGTGGGTGTAGTTTGATTTTGAATATATCTCTTTTTCTATAATATGGCTTTTAAAACCATGCTTTTTTATTTATAAAACAAAATTTGTAGTTAAGAGTATCCATTATTATCAAGATAATTACTTTTGCAACTTAAATGTGACAATTCTCTACACATTATAGGAATTTGATCTTTAAACTCCAAAGTTTATTCCAAATTTAGTAAAAAATAAGCTAACTTCAGAAAACATAACAATATAGAGCTTGAACACACAATAATGCATATAATTTATAAACCTGTCATTTTTTATCACATGTACTTCCTTTTACATTCATCTTGAAATATCAATGCAATATAATTTTGCTAGATATCTTATTATATGTATGTTTTAATCCTGGAATAATGAGCGTGCAAAACTCTTCAGTTGCCTACAGTCCCATCATAAAAATGTTATGTTCCAGCCACATTATAAATGAAACATTTCATGGAGAAAAATAAGGATATTTATGTAGAGACATTAGGCTTAAAAAAAGTTAGAAGACTCTTTCTCCAAATAAAGCAAATGAAAGAAGCTGGATATGCTATTGTAAGTTGTTTCATGCTGACTTAATTGACTTTCTATAGCAAATTGTGCACCTGCAAGCTAACTGTTACATTTCCAGGACTTTCACTTTTGGGCATTGTGGTAAATATGATAGAGTGAAAGCCTATGATTCCAGTTCAGTTGTAAATGAAAAGTTTGGAACTTTTCTTCCTTAGAGTGAAAAAAAAAAAATTGTTTGATTCAAAATAGCTGATTTCTGCTACATATTTAACAACAACAACAACAAATAAAATTAATGTCAGTGCTGCTATCCCTTCATTAAAATGAAAATTAAACAAAACTTGCAATAAGAGGAGTTGCTGTTTTGTTATAATGCATTGAGGAGTCTATTTCTGTTCTTGGGGAATCTGAAGATTGACACTGTATAAATAAGTTAGGAAGTCATATCACTTACTCAAGTAGAAACTTTTTTGCTGTGGTCAAATTCAGATCTAATTTTTAGTGGGTGAGAAGATTATGATAATTATATTTCTTTTTACCTTTTGTAATATTACTTTTACTTTTTTGTTTAAAGAAATACCTCCTGTGGGTGGGTGAAAAGGGGAAGGGATTAAGAAGTACAAATTGGTTATTACACAGTAGTCTTGGGGATGTTGGTTTAGCATAAGGAATATGGTCAATAATATTGTAATAACTATGTATGTTTTCAGATGGGTACTAGATCTATATATGGGATGGGGTTTGGGGGAAGAGTGAAAAGGTGAAGGGATTAAGAAATACAGATTGGGGGAAAATAGAAAAAGATGTCATAGAAATGACGGCATGTGGTGAGTCTCTTGAAATCTCCCCTGGAATTTACAACAAATTGAACAACTATAACTTCGCAAAGGACTCCCTGCAAAGCAGACAGGCAAGACTAAGAGAAGAACAACAGAAATCATCTGAACGTGGGCAAATTTGGCGAGTAGTGGAGGAGGGAAGGGAGAAGTACAGAGACGCAGACCACACTGGGGCAGAACGGAGCACAGAGCTCCGATTTCCCTGCATTCCGGAGCTACCGCAGTCATGGGAGAGGGAAGAATTCACACTGCTAATGCTCCCCTTATTGCCCACAGTTCCACCTGAGGAATCAGCGCATAACACGGCTGAACCCAACGCTCATGGCAGAGAACTCGGAGCAAAGACTGAGGGAAGAAGGGTAAAAACAGAAGTTTAGCCCTCACTGCCTAGCAGAGGTTAGAAGGATTAGGCACAGAACCTAGCCGACCCATCCCCACCCTCTCAGAGCTCACACCACCCCCACCTGCCCAGTACTAGAAGCCAAAGGGTAGCAGTGTCATATCAAAAAACAGAATATTTGCAGTGCTGAGAACTGAGCCCTGAGTCCAGGAACTCACAGCCCAAATAGGTCCGGGAAAGGGGAGGGAACCCTGGGTGCAGGACGGACTGTGGTGGTGGTCGCCGCCATTGTTCACAGCCACCTCTCACAACCAACCCCACCACCACCTCCACCCCCACCTATATGGGTGGATCCCTGCAGGGGTAAACAGAGACCTGGTAAAACACATGCCCTGAGTCCGGCGAAGGAAGAGCTTCAGAACTTCAGAAGCTCTCCACATCCCCCAATGGAGGTGGTGCACTGAGACCCAAGCAACCGGCTCACAGAGGAGAAACCCATCTTCCAGGGAATCCCCCCTTGTGTGAGAAGCCGGAAAAGTGCAGAGAAAATATCATACAACAGCGTGAGAGAGAACTAAAGGCTGCAGTTGGAAAGAAAATAAAGCATTCTACCAACACCTAACTGGAAAGCAAAGGAAAGACTTCTTCCTAACAACCTGTTGCAGAACCCATTCCTGTAGATGCTTAGGAAGAGAAATAATAATTCACTAATTGCCATGAATAAACAAGGTAACAAATAGCTCCAAAAGAAAATGAAAAATATCCAGAAAATGAACTTCAAGACAAGGAAATATGTGACTTAAATGACAGAGAATTCAAGATTGCAGTTCTGAAAAAACTCAATGAGATGCAAGAAAACACAGACAGGCAGTATAATGAACTCAGAAACACAATCAAGGAACAATATGAACATTTTACCAAAGAGATTGAAATTTAAAAAAAAGAACCAAATAGAATTTCTGGAGATTAATAACTCAATAGAAGAAATTAAGAATGAAATAGCCAGCTTAGGTAGTAGAGTTGACCAGATGGAGGAAAGAATCAGTGACATCAAAGATAGAAACCTGGAAATGACACGATGGAAGAAGAAAGAGACTTGAGACTTAAAAGAAATGAAAGAACTCTACAAAAACTTTCTGACTCCATCAGAAAGAGCAATATAAGAATAATAGGCATACTGGAAGGAGAAGAAAGGGAGAAAGGGAATGGAGAGTATATTCAAACAAATAGTCGACGAGAAGTTCCCAAACTTGTGGAAAGAACTGAATCCTCGAATCCAAAAACCAAATAGAATACCTAGTTACCTCAACGCCAACAGGCCTTCTCCAAGGCACATTGTATTGAAGCTGTCAAAAATTAGTGACAAAGAAAGAATTCTCAAGGCAGCCAGGGAAAAGAGGATAGTAACACACAAAGGAAAGCCCATTAGAGTATCATCAGATTTCTAGCCGAAACTCTACAAGCCAGGAGGGAGTTGTCCAAATATTCAAACTACTGAAAGAGAGAAACTATGAGCCAAGAATAATATATCCGGCAAAGATATCCTTTAGATAAGAAGGAGGAATAAAGATCTTTCCAGACCTACAGAATGTGAGGGACTTTTCTAACACACAACCTGCACTACAAGAAATACTGAAGGAGGCTATTTCACCAGCATAAATAGGGATAATTTGTGACAAGAAAAACAAAAAAAGGGAGGAGACTCAAGGTCTGAACCAGCATAAGGGAATGGAGAAAATAAGAATGCTGAAGAAAATGGAATATTCTAAATATGAAATTTTCTTTTACATAAACTTAATGGTAACCACTCAAAAACAATCCAGAACTGAAATATATAACATAACAAAAGAAGAAACAGAGGGAAAAACTATAAAATGCCAACATACTGATATAATAGACAGCAACAAAAAGCAAAGAAACAATGGAGAAACAGTACTGCCAGAAAACCAAAGACAGAATGATAGGAAATCCTCATATTTCAATAATCACCCTAAATGTAAATGGACTGAACTCACTAACAAAAAGGCACAGAGTAGTAGATTGGATCAAAAAACTAAACCAAACCATATGCTGCCTCCAAGAGACACATCGCAGCTACAAGGACGAAAATAGACTCAAAGTGAAAGGGTGGAAATTGACACTCTAGGCAAATGGTATCGAGAGAAAAGCAGGTGTACCCATACTGATATCAGATGAAACAGATTTCAGGATAAAAAAAATAACAATAGTCAAAAACGGACATTTCATAATTACAAAGGGGACTGTACAGCAAGAAGACATAACAGTCATCAATATTTATGCCCCCAATCATGAAGCACTGAAATATACCAAGCAACTACTAACAGAACTAAAGGGAGAAATTGACCAAAACATAATTAGAGTACGGAACCTAAATACATCATTGGCAGCTATGGATAAATCATTAAAACAGGAAATAAATTAAAAAATAGCAGCCCTAAATGACACATTAGATGAAATGGATGTAATTGGCCTTTATAGAGCACTTTATCCCAGAATATCAGACTACACATTTTTTTCTAGTGTACATGGAACATTCTCAAGGATAGACCCTATATTCGGACATAAAACTGGCCTAGGCAAATTTAAGAAGATAGAAATCATACGAAGCGTATTCTCTGACCACAAGGCTTTGAAATTGGATATCAACTGCCAAAAGAAAGCAGGCAAAACCACAAATATGTGAAGATTAAACAACATACTTTTAAAGAGTGACTGGTTCAAAGAAGGAATAAGAAGAGAGATCAAAATATACATAGAAACAAATGGGAATGAAAATACATCCTACCAAAATTTTTGGGATGCAGTGAAAGCAGTTTTAAGAGGGATATTTATATTACTACAGGCCTATCTCAAGCAACAAGAAAAATCCCAGATAAATAACCTCACGTTATACCATAAAAAACTAGAAAAAGAAGAACAAATGAAATGCAAAGTCAGCAGAAGGAAGGAAATAATAAAAATCAGAGCAACTAAATGAAATAGAACTAAATGAAATAGAGAACACAAAGACAATAGAAAAAATTAATGCCACAAAGAGCTGGTTCTTTGAAAAGATTAATAAAATTGACAAACCCTTGTCTAGACTCACTAAGATAAAAAGAGAAATGACACCTATAAACAAAATCAGAATTGAAAGAGAAGTTATAATAGATGCCACAGAAATACAAAGGATCATCCAAGAATACTATGAAGGCTTATGTGCCACCAAATTCAACAACTTAGAAGAAATGTACAAGTTCCTAGTAACATATAGCCTTTCTAGGCTGAATCATGAAGAGTTGGAAAATATAAATAGACCGATCACAGGTAAGGACATTAAATCACTCACCCAAAACCTTCCCAAAAGTAAAAGTCTGGGACTTGATGGCTTCACTAGTGTTTTCTACCAAACATTCAAAGGGGATCTAATACCTGTCCTACTCAAACTCTTCCAAAAATTTGAAGAAGAGACAATACCCCCTGACTAATTTTATGAGGCAAACATTACCCTGATACCAAAACCTGGTAGGATAACACAAAAAAAGAAAATTACAGACCGATCTCTGATGAATACAGATGCAAAATCCTAAACAAAATTATAGCAAATCAAGTGCAACAATGCATTAAAAAGATTATACATCACGAGCAAGCGGGGTTCATCCCAGGAGTACAAGGATAGTTCAACATATGCAAATTGATCAATGTGGTATACCACATAAAATAAAGCACAAAAATCATATGATTATATCAATAAATGCAGAAAAAGTGTTTAACAAGATACAACATCCATTTATGATTAAAAAAAACTTAATAAAATAGGTATAGAAGGAAAATACCTTAACATAATAAGGACTATATATGACAAACCCTAGCTAATATCATAATTAATGGTGAAAAACTGAAGCCTTTGCTCTACATTCAGGAACATGACAGGGCTACTCCCTATGACCTCTGCTTTTTAACATAGTATTGGAAGTCCTAGCAAAAGCAATCAGGCAAGAGAAAGAAATAAAAGGCATCCAAATTGGGAATGAAGAAGTTAATTTGTCACTCTTTGCAGATGGCATGATGCTATACATAGAAAACCCTAATGACTCCAACAAAAAGCTATTAGAAGCAATAAATGAATACAATAAAATTGCTGGCTGCAAAATCAACGTACAAAAGTCCGTTGCATTCCTATGTACTAACAATGTAAACTAAGACAAAGAAACAACAACAAAAATCCTTTTGCAATTGCAGCAAAAAGAATAAAATACCTAGGAATAAACTTAACCGTGGATGTGAGGGACCTATATGCTGAAAACTACAAGACATTTTTAAAAGAAATTGAAGAAGACACAAAGAAATGGAAAGACATTCCGTGCTCATGGATTGGAAGAATCAACATAGTTAAAATGGCCATATTACCTAAAGCAATATGCAGATTTAATGCAGTCCTTATCAGCATCCCAGTGGCATTTTTTAAAGAAATAGAACAAAAAATCATCAAATTTGTATGAAACCACAAAAGATCCCAAGTAGCCAAAGCAATCCAAAGAAAAAAGAACAATGCTGGAGATATCACACTCCCTGACTTCAGCCTGTACTACAGGGAAACAGTAATCAAAACAGTATGGCACTGGCAGAAAGCAGTCACACAGACCAATGGAATAGAATTGAGAACCCAGAAATAAACCCATATATATATATATATGGGCAGATAATTTTTGACAAAGAAGCCAAAAACTACAATGGAGAAAAGACAGCCTTTTCAATAAATGGTGCTGGAAGAATTGGAAAGCCACATGCAAAAAATGAAAGTAGACTGCTATGTGTCACCATGTACCAAAATTAACTCAAAATGGATCAAAGACCTAAATATAAGACCTGAAACTATAAACTGCATAGAAGAAAACATACATACTAAATTTATTGACCTAGGGTTCAAAGAGCATTTTATGAATTTGACTCCAAAGGCAAGGGAAACAAGAGCTAAAATAAATTAATGGAACTATATCAGACTAAAAATCTCTCCACAGCAAAAGAAACCATCAACAAAATAAAGAGGTAACCAACTGAAGGGGAGAAGATTTTTGCAAACATCGCCCCTGATAAGGGGCTAATATCCAAAATACATAAAGGACTCATACAACTCAACAACAAAAAAACAAACAACCCAATTAAAAAATGGTAGAGGACCTGAAGTGACATTTCTCCAAAGAGGACATACAGATGGCCAACAGATATATGAAAAAATGCTCAACATCACTAATCATCAGAGAAATGCAAATAAAAACCACAACGAGATATCACCTTACCCCAGTTAGAATGGCTATCATCAACAAGTCAGACAGAAAAAGCAGAGAACCATGTGATTTCACTGATATGTGGTATATAAACCAAAAACAGCAAAAGAACAAGACAAACAAATGAGAAACAGAAACTCATAGACACAGACAATAGTTTAGTGGTTGCCAGAGGGTAACGGGGGCGGGGGGTGGGGGGTGGGAGATGAGGGTAAGGGGGATTGAATATATGGTGATGGAAGGAGAACTGACTCGGGGTGATGAACACACAATGGGATTTATAGATGATGTAATACAGAATTGTACACCTGAAATCTATGTAATTTTACTAACAATTGTCACCCCAATAAATTTAATAAAAAAAAAAGACAAATAGTAACAAGTGTTGGAGAGGCTGTGGAGAAAAAGGAACCCTCAAACACTGTTGGTGGGAATGCAGATTGGTGCAGCTGCTATGGAAGGCAGTGTGGAGGTTCCTCAAAAAATTAAGAATAGAATTACCATAGGACCAACAATCCCTGTCCTGGGTATCTACCCAAAATTTCTGAAAACATTTATCCATAAAGACATATGTTCTCCAACGTTCATTGCAGCTTTATTTACGGTGGCCAAGACATGGAAACAACCAAAGTGTTTTTCGATAAATGATTGGATAAAGAAGTTGTGGTATATATGCACAGTGGAATACTATTCTGCCATAAGAAAAGGTGAAATAGTACCATTTGGGACAACATAGATGGATCTTGAAATTATAATGCTAAGCGAAATAAGTCAGACAGAAAAAGTAGAGAACCGTATGATTTCCCTTATATGTGGTATATAAAACTGAAAACAACAAAAGTACAACACAAATGAATGAAGAAACAAAAATTCAAAGTCACAGACAGTGTTTTAGTGGTTACTAGACTGTCAGAGAGGAGGGGGATGGTAGAAGAGGGTAAAGGGGATCAAATATCTGGTGATGGAAAGTGAAATGATTCTGGGTGGTGAACACACAGTGTGATATACAGATGATGTATTGCAGAATTGTACACCTGAAATCTATGTAACTTTACTCACAATTGTCACCCAATAAACTTTAATTAAAAAAATGAGAAGAAATACAAATGGGTAGTTACAAAATAGTCATGGGATGTAAAGTATAGGGAATATAATCAATAATATGGTAATAATTATGTGTAATGCCAGGTGGGCACTAGTCAGGGCACTTCCTAAATTATATAAATGTCTAACCACTGTGCTGTATATCTGAAATTAATATAAAATAATATTGAATGTCAACTCTAATTGAAAAGTTAAATGTGGGTGGGGGGGAAGATAACAAAAAATAAGAGGTTCAAAGTTCCAGATATAAAACAAATAAGTCTTGGTGATGTAATATACAACATAAGAAATATAGTCAATAATATTGTGAAAACGTGGTACAGTGTCAGATGGTTGCTGCACTTATCATGATCACTTCTTTAGTATAGGGAGTATAATCAACAATGTAGTAATAATTCTGTATAGTGCCAGGTGGGTAATGTTGAATAACTGTGATATACATCTGAAACTAATGTAATATTGAATCTTACCTATATTTTAATAAAAAAATTTAAAAATTAAAAAAGAAATACCTTTTTAGATTCAAACTGTCAAACTATCCTGGCTATTTCAGTTGCACTGAAGGTTTTATTAAGCTAAAAATGGCATATGTAAAAGGATAAGTATATTATCAATAAGGTTCCAATAAAGTTATCTTGGTTGAAACCACTTTTCCTCTTGTTTTGTAACTGCATACATTCCAGTTTTAATATATCTCAATCCATAGTAAAAAAATCCACAAATAGTTCATTTATAGTTTTTCAATTATTAGTAGGAGTAAAGAGCTAGTGCTAATGGCCATGTCTGAAATTATTGCTAGGTGATGTAGAATTTTGTTCACTTCATTGATACTGCATCATTATAGGTGGTGCTTGAAAATTAATAGGCCAGTTGTTAAATATAATGAAGTATCTGTTTTCTTTCTCATAAGAAAGTTTAACATAATTTCATCTGTAAAATCCAGGTTTACCAGAAATACATAGATCTGAAAATAGAAATATTTTGAATATGCAAAGAATTTTATGGGTTTGCAGCTATCTCTTTTAAGTATTTCAGTGTTATATACTCTATGGAGAAGCCTTTATTCATTTGAATTAAATAGAATTATGTTGGTATAAGAGCATGGAAGGTCTAAATCAGGAGTGTCCAAACTTTTTTCAACATTTTTTACCAAGGGCCATATGTGGTAAAATACACAAACAGCCGGGCCACTCACTTGAGGTGAAATACGTATTGCCTCACCTGGTTTATTTAAGTAAACTAAATATATTTTTGGAATTTGCTGCAGGCCAATAAAAAAATGGAATGCGGGCTGCAGTTGGCCCGTGGGCCGCAGTTTGGACACGCCTGGTCTAAATTGTGGTCTCCTCTCAAAGAAAAAAAGTTATTGGGTACAGTTCCTATGATTTTTTTTTTCTTTCTAGAAGCTAGCATGGTGCTTTGTATGTAGAGAATGCTCATAAATATTTGATAATTTTGTAGTGAGTTGCTCATTAATAATCTGCTTAAATTAATAAATAATAATAACAAAATTATTTATACAAAAATATAAGTCAATTAAATAGGTGTTTCGAAAGTCCATGAGAAGGATTGAATAGGGTTTTCTCTTCAATGTATTGTATATATATGTCACCTGCCATTTTGGTTTCTCTACTGATTTGTATGTTTGTCATTGGATGAAGACTGTTTTGTGTAAAATCAAATCAGGATGTTTCCTGAGTAAATTAATACAGGTTCTAAAAATATTTTATCCATAATAATGAGATAAGATCAAAACAAACAAAAAAACTAAGAACAATATATGTATGTGACATCTGTGTGTGCATAAATATAAATATTTCAAGACCACTAACAAAGTCATGTATTATATTGCATGTTTGTTCTTTCTGAAGCAAGCACTTGGGAGAATGACTGGCTAATAGGACTCTTTCATTGAAATGATAGTAATAGTATTGGATATATTTCCTGCTGATAGACTATTGCTGCTGTTTAATGCTTTGATGAATAATGCTTGGAAAAATAAACACATTTTGCTAACATAGTTTACTTTTTAAATCAGCAGTCTTGGCTTTGAATTACGTTGATTTGATATTCTGTATAATTACCCTATCAGTTTGCAATACTTTACTATTAAAGACAATACTGCTGTCTAAAGCACATGGTAGATAGCTTTCTATGTAGGACTGAAGTACTGGGTAATTCAGGATTTATTTCTAGCTTATCACTGAATATTTCCTGTGAACTTGACATGGAACTTCTTTTCTTTCTAGTTTTTCTCTGTCTATGAAACAAACTAACATTAAATGGTAACGTCTTGTCATGACACCATTTGTTTTTTTACTCTACATATGTAAAAAATAATTATCTTCCTTTTATTTAAATAAGTAAATACAGTATTTTTAAGAGGATCCCTCTTATTCTCTTGGTGAAATAAACTCTTTGAAAATATTAGCATTATACTTTTTTTTAGGCGTTAATGACATAGAGTAATAAAGTCCCAAGTTCAAATCCTGGCTCCATCAAACTGTGTGAACTAGAACAAATTACTTAACTTCTCATTTCTTCTATTTTTGCATATGTATAGTACAGCTCATGGGGCCATTGCAATGTTTAAAGGAAAGGGCACACATTAAGAAAAAATGCCATGCCATACAAGTTCTAAGCATTCATTAATTGTTAATTATCATCATTATTATTATTACAAGATAACTTGAAATTTGTTTTATAAGAATGTCATCTGTGACTCTAAAACATGGGTGCATGGGGAAGAAAAATAAGCAGGGAATTAGATTTAGATAAAAAACATACTTTAAAAAACTGATTGCCAAGGTGCCCTCATTGTTGATAGTGATAGTTATTTGTGGAACTTGCAGTTTGATTGGCGAGGAATTTTGCAGTATTTATTCTTAAATCCCATTGTCCTGCCAGAATGTTTTGTTAGTGATAGCTACCACTTGATGTTTGTTAAGGAGAATGTGTGGAAGGATATTACTTAGAGAATAGTTCTCATCTCTCCAAAATATCCATTAAAAATAGAAGCAATGGGACATAAGCGATGTAATGTATTAGTGGATATAAGGGAGATCACCTTAAGTAATCATATATTCACAAACCAACTCTCAACTGATCGGTTTAATCAGAGCATTATTTTAATTATGGATTAGTCAAAACTAGATTGCATCAAATATTTGATCAATTGCTTTTATGTTGCTTAGTATGATAGTTTAAAAAGAACAGTCTTAAATCAATCTGTAAGTGATAAATCAGCCAGGGTAAACAAACTAGGATGATATTGACATCTGTGATCCCACACCTCTTACTGCATGTTTTCAACTGGTTTGTTTGCTTACTCATAACCTTTATGCAAATCTCACTGTTACTTTTTGAGGGTGGAGGGAATCTCTTGTAATCATTAAATAATAAAGGCTTAGTATGTGTTTGTTTTACTGGAAGGATTTGTATTCTTAGTTGTAAGTAAAAAGTCAATTGAGGGGAAAAGGTGGAGAATGGGTGAAAAGGGGAAGGGGAATACAGTCAATAATATTGTAATAAGTTTACATGGTTACATATGATTACTAGAATTAGTGGGGTGATCATATTGTATGGTTTAAAAATGTCAAATCACTATATTGTACACCTGAAACTAATATAACCAATATAAGATTGTATACCAACTATACTTAAATAAAAAAAATAAATTTAAAAAATCCAAAGGACTAAGAACCAGGAAAGTCAATGGTGTAAGTTCTAGTTTGAGTCTAAACCTGAACGTAGGCGAAAACCAATGTCTCAGCTCAAAGGCAGAGAGAGAATTTTTCTTACTCAGCGTTTTATTCTATTCAGGCCTTTATCTTATTAGATGAGGCCCACCCACACTGGGGAAGACAACTACTTCATTCAGTCTATGGATTCAAATGTTAATCTTATCCAGAAACACTCTCACAGACATACCCAGAAATAATGTTGAACCAAATATCGGGGCCCCTCATTGCCCAGTCAAGTTAATATATATTATATTATATTATATTATATTATATTATATTATATTATATTATATTATATTATATTATATTATATTATATTATATTATATTATATAAGACCCGGTCTTATTTTACTATACTATAAGACCGGGTCTTATATTAATTTTTGCTCCAAAAGACGCATTAGAGCTGATTGTATGGCTAGGTCTTATATTCGGGGAAATAAGCCATCCAATCAGCTCTAATGCGTCAGTACTCACTAAATATTGGGTCTCACCTTCATGGTTTCCCACCAGGATTTTTTTTGTTGTTGTTGCTTGTTTTTTAGTTTTTCCCTTAGTGTCACTGGAGACATCGTGAACTGGAAATAATCCACTTTAGTACCTAGCCCAAGTGCCTATACCTGTGTAAGTGGCTATAAGGGAGATCAGATTAAGGCAAATGGGCCATGTATGTTTGCTGAATACCTGGATTGGATTGGATATGGAAAGGAAACTGGTCCAGAGCTGTTAATGAAATGATTTACAGCTGGTATCGGAAGACGTGGCAGGAGCCTGTCAGAGGCAGGAAAGGCAGCTCTAGGAGCCCCTGGGATAGAAATGTGGACCAAAAAAGATAGTAAAATTAAAATACACACAATAATCTTAGGGAAGTATTTGCAATTTACACACTAAACAGAAAATTGATTTCCTTGTTATATGTTGTGCTTTTATAAATCTACAAGAAAAAAATGAAGAATACCTCATGACCAACATACATAGACAGGTAATTCATGATGAAGAAATGCAAATGACCAAGAATCCCAGGAACACTTGCTCAATTTTATGAATAATCAAAGAAATGCACATTTTTCGTGTATCAAACTATGACTTAAAAAAAATAAATACAATTCCTGGGACTAGTAAGTGTCCGAGGAAGCAGGAAATTTCATATTAATACATTGCTGAAAGGAGAGTAGATAGAGAACGATTTTTCTGGAAGTCAATTTAAAAAACTTCCGAAATGTGCAAAAAAAATTCAGTTGAGGAGAGAAATTAATTTACTAAAGGATATTGTGTAACTTCATAGCATCTCAAAGAGGGCGGTAGAAGCATGTTCAGAAGCTATGCAGCCAGGAATAATCCACCAAATGATACTGTTGAGCTGCTCTAGTTGAGATATTACTGCTACCATGATGCTACAGAGATGAATGGACTTTGGATAGTAGGGCTAGAAGCTCTGAAGCTAGAAACTGGTTGTAGATATCACAATCTGTGCCTTCCCTGAATCCATTTGCTGCCTGGTTCTTCATGTTGTTAGCTACTCATGCAAAATATGATGCAGTTTTGGCACTATTTGGTACTACCTTTTCAGGAAGGCTCAGAAATTTAGGTTTTGCCTTCCATGGTAGAAGGTGTGTTTTGCTTTATTAAGTGAGAAATTTCCCAAACATACAAAAGGTATTCACAGCTGTTTAGTAGCCAAATTAATTGTACAAAATCAACACAGCCATCAATTTGTTCTCTCTGGATTTTACAGTCATCAGCATTGGACACTGGTTAGAATAAATAAGAGCCAAAATGAACTATTGTCAATGGTGCATTGTTGTCAATTTATCTGGGTAAAAGAATAGCAGAAGGGCTAAGATTCATAGGTTTAAGGGGCATCTAGAAAGACTAATTTTGTTTTTATTTCAGATCGAACTTTTTAAACATCATTTTTTTCATAGTGTATTTAAAAATCAAGTTGTTTTCTTTTAGTGTTACCAGATGGGAAATATAATGGTTGAGGGAGGTCTCTAATAACTAAATTCTTGACTTTTTATGAAAGGCATATTTTGCCCTACTGGTTTATCAAACACTTTTTAATGTATTCTGGTTACTTGCCATAGACGAAGATAGGAAATTAATTTATTACATAGAGACCATGAACAGCATATTTTATAAACAATATTTTATTATCATTATTGATATAAGTTTATCTCTTTTTATCATTATGCTTTTGTGTTTTCAGTCCATGCTAGTGGTGCTGCATACAAATTACATGATGGCTGGCGTAGTTCCAATCCATCTTCTTCTGGAATAGAAGAGACCTATGCCATTTCTTTTTAATTTTTGTATTTTTCTATTTGACATGCTAAAACAAGTGAAATTGAGATGGTCTAATATACCCAATATCTATGCCATTACCAATCTTCGAACATCTTTGAAGATGTGACCTCCTGGTGGGCAGATTGCCCAAACTTAGGTTTATTAAAAACATTAACATTTTTATAGCAGAATTCCTGGCCTATTTCTTTTTAATCATTTGCCAAGATAAAATTTATGAGTGAGTTAAACATGCTGCTATGACAACAGCAAGTAATGCCTCAACTACTTCTGCTCAGCTAAGCGTGTACAGAGGGAATAGCTGTCATAGTGTTAACACTACCAAGAATAGTCCAGAAAGAAGTTTTAATCTTTCTCTTATTATACAGTCGGTGGCATAAAACTGCAATGTCATAATTCTTTCTGAAGTCTAAACAGAAATCTCTGCATTAGTTATTCTGCTTTAGTTCCTAAGGTGCCTCTTGCTTTCGTGCACTGGGAAAACTTTGTGCCTTGAATAAATTGTACATTTGATAGACAAAGGTTACAAGTGAAGCCTAGCCAGTTGAAATAGATTCACAATAAAATACACACACACACACATACACACACACTCACACACACACGCACCTTAACCTACATGGGAAAAAAAAGGGGGAACAGTGAAGAGATGTAGTAGTAGAATACAAAAGGGGACAGAAAGTAAAATATTAGAAGAGTTTTAAAAAGTGTATATTTCTAAAGTATTCTGTCCATTCAAAGGCATTTTCCAGAGTTGTGTGTATGGGTAATAAAAAGTTGGTACAAGAAAAAATAGAGCTGTAGCAGATTCAGAAATATGTCACCTTCTTTAAATTCAAATCTTCCACGAATGATGCAAGTAGTTTATCATTTATATGAAGGAATATATTGGTTACATCTTCGGTATCTCTAGATACTTTTCAACCTATTATTTTATTTTACACCAAATGAATATCATCCCTGCATAGAAGCTATTTCAGTTAATGTCATCTCTGAAGAACTTCATATTGAATGGTTATAGTTGGCATCCCAATTAGCAGAGCATCAAGACACTCTGAATTTATAACAATCTGATATTGTTTTATTTCTGTTGCTGGACAATTCCAGCATTCTATAAAAAAAAAATTGTTGGTTAAAAAAGTTGTTATAGTGTTAAAAAATAAGAAATAAATTTCACTTAGGGTTCATTGTGAGCAAGACAGCATGCTCACAAATTTCAAAAATTCTTTTGTGACAAAGAAAAAAAGAAAAAAATCTGGATATTTTTCAGTTTTGTTTTATTATACATTAATTCTTGACAGAATTGTTTCTGTCAATAGTTGACAATTAGAAATGACTTCAGGATATCTCTATAAGAAGTTTTCAATCATCTACCCATTGCACAGTTATCACATGCCCACACTGTGGAAATCATTGTGGTAGACAATGGCCTGGAGCTAATACTTGGTTTCAAAAATAGGCACAACGATGTGTGAATGATAGCTTCAAACTCTTTAGTCACTGTGATGTCTATCAGTATAGATGGGAAGATGAGAGAGCATGAAATACTCACTAACTAGTATTCCAGAAAAGGCATGCTGCCCAGAAAACACTCCTTTAAAAAGGTGCAAGGTAGAAGAAACAACTTACGGAAAACATATTAATAAAATTGTGGAAATAAATTGACCACAAAGATTCCTTAGTAATTTACTATAATCATTTTGCATCATGCTGTTTTATTATCTTTCTTTTCTTTTTGAAACATATTGTGAAATTGTCTAAATCTATGAAAGAAGGTATACATAATAACAATAGCATAAAGAATATCTTTGCATGCAAACCCAGTTTAAGAAATTAAACTTTATAATGTTATTGAAGTTTATAGTACAGATATAATTCCTTTCTTCCTTAGAGATAATAGCAATAACTTGATCAGTATTATCATGTCTTTATTAATATTTCATTTTACTTAACAATAAGTAGCATGTTTTTCATCCTTTAAACATTTTATGTGTAAAATGTCATGTGTATTTTTCTGCAATAGATTTTTAAACTCAGCATTATGTTTGTGAGTCATCTACATTTATCAGTTTATCAATAGTTCATTCACTTAACACTGTTGAATAGAATTTAATTTTATAGCTATATCAAAATGTATTGATCCTGTCTCTATTAATGCACATTCAGATCATTTTCAGCTATTTGTAATTATCAAAATGCTGATATGGATACTGTTGAATATGTATTCCTGGACATGTGACATGCATTCCTGTACATAGTGATATGTACATATTACACTGAACTAGAATTTGCCAAGTTACATTCAAATTGTTCAAAACTAATTTACTTCCCCTCAGGAATTTGTAAGAACTCTCTTAGCTCCACATTATGGCCAACACTTAGATTTCAGACTTTCAAAAGTAAATATTATATTCACATGGTTCAAAAATCAAAACAATATCAAAATGTATACATTGATAAAGTAATTGTTATTAGTTTAAATGCAGAGCTGGAAAAAAGCCTATCACTACAGACAGTTGATGTGGGAGTTGATTCTGTTAAACAGGAAGGAGGGAGCAGTGATAGTATCCTTCAGGAAAGGGTGATAAAATAGTAAAAGGTGTATCATTGAACCAGTTACTGCTGTAGGCAACTAGGGCTCAATACTGCTGGGAGTCATGAGGTATCATGTGGAATATGCTTCAATATTGTTGGATAGATGAGTGACAGTAGCCCCTAAGGACGTTAACTGCTCTGACCCTGAGCTGAGAAATCTTACAGGGCTTGAAAGAAAGTCTCCAGTGGAAAGACACAGGCTTTAGGTGGGACTCTTATCTATATGTGTAGGAGCTATCCAATGGAGTTCAAGCTGAAATCAGAAGTGGGTCGAGGAGATATGGCATAAGATACCAAAGTGTCTATTATTACACTACCCCCTTTTCTTTACCTAAAGCATTTCCTAACTCCTACAGACAACCACCCTTGATAGTTTTTTGTATATCCTTAGACATTTTTGTCAGCATGGTCAAGCAAAATGAAAATATAATTTGTTTCCCCCATTTCTCACATAAATCTTGCTACAGAAGAGTATATTTTGTATTTTTCCTATTAATATGTGGCAAGATTTCTTATTCTTTTAAGCAGCTGCATTGAATGGATATACTACAGTCTTTAACCAGTATATTATAGATGTTCAATTGGAGTTTTGTTTTTTATATATATTTCCATTATACTATTACAGTAAATAACCTTATTCATAAGACATTTCATAAGCACACACGTAAAATATGTCCTCAGTAATGGGACTGCTGGATCCAAGGATAAATACATTTGCAATTTTGGCAGTTATTTCAAAATTGTCTACTAGGAATTCATATCATCCCATGCCCCATAAGGAAAGTATGAAAGAAACTGTTTTCCTACAGATTCACCAACATTAGGTATCGTCATGCTTGTACGTTTTTGCTAATCTCATAGATAAAAATGCTATTTCAATGAATACTTAAACTGCCTATCTTTTATTATGAGCAAAGTAAAATTTCACATCCACTTTATATGTTTAAGAGACAATTGCAGAATTTTTTTATAGCTGCTGATGCCTTTTGTCTATATTTTTATTGGGTTGTTTGTGTTTATTTGTTAATTTTTCTGATATGTAGATAAAAAGGATAGCTAGAAAGATAGGTAAGTAGGTAGGTAGGTAGGTAAGTAGATGTTAGATATGTAGATAGACAGACATATAGGTAGATGGTAGAAAAATAATCTCATACTTGTATGAGTGGCTCTTTTGGGACAATCTCAGCCTATTGATAGTGATGCTATCAGCTATAAATGTCTGGCACACTTATCTGGGCCTCTACTACTTGTGACATGCCTCCACAGACATTTCTCCTTTTGGAGCCAATGTTGTAACTAGACTGGCCCTTGTAAATATTATTTTTGCAAGGCACACCTTATCAAGAACCATCAGGGAACTTTGAAAAAACAAGGTTTATCATTCACAGTTCCTGGAGGATATACAACACACCTGGAACCACACAGCAAGGTCATGGGGGGGGGAGGGGAGAGGGAGAGAGAGAGAGACAGAGAGACAGAGAGACAGAGAGAAGACCTGAGTTCTGCCTTTATTGAAGTGTAGGGTAAGGTACCTAGGGTTTCTCTGGTTCACTCTTTATTTTTCACTTAAAATATAGGAGCAGGAATTAAAGCATGGGAAGGATGTCTTTCAAGTGGATGCCTTGGCAATCAAAAGTTTAATGTCAGGAACATACATTACAATAAAAAATGCTAATTGTCAGACACATTACAGTTGCACAAAATAACATTTGTCTTTTGACTTTGCTTTGGTGTTTTTCACTATGAAGAAATGTTCATTGTTTTTTTGCACCTGAATTTAAGAATCATTTTTTCTTATATATTGAGTCATAATTAGAAAGACCTTTTCCACTCCAGAATTTCAAAGAAGTTTCTCCTATTTTTATGTAATGCATTTATGGGTTTCTTCTTGTTACATTTATGTATTTTCTCTAGAGGAATTTCTCCTAGTGTGCAGAGGTATTTAGCCAACTCATTGTCCCAACATTATTTATTAAGGTGTCCACCTTACCTTTAGGAAAATGCATAACTCACTCTTCTCATGCCCTGGATAAGTAGGTATGCTGGATTTATATTGCTGTATAGCATATCACCACAAACTTAGTGACTTAAAACAACACACATTTGTTATTTCATAGAAACTGTGATTCAAGAATCCAGCATATTTTCACTGGGTCCTCTTCTCAGAGTTTCATTGAACTAAAGTCAAAATTTTGGCTGGGCTATGTCCTCATCTGGAGGCTCAATTAGAGGAATGTCTGCTTATAAATTCCATCAGATTTTGGGCAGAATTTATTTTCTTAGGCTAGAAGGACTGAGGTTTCCTTTGTTATGCCAGCTGTTGGCTGGGGGCTGCTCTCAGCAACAAGCGACCACTATCACGTGCTTGCCACATGACCCCCACCATCTCAGCATTGCAGAATCTCCCATACATCACATTCCTTTAACGCCTTGAATCTCTCTGACCCCCCCTTGTGCAACTAGCTAGACAAAAGGATAATCTCCCTATTGTAAGCTTAACTGATTATTAACCTTAGTTTTTGCAAAATGCCTTTTGCCATGTAGCAACATACATAATCATGGGGATAACACCAGAGGGTGGCGATCAGAGAGACACATTACATTGCTGCCTACCACACTATTTTATATTCTTCCATGAGATGGTCAGGCACATGTGGCCATAGAGGGGACACAGGAGAGGCACAGGAAAACAAAGTTTATTATACTCACAGGTCCAAGAGAGACAGATTCATTGCATGCCGTGAAGGCGCCTCGTGGGGAAGATTACCAAAGGAGTGGGCTCATCTAAGCAGGTAAGGTGCTGACAGGGAGCAAGGGAGAGAAAGAGGGAGAGAGAACGAGAACCCTTGGCAAGGGTCAGTCTTTTTACATTGGTTCACCTAGTCACAACCTGTTTGTGGAGATGCTGAAGCAGCAGGAAAATAAGAAGTGTTACAATTTACAATACACATGCGTATTTATCTAGACTCCAAACAGATACAGGAAAGTTTTCCTGAAAAATGTATTTAATGGTAAACGTATTATTCCTAGTTCACCATTTCATTGAGGATGTAGGGTTTCAAAGGTGCTAGCTACGTGCAAAGGCTCCGTTATATCTCCCTAGTCTCAGTTTTAAGTCCTTGTCTCATGGCCCCTGTATCCATTAAAACACAATGCCCTTAGTTACTCAGATCCCCACATGACATCAACAAAGGTTAATCTATTCCATTGCTATGGTTCCATGATTCTATTTTTGGACCATAGGATTTTTTTCATTGCTGTCGTGAAACTGTAGCTACACATTTAATTGTGTTTCCCTAGTTTTAATTAAAATTTCTAGTCTTAGAAAGTTTTGTTCTAGTTGTCCATTTTACTATCAGGCACAAAACAGGAGTCTCAATCATGCTATTTTACTTTCATTATTACCTAGATTATATATGTTTATACAACTAAATTGTTTTGCATTTATTTAAAAAATGTAGGCAAATAAGGAAATACAATTTTATTCAAAAATAAAGTATAATTAGAGCCATTTCACTTAACTCACATTTATAGTAATACAAGTTTCACTTCATACCATACCCAGATTTCAAATATAGACGATTCTATATTTGTTTTCCAGTCAGCATTTCAAGCTAGCAATTTTTTTTTCCATATAGTAGTATCACTTCAAGTGAGTGAAATAACAATGTACTCTTGCAAAGAAATTCAGAGACTGGTTACCAGTCATACCATCTCAGAATATTTTCAATATAGAATCCCTTTGGAAAACATGGTAGCTGCCACACATGCAAACATGCACACACACTTGTAATTACTATGGGACAAACAAAGCTTTTTCAAGTTTTATCCTGCAGAAATAACCAGTTGTGTCTATATGCAACTTGGAAAAGTGGTAGAAAGTGGAAATGGTTATTTGGATAAAAATTGCAACTAGTCTATGAAAATTTGCTTATGTCTTATGTTAAGTCATATGAAATTGCTATTATTATAACTTGAAGGATATCAATTATTGGCTATTGCATAAGGTTTAATATATTTAATATAGTTACTATAATATCCAATAAACATTTATTGACAAAACATGCATCTCACTTTATTTTAATAGAAGCTATAGTGTTTTAAAATCATACCGACCATTTACTATTTGGTTGTTGTATCTATATTATGATAAAACATTCATGTGGAATGAAATATTTAAACAATTCTCTGGATATCTTATCTACTTAACAAATAACAGCATCTGTTTTATCCAATATTTGAGTAATTATAGTTATGACTTTAGGAAACGTTTGACTAAATGCAATTTTGTGTTCTGATTTATTTTCTAAATAATTTCTGGTCTATATTTTGTCTAACACAACTGCCAAGACTGTTTAACAGTCCTAAATCCAGGTGTTGTACAAATCTTATCTTAAGGCTAAAGGCCTTAGACTGTAGCCCAAAGCCATGAGAATTTTTGTTGTTTTTAAGGGATCATATTTTGCTCTAACGTTTCTTATTTTATAATCATAGTCTTGCAAGTCTATATAACCTTTGGAAAGCCACAAATAATCTTAGGTTTTTCCATCATTAATAAAATGAATTGCTTGGACAAGTTTATACTTAATATATACTGGTTCTAATATTCTGCTGATGCTCTGCCATCTCCATCGTTTATGGCATACCCTGGGAGGGGGAAGAGTTGGGTGATATATCCTAATACATACAAAGTTTCATATTCCTCATATTCCAAAACATAATTAATACCATTCTTCCCGGGTCTATTACCTGCAAAAGAAACTCCTTCAGCTTCTGATTCTAAAATAAATCTCTCATACATATAAACTTATCAGGCTACTGATATGTAATTATTGTAGACTTTTATAATAGGATCATATAGCACCTTTTATTTTTCCTACTTAATACTTCAGTTCATATTTTAAAGTAATTATTTGATGGCTATCTTCCTAACGTCTGTTCATATTTAAAATATTTAGATAAATTGGGAACTGCCTGTATTTGTAATTTTTCATGTTAATTAACACAAATGTATTTCATCTTGGAAAAGCACACACATATAATCAAATAAATTAGTCTTAAAAACATGTGCTTTATTTGTTCTTGAGTGAAACATTTTCTTTCGTAAAAAGTTAATTGAAAATATTCTTATTCACAGTAGCTGGTTAAGTTTTAAAATTGCATACTTATAATTAAATAGAACCAAGATGACATTTTTAAAATCGTGGTTTAGACATTTTGCTCTTTCATTTGCACCTTGTATAATATTACAATAGAGCAAATAAACTCCTATTATGTGTGTACCATTTTATTCCCTTCATTAAAACAATTATTTAAAATAGAAAAATTAAATTGCCAGTGGTTGTAAAAGAAATGCTATTTGTACAGGTATCTTAAGGTATACACTTATATCCCATTAAAACAGTTATATTTAAATAGCATTATTGCCAAACAAATTTGAAAGAATTATTTCCATATTGCATCAACACTGATAATAAAGCAGAGTCATGCACTCTGTTCTCTCAGAGCCTAGGCCTGCTGGGCAAGGTTGACCTGGACAAGTTCGTGTACTTTAATGTCCTATGTTTTGTAAATATGTGTTGGGTTTATATTATTTAAAAAGGTGTTTTCCATAAAAATGCATGTTGGAAATACATCCTGAGATAATAGCACAATAACTAGTAGTAAATTTAAAGATGAAGAAAGCTTTTGTAAATTATATTCTCTCTCAGAAAAATAACTAATCTTAAACTATAACCTCTCAGGCTAGAGTAGAGGGGAATATTGTTAGATACAAAATATGGAAGCAGATACTTATCCTTGCGGAAGAAAAATGTTGAAAGACTAAGGGAAAACATCCCTTGTCAATCAGAACTTACAATCCCATTTGATTTTGTTATAAAGTGGGAATGGATAAACTCTCAGTACCTAGTAACGATTGTTATACTTAAGAGAGAATTATATCAGCATGAATTGCAACATAAGCATCCTATGTCACGTACACATTTAGCATATATAATACTGTACATAAAGTGATAACATATTTTGTTCAAATACACAGAATGAAGAGCAAACAAAACCCTGCTCATCTGAATAATTAGTTTGATTTTCTACAGCATTGTTCCACAGGATTAGAAGAGACGATATAACTGCTATTTAGGAGTCTGGGCTCTGAAATTAGACTGTCCAGATTATAACTTTCAAAAAGATTATTTAATAGCTTTGTGCTCTTGGCCAAGTTAATTATCTTCTCTGTATATATATATATATATATATATATATATATATAGTAATAATAGTGCTCATGAGGTTGTTGTGAGAATGAAATACATCTGTGTGTATAAGGCCTATAAAACACGTCCCAACATCTGAAAATAAATATCAGCCATATTTTTCTATCTGTATTAACACACCTATAGAAGATGAATTTCAGTTAATATGAAGATGGAGTCAAAGAAAAAAAAAAAGGTGCAGAGACTTATGTGGGCACTGTCTGTCAAAATGTGTTCCAAAGAAGGACTTGCAGCTAATAATAAATCTGAGTACTTTTCTTTTAATTGGCATGGAGAGTTGTGGAGATATATAAATCAGGAAATTTTTGCCTAATAACATTACGTATTTGAGTCCTTTATGGCTGGATGAACTTAGAAATCCCAAGAGGCATAGTTGAGAAACAATTGAAAATCTAACTGTAGGACTCAGGTTTTGTTTTACTGAGTATGGTAGCTGAAACTAGGAGCAAAATTACTTTAAAATATAAACTGGTATTTCAGAGGCTAAATGAAGGAAAAAGGAAGAGGAAAAATGAGGATCCTTAATTTGGGGAGAAAACAAAAGAAATTTTTTATGGGGATTTTGTAAATCTTTGATTTTGTGTTTATGATATAAACTTTTTAAAAACTCTCTCCTCACAAAATGTTCTTAGAAATATTTATGTCTTGTTATATAATGGGAAGTTGGCTCTACTTTGGTGATGTGTCAAAGTGTTGGTAAAATGTCAGAGTGGGTAAAATGTAAGAACAAACTCTGCCTATGTACACAGGTCACTTCTGGATCATACCTCAATCTAACTTGTCTTGTTCAGAATCTATGCTCCAACAAGGTAACATTCTTACAATGTATTGACTTTTCATGTGGATATATGTCTACAGGAAAAGTGTGTGCTAATTCATGCAATTTAACTATTTTTGTCTGTATTATATATTTCATTTTAAATGAATAAATCATCTTAATTTGACACATCCATCTCTATGTGCTTAGATAAGGAAATATTACTCAGAAAGATAAGTTTACTCTTTGTATTCTGAAAACAAAATAAGATCTAGAGTCTTTACTCTTTTATTTTTATTTATTTATTTTTCTGTTGAGAAATCAGCTGATAGTCTTATGGAAGCTCCCTTTTAACTAACTGCTTTTCTCTTGCTGCTTTTAAGATTCTCTCTTTGTATTTAACCTTTGGCATTTTAATTATGATGTGTCTTGGTGTTGGCCTCCTTGGGTTCATCTTGTTTGGGACCCTCTGCTCTTTCTGGGCTTGTATATCTATGTCCTTCACCAGGTTAAGAAAGTTTTCTGTCATTATTTCTTCAAGTAGGTTTTCAATTCCTTGCTTTCTCTCTTCTTCTGGTACCCCTATAAAGCAAATGTTGGTATGCTTGATGCTGTCTCAGAGGCCCCTTCAACTCTCCTCATTTTTTGGATTCTTTTTTGTTTTTGCTGTTGTGATTGGGTGTTTTCTGTTATCTTATCTTCTAAGTGGCCGATTCGATCCTCTGCTTTATCTAATTTACTGTTGATTCCCTGTAAGGTAGTCCTCATTTCTGTTATTGTATTCTTTATTTATGACCAGTTATTTTTTGTGTTTTCTATCCCCATTTTTATGTTTCCGATCTCTGTGTTGAAGATCTCCCTGAGATCGTTGAGCACCATTGTAACCAGTGTTTGGAACTCTGTGTCTGATAGATTACTTGTCTCCATTTTGTTTAATTCTTTTTCTGGAGCTTTGTTCTCTTCTTTTATTTGGGACATGTTTCTTTGTCTCCCCATTTTGGCTGCCTCCCGGTGTTTGTCTCATTGTATTAGGTAGGGCTGCTATGTCACCCAGTCTTAGTAGAGTGACTTTATGTAGTAGGTGTGCTGTGGGGCTCAGTGATGCAGTCTTCCTGGTTACCTGAGCTGGTCACTCCAGGTGTGTCCCTTGTGTGTGTTTTTTGTGTCCTCCTCTTGTAGTTGAACCTTGGTTGTTGATTGTAGGTCAGTGGGAGACATTGACTATCAGGCTCATTTGTTGTATGGACTGGCCATGACCACAGTGGAAGAGTTGTGGTGCAGGGGCTAACCCTACAGAGCAAGATCTGCCTCCAGAGGTCTCTGGTGCCTGTTCAATCAGTCCTTTGGGCGTGTCATCCTGGGAGGTGGCTGGGTGATTCTCCAGCTCATTTCGAAGCTGGCCACTGGGAGTGCTGGCTCCAGGACCACCTGGGAGGGGACCTGCTGCAGGCCAAGTTCATTTGAAACATGTGCCCCACCCAGGGTCACTGGACAGGAGCCACAAAGAAATTTGCAGATGGCCACCACCCATGCTGTGCTTGGTAGTCCCTTGAGAGGCCAAGCTGCAAACCAAGAATGGCTGCTGCTAGTGCCAGGCTTAAGGCTGCTCAGCCAGAGGTATGGGACACGCTCATGCCAGATGCTACTCGTCAAGGTTTGGGAGCCTTTTAGAGACCCTAGGAAAGTCTGCAGCATGAGCCAAACCAGGTGGTTTGTATAAAAAAATGCCACTGGAAGTGGTTCAGGTGTGCCTGAAAGTTGGGTGGGGCATCATCTCAAATCAGCAGGGCGTGGCAAACGTGCTGTTGCCTGTGTCTGCACGCTGGGAAGGGGAAGGGCTCAACAAAGACACAGTGGCCTCTGCCAGCTCCTCCATCTGGAAGAAAGCTGCTGTGGGGGGCATCCGGTGGGGTCTCAGCTCCCGCTCCCCACATAAGAATGCAGGACACGGTGAGGCCAAAAAGGAACACCCACGGAGCCATAGGTAGGGGAGTCATACTACTATAGTCTCACGGGCAGCTGGGTTGTAGACACAGGAAGCAGGAGCCACACAATCCACAACCCTCACTGCGCTGCTTGCAGGTTCAGCCACCATCTTCTTGCTAGCCTCCATTTGCTGCTAGCGTAGCCATAGCAGTTATATTAGTGGCCAATGGCTCACTGGTTACAGCCGATGGCCAACTGGCCACAGCTGATGGCCATCCAATCACAGTTGATGGCCATTTACTACCTGAGCCAGCACCTGTTTATGTGAGGCCGAGAGCCTGGAAACTACTTTCTGGGGCTCTGTTCCCACAGCTGGCCCTCCAGCCCCTGTCCCAAAGCCAGACAACTCAGTCTTCCCCCCGTATCCCCTGCCCATATATCCCTGGTTGCCTCTCCAGATGCTGCCCCAGTGCTGGAACTCAGAGCCAGTAACTCCGTCAGTGAGTAAGTCCATGCTTAGTCCCTTTAAGAGGAGCACCTGAGACTCCAGCTGCCCTCTGTCTCACTCAGTCACAATCTCTGTTGGTTTTTACAGCCAGAAATTATGGGGGCTTCTCTCCCCAGCACTGGAACCCTGGGCTGAGGAGAGGCTGGTACACTTGGATCCTCCACCAGGGGTGGAGGAGGAACCTCTGAAGCTGAGATATCCCTCCCGAATTTTAATGGTCACACTTGGGTGTGGGACCGAGCAGTTCCTAGTCTCTGTCCCTCCTACCAGTCTTAAGGTGTCTTCTTCTGTATATCCTTAGCTGTATGGCTTTGGTTCAGCAAGATTTCATTGATTCTCAATGATGGTTGTTTTGTAGTTTAGTTGTAATTTTGATGTGGTTTTAAGAGATGGCGAGCACAGCACTTAACTACTATGCCATCTTGACCAGAACTCAAAGATCTAGATAGAGTCTTTAATGTTGAAAAGAATGCTCTGGTCAATGTCAGATCTATGAAAATGCATTCTATGAAGGCTTTTGGTAGATATCCAAGAAATAAAGCCATAACCTCACAATGAATTTTTTCACTCATATTTCCCTGTAGGAAATACATGATAGATATAGTTTGCAGAAATAGAGAAAATTGGAGAACACAGTAATGTATATCAATATCATCATAGATTAATAACAGATAAAGTTATCAGGTGAAGAGAAATTTAATATATATGCCTTTGTCATGTCTGTCTTCACTGTGCTTAACTTTTGCCACTTTATCTCCTATTGTTAAATCTACAACAATTTATATATATATACTGGGGGTGCCAAAAAATGTGCACGTTTTAAGAGATGTTATCTATGTGTTAGTTTTCGAGGCTGAATTGAATTATGGTAGCAATGTGTAGTATGACATTTGCTCAAAAGATGGCGTTAATCAAATGAATGCTAGCGTCATTCATTGTATTACAATTTTAATACAGTTTTCTCCTTTCTTAAAATGTGTATACATTATTTTGGCAGTCTGTGTGTGTGTGTGTGTGTGTGTGTGTGTGTGTGTATTTCAGATGTAGTAAATCAGAGGGCAGAGGTATATCATCTCAGGAGAGTTTCCTTAGACTTACAGCTCAACCCTCCCTCAAATGCATGAAGGTGTTAGAGACTGTCAGAAGAGCGAAGTAGTGACTATATTACATGTTATTCCATCAACACTTTGTGCAAGGGATTAACTTTGAGGGGAGCTATTATTTTATATAAAATAAATGATCTTCAACAAATATTTACTTTTTGAATATCATAAAACTGTTGCTTTTTATCCCACTTTCCTTAAATCATCTTTTCTCTACCAACTCTTCTGTTGTATATTTGTCATCTAGTGAATTATTGCTTCAGTGACACATACTGGAAACTACATTTTGTTCTCAAGAAATTGTCCAAAGAATCTTTTTTATTACAAATAATTCATAATGCCAAGGTTAGCCTCTGGCAATCTTAGAGAAAAGAATGCATGATTGTGAAATTTTGTTCTCCATTACAATATTCCAAATCATCTTATGGTACTCAGAATGTCACTCTAGGAAACCAGTTTATACTTGATTTATATTAGTCAAAAGTATTTTTCAAATTGTTTCCCTATATTCTCTTTTGATCATTTGCAGTATACATAATTCAAGAGGGTCAGAGAACTAAGATGAAGTGGGAACATAAATAATCTCTCTTATTAAACATTTTGGTTTTTCGGCATTCGAGTCATTTAAGTGATAGAGGCAGAAGATAAGGTGTTCAGTACTTCACTTCCAAATATAAGATATTTCCCTTTAGGAGCAAAGGAAATTGCAAGGAAAAGACAAAAATAGGGGTTTGAGATAGAGGGTATATATATATATATATATATATATATATATATATATATATATATATTCTCTCTGTATATGAATATATATGCATATGTAATATATATGATGATATATATATAACATAATATATAATGACTAAAATTGGAATGAGGAAGAAGGCTCATGGGACATCTAAATTCAATTGACAGGATTATTTTGACCCTTAGTATGTTCTCTTAATCTTCATAGATGAATGAAGCTAGCTATCTGAACAGTGCATGGCAAAGGGGAGTTATTCTGCAGCAGAATAATCTTGTAGAAATCATAATATGCAAATAATAGAAAATTATCAAGATTTTCATTGTTTTAACTAAAAAATTCAATGGGATATTTATTTTCATTTTTTATTGCTGAAATATATGTGTGGCATTTCCTGTCTCAGTGTTCATGTCTCCTCCTCAAGTCTACAAAAGGAGGCTAAGTACTCCCCCCGAACCCATTCCATGTGTGGCAGCCATCAGAGTGATCACACTGCTCCTCATGCAAGAACTGTAATTGACTAAGGGTCCCAACTTCTGCACTGAAATCCACTGTTGTGTTTGCAGTGAGGCCATGCTTTCCATGAACCACTCCCAGCAAAGACTGAACTCAATTGACATATTAAGGTTGTCTTTTTTCTGGTTAATGGGAGACTCTTCTGATAGGCAAGTTTGGCTCTAGGACTCCCTGTTCATCTTTCTGATCTTTCCTTAGAACTTGTAGCACTCTAAGACACTTTTACATAAGCTTCCTTCCTTCCTTTCCTTGCTACTTCACTCCAGGTCATGCCTTGAATAACTGCACCACAGTTTGACAAGATTCCCAGCCTCCCTCAGGTTCCTCCCTTTTTTCTTTCACAGGCATTTCCCCTATTAAACTTATTGCACGTATATCGCATTTTGGTTCAGATTCTCAGAGCACCTGGACTAACACACCCAATCTGTGATGTAGTAAAATGAGATTTTCTCTAACCTGCACTTCTTTATTCTCTGGAGCATACTGGATTAAATAAACAGGCACAGAAGAATCCAAAGCTACTACCTCTACCAGGCACTGCTACTAGAGTTTATGGTTTTCACTCCTGACTACATTATTTTACAAGCGAGGGTGACCGTTCCTAGGGCTCAATATACCATTGCCAGTTGTCCTTGATTTCTTGCCCTAGACTTCAGTTCCATCTGATGTGTTCTGGCATATTTAGATGTTTCCTGGGAACTAAAATTATTGAATAGATACAATAAGATGTGTTTGGGGGAGAGAGTGTTGGACAGGGGTTGAGGGAAAAATTACTCTGGCTGCCTCAAGTAGCAATGCTCATGAAGTACAGGAATGGCTATAAGGTTTTATTTCTTTTTCTTTTTTTACATTTTGACCTTCATCCATTTCTTCCAACCCCCACCCCCAACCCCAACCCCTGCCTTTGGAAATCACCAATCTGTTCTCCTTAACTTTGTTTTTTGTTTTGTTT
Organism: Rhinolophus sinicus; assembly: GCF_057876585.1. Taxonomy (NCBI): domain Eukaryota; kingdom Metazoa; phylum Chordata; class Mammalia; order Chiroptera; family Rhinolophidae; genus Rhinolophus; species Rhinolophus sinicus. The sequence goes on along the minus strand of NC_142518.1, from coordinate 56,474,558 downwards.
TGTTTTGTTTTGTTTTAGATTACACAGATCAGAGAGCTCATAGGGTAAATTGTCTATCTCTGTCTGACTTATTTCACTTAGCATGATGCCCTCAAGGTTCATCCATGTTGTTGCAAATGACAAGGTTTCATTGCCCTTTATGGCTTAGTAATATTATTATATATGTATCACAATTTCCTTATACATTTATCAATTGATGGCCATTTAGGTTGTTTCCATATCTTGGCTATTATAAATAATGCTGCAATGAGCATGCAGGTGCATATATCTTTTTTAGTTAGTCTTTCTGTTTCCTTTGGATGAATACCCACAAGTGGAACTGCTGGGTCCTATGATTTCTATTTTTAATTTTTTGGAGAATCTCCGTATTGTTTTCCATAGTGACTGCGCCAATTTGCAGCCCCACCAGCAGTGCACAAAGGTTCTCTTGTCTCCACATTCTCCACAACACTTGTTATGTTTTATCTTGATGATAATAGCCATTCTGATAGTTATGAAGTGATATCTTATTGTGGTTTTGATTTGCATTTCACTGATGATTAATGATGTTGAGCATCTTTTCATGTACCTGTTGGCCCTCTGTATGTCCTCTTTGGAAAAAAAAAATATCTATTCAGATCATCTGCCCACTTTTTAATCAGGTTGTGCTATTGAATTGTTTGATATATATATATATATATATATATATATATATATATATATATATATATACACACACACACACACACACACACACACACACACACACACACACAGAGGGTGCCAAAAAAAAAGTATACACATTTTAAGAAAGGAAAACACTGTATTAAAATTATAATACAATGAATGATGCTAGCATTCATTTGATTAATGCCATCTTTTGAGCGAACGTCATACTACATATTGCTATGTAATTCAATTCAACTTTGAAAACTAATACATAGATAACATTTCTTAAAAGGGGAACATTTTTTTGGCACCCCCAGTAATACATATAGTGTTAGTCCATTATCAGATATATGATTTGCAAATCTTTTCTCCCATTCAGTAGATTGCCTTTTCATTTTGTTGATGGTTTCCTTTGCTTTGCAGAAACTTTTCAGTTTGATGGAGTCCTGTTTATTTTGCTTTTGATCCCTATGCTTTCGTTTTTTTATTTAAAAAAAATATATTGCTTACTTAAACCTAGGGCAGGAGCTTACAAACCAGGTTTTTTTCTAGGAGTTTCATGATTTCAGATCTTGCATTCAAGTCTTTATTCCATTTTGAGTTAATTTTTGTGTATGGTGTAAGATATGGTCAAGTTTCATTCTTTTGCATGTGGCTGTCTAGTTTTCCCAGCACCATTTATTGAAGAGACTCTTTTCCCCATTGTATATTCCTGGCTGTTTTATTGTAAATTAATTGACCATATACACATGGGTTTATTTCTTGACTCCCTATTCTGTTCCACTGAACTTTGTGTCTATTTTTATGCCAATACTACACTGTTTTAATTAGTATAGCTTTTTAATACAGTTTGAAATCAGGGAGCATGATGCCACCAGCTTTTTTTTTTTTTTTTCTCTCACTTAAGATTGCTTTGGCTATTCAGGATTTTCTTGTGGCAATGAGTTGTTTAATCAGTGAACAGATGTCAAAAATATTTGAATTCTGGTTAAGGATACATTTATTTTCTTGCTTGTTTGTGGAATTAAAATATTAGAAATAAATTTTAGAAATCTAAGGAAATTAATATATTTATAAATCACATATTAAGAACAGAAATATGTGAGTATATATAACAGATATTTCTTCATACAAGCATTACTTTTTCTAATATCAGTGGAGATTGAATTAATTCATCTCAGATTTAAAGGACTTGATCCAAATTCATTCTTTGCTTATTTCAGTAATACTCAGGTAAAATGTGCCTGGTTGCATTCTCGTATATGATCCTTTAAAGTCTTCTAAAAGTACTTCTCTATTCCCATCAAAATTTTGAAATAGGTGTGTGAGAAAGAATAAACTGTCCTGAAAGTTCAAGAGGAGTCAGAGTTAGAACAAAGTTTTTTGTTGTTGTTTTTTCCTGATGTTGAGTAAGATATTTTGGATTGTTTAAAAGGTTTTGAAGGTTTTGAGCTCAAGAGATTTTCTGTGCTTTTTAAAGAAACAAAATCAGTTTGGAGACTTCATCTTTAAGGGAGCAATCAGGGAAGATATTTGGCCCAACAAAGACAGTTAGAAATGTCAAGAACGCATCTTCTAGACTTTAAAGGAATAGACATTTCATGTGATAAAATGGCTAAGAATTTACCCTTGAATTAAAGTCCCATATGTAGGTTTGATTGAACTAGAAATCTATCTATCTATCTGGTCATTAATCATTTAAGTGTACATGTTTTACCCAAACTTTTTGTTGATATAGTTTTCTCTTTTCACAGAAAATTTTACATATTTCCAATAATTTTTTCAGTTCATATGTATGAACATCATAGGATACACAGAAAGATGTATTGTGGCATAATAAAATATTAGAACTACTTGTGCTCACCATTTATATAATCATAATTAATTTTTATTTGTGTCTACACCTCATAGTGTATATAGGATATATATGCACATGTGTAATATTTAAGAATAAATCCATAAACATTTACTGGTAGCACTTTCTCAGAACAATGTATAGAATTCAGGTTCAATGAAGTTTGTAAACCACGGATCTGGGGAACTAGACAATTTGATGGTTTCCACCTCAGGTAACTACATAAGCATAATTGCTTTTGTTCATCTGGATTCCTTCTGACCCAGTAGGTGATCTGACAACTCCTAACAATATGTTGTAATCTTGTTGCTATTTATTTATTTATTTATTTATGAAAAAATTGAAGTAAGAAGATAGGTACAATTGTATGAAGATAGGTACAATTACTGAAGTGCCTTAATTCCACTGAAAAATTAGTGAAGGAAAATTGTAAACATCTAGCCCTTAATTTTAATCATGACAGCTTATTTTCTGTTTATTTGTTTAAATTAAGATACTATATATGAGGGCAGACAATTCAGTTGGTGAACTCATCCTAGAAAAAGTGCTTCGTACCTCATTGCTGAATATCACTATGGTCACCTTTGAAGTACTCCCCTTGGGAAGCTATGCACTGATGCCAGCGCCTAGTCCACCCTTCAAGGCAATTTTGGAACTCTTTTTCTGGAATGGCCATCAGAGCTGTCATTGAATTACCCTTGATGTCCTGAGTGTCATCAAAATATCTTCCTTTCAATATTTCATCTTCAGGTAAAGAAAGAAGTCATTGAGGGCCAGATCAGGTGAGTAGGGAGGGTGTTCAATACAGTTATTTGTTTGTTGGCTAAAAACTCCCTTACAGACAGTCCATGTGAACTAGTGCATTGTCGTGATGCAAGAGCCATGAATTTTGGTGAAAAGTTCAGGTCTTCTAACTTTTTCACGCAGCCTTGTCAGCACTTCCAAATAGTAAACTTGGTTAACTGTCCAGTTGGTATAAATTCATAATGAATAATCCCTCTGATATCAAAAGAGGTTAGCAACATTGTTGCAACAAGTTTGCGAACTTAATTGTCAGACCTCATATATATTCTTCATTTTACAATGGGATTATGTACTGATAAACCCACCATAAGTTGAAAATGCTGTAAGTCCAAAATGCATTTAACACATCTAACCTACTGAACATCATAGCTTAGCAAAGCCTACCTTAAACATGTTCAGAACACTTACATTTTCCCACAGTTGGGCAAATCATCTTGCAGCCCCTACCAACATCACGAGAGAGTATCATACCACATATTGCTAGCCCAGGTAAAGATCAAAATACACAAAAATTACTTTGAAATAGATTAGCCTCAAATTTTGCCTTTGTTGCCTGCACTTTAGTTGTTGTAACCAAAAGGTCATTGCCATGACCAATGTTGAAGAGCTTTTTTTTTTTACTTTTTTTTCTTTCAATTACTTGTATAATTGACATTCAAAATTATTTTATATTAGTTTCAGGTGTACAGCGTAGTGAGTAGACATTTATATAATTTATGAAGTGATTCCCCAATAAGTCTAGTACCTATCTCGCACTATACATAGTTATTACAATATTATTGGCTGTATTTCCTGTACTGTACTTGACATCCCCGTAACTATTTTGGGACTATCAATTTGCACGTCTTAATCCCTTCACCTTTTTTACCCAGTCCCTCAACCCCCTCCCATCTCTAACCATCAGTTTGTTCTCTGTATCTGAGTCTGTTTCTTTTGTGTGTTTTTTGTTTTTTGTTTTGTATGTTTGTCAGTTTATTTTGTTCTTTAGATTCCACGTATAAGTGAGGTCATATAGTATTTCTTTTTCTTTGTCTGAGTTATTACAGTTAGCATAATTCTCTTTAAGTACATCCATGTTGTCGCAAATGGTAAGATTTCGTTATTTTTTATTGCTGAATAATATTCCATTGTGGAGACAGATGTAGATATCGATAGAGATAGAGATAGAGATAGAAATGGAGATAGAGATAGAGATATAATTGACATATAGATATATAGGTATAGATGTCACATCTTCTTTATCCGATAATCCATTGATGGCATTTCAGTTGCTTCTGTATCTTGGCTATTGTAACTAGCACTGCTGTGAACATAAGAGTGCATATAGCTTTTCGAAGAGCTTTTACCCTATATTTTTCTCTAAGTGCTTTATGGTTTCAGGTCTAAACTAGTATTTCAAAATAATTTTTGTGTATATATAATATAAGATATGGTTCCAATTTTACTCTTTTGTCCATGAATATAAGCTTTCCACATAGCATTTATTGAGGAGACTACCCTTTCCCCGTTGTATGGTCTTGGCACCCTTGTCAAAGAATAGTTGACTGAATATACGTGGGTTTACTTCTGCACTCTCTATTATTCTATGTCATTGGTCTATGTGTCTGTTTTTATGCCAGTACCATATTATTTTGATTAATAGAGCTTTGTAATACTATTTGAAATAAGGAAATATGATGTTCTTATTTCTCAAGATTTCTTTGAGTATTTTGTGGTTCCATAAAATTTTTAAGATTATTTATTCTATTTATGTGAGAAAAAACATTGGAATGTTAATAGAGATTACACTGGCTATGTAGATCACTTTGGGTAGTATTTTATTTAGTGTTTAAAAAAAAACACATTAATTCTTTCAATCCATGAACATGGACTATCATACCATTTATTTGTGTCTTGTTCATTTTCTTTCATCAATGTCTTATTCAGTTTACAAATCTTTCACTTCCTTGGTTAAATTTATTCCTAAATATTTTATTATTTTTGATGCTATTTTAAATGGAATTGTTTTCTCTCTTTTTTTTTTCTTTGATAGTTTGTTCTTAGTGTATAGAAATGCAACTGATTTTCATGTTGATTTTGTATCTTGCAACTTTACTGAATTTATTAATTATAGCAGATTTTTAGTAGAGTCTTTAGCATTTTCTGTATATAAGATGGTGTCATCTGCAAAGAGACAATTTTATGTTTTCCCTCCAATGTGGATGCCTTTTATTTTTTTTTTCTTTCCTAATTATTCTGGCTATGACTTCCAGTATTATATTAAATAGAACTGGTGAGAGTGGGCCTCTTTGTCTTGCTACTGATCTTGAAGAAAATGATTTCAAGCTTCTCACTGTTGAATATAAAGTTAACTGTGGACTTGCCATAGCTGGCTTTTATTGTGTTGACATGCATTCTTTCTATTGCTAATTTATTGACAGTTTTTATCATGAAATTATGTGGAATTTTGTTCAATGCTTTTTCTGCATCTAGTGAGATAATGATAAGATTTTTATCCTTTTTTTTTTTCTGTTAATTTTTTGTATCACATTGATTTCCTAATGGCTGCATCCTGGGAATAAATGCACCATTCTTGCATCCTGGGAATAAATCTAACTGTTTACATTATATAATCTTTCTGTTGAGATAACAATGTGTTGTTGAATTTGGTTGGCTTTTACGGTATTTTGTTGAGGATTTTTGCATCTATGTTTATCAGGGATGTTAGCCTATGATTTTCTTGTAGTGTTTTTGTCTGTCTTTGGTATCAGGGTAATGTTGGCCTTGTAAAATGAGTTTGGAAGTGTTCTCTTTTCTTCAATTTATTTTGGAAGAGTTTGAGAAGGATTGGTATTAACTTATCTTTAAATGTTTGGTAAAACTTACCAGTGAAGCCATCTGGTCCTGAGCTTGATTTTTGTTGGGAGATTTTTGTTTACTGATTCAATCTTCTTGCTTGTTATTGGTCTCTTCAGATTTTCTATTCCTTCATGATTCAGTTTTGGCAGGTTGGATTGTATATTTCTATAAATTTATCCATGTCTTCTAGGTTACCCAATTTGTTGACATATAGTTGTTCATAATAGTATTTTGTGATCCTTTGTATTTCTTCAATATCAGTTGTAATGTCTCCTCTTTCATCTGCAATTTTATTTATTCAGGCCTTTTTTCTTGGTTAGTCCAAATAAAGGTTTGTCATTTTTGGTATCTTTTCAAAAAGCCAACATACTTTTGTTGACATTTTCTATTGTTATTCTAGTCTCTATTTTATGTATTTCTGCTCTAATCTTTATTATTTCATTCATTCTGCTAATTTTGTGCTTATTTCTTTGTTTTTTAGTTCCCTGAAGTATAAAGTTAGGCTGTTTATTTGAGATATTTCTTTTAACTTAATGTAGCCCTTTATTCCTATAAACTTCCCTTTTAAAATTGCTTCTACAGCATCCCATAAATTTTGGTATGTTATTTTTCCATTTTAGTTTGTCTCAAGATTTTTAAAAATTGTTTTCTTTTGATTTCTTTTTCTGATTCATTGATTTTTCAGGAGTGTGTTATTTAAATCCACATACTTATGAATTTTCCTCCTGTTATGTTTATTTTCATATCATTGTGCTTAGAAAAGATGCTTGATATAATGTCAATCTTCTTAAATTTGTTAAAGCTTTTTTGGGAAGGTCTGATATATGATCTATCTTATCCATAAATGTACTTTGGTACTGTTGGACGGAATGTTACATATGTCTCTTAGGTCCAATAGGTTTATAGTTTTGTTCAAATCCACTGTCTCTCATTGATTTTTCTGTCTGTATTGCCTATCTATTGTTGAAAGTAAAGTATTGAAGTCCTCTACTGTTGTTATATTGCTGTCTATACTCGTTTTATATATTTAGATGCTCTGATGTTGGGTTCATATATATTTACAACTGTTATATCCTCTTGATGAATTGATTCCCTTATAATTATATAGTGATCTTCATCTCTTGTTACAGATTTTGATTTAAAGTCTTTGTCTGATATAAATAGAACCACTCCTGCTCTCTTTCAGCTACTATTTGAATAGACTATCTTCCTGCTTCCCTTCACTTTTAGTCTGTGTGTGTCCTTAAAGCTGAAGTTAGTATCTTGTAGATGGTATAGAGTTGGTTATATTTTTTCAATCTACTCAGCCACTTTATGCATTTTGATTGGAGAATTTAGTCCATTTACATTTCAAGTAATTATGGATAGGTAAGGATTTACTATTGCCATTTTATTGTTTTCTGACTGTTTTGTAGTTCCTTTGTTCCTTTCTAAATCTCTTGCTGTCTTTATGATTTGATGATTTTTTTTGTAATTGTATACTTTGATTTATTTCTCTTTTGCATATTATTAGATATTTTTTCTTTGTGATTATCATTAAATAAGACATCTTATTATAATAACAGTCTATTTTAAGCTAATAACATCTTAATTTTGATCACATACAAAAATTCTTCCCCTCTACTCTCTGATCCCCACAGTTTGGTTTTGATGTCATAACTTACATTTTTTAATATTGTGTATCTATTAACAAATTATTATTGTTATTTTTAATGCTTTTGTGTTTTAATTTTTGTACTTGAATTAAAATTAATTTATGCACTCCCGTTAATTTTAGAGTATTCAGTCTGACTATGCACTTTTATATGTTTTCATATTATAATTTGGCATCCATTTGTTTCAACTTGAAGAATTTCTTTTAGCATTTCCTATAAGGCAGATCTAGAGGTGATGAACTCCCTCAGCTTTTGTTTGGGAAAGTCTTTATCTCTTGTTCATTTATTAAGGACAGCTTTTCTGGGTATAGTAAGCTTAGTTGGATTTTTTCTTTTTTGTTCCAGTCCTTGAAATATGTCATGCCACTCTATCTCGGATGGCAAAATTTCTGTTGAGAAATATGCTGATAGTCTTATGGCAGTTCCCTTTTATATGAGGAGTAATAGTTCTCTTGCTGCTTTCAAAATTATTTCTTTTTCTTTGACTTTTGATAATTTGATTACATATATCTTACTGTACTCTTCTTTAAGTTGATCCTGTTTGGAGGCTTTTGGACCTCACAAACCTGGATGTCTATATTTTTCTCTAGATTTGGGAAGTTTTTAGCCATTGTTTCTTTAAATAGGTTTTCTGCCCTTTTGTCTTTCTCTTCTTCTGAAACTCCCATAATGTGTATTCACTTGATGACGTCCCATTAATCCTATAGGTTTTCTTTACTCTTTTTTATTCTTTTATTTTTCTCTTCTGACTGGATGATTTCTAATGATCTCTCTTTTTGTTCACAGATTCTTTCTTCTGCTTGATTGAGTCTCCTCTTGAAATTCTCTATTTAATTTATTGTATCCTTTAGCTCCAGAATTTCTGTTTGGTTTTTTATTTGGTGATTTCTGTATCTTGCTGGACTTCTTGTTTCCATGTATTATTTCCCTGATTTGGTTGAATCATCTCTTGGAGCTCACTGAACTTCCTTAAAACAATTACTTTGAGTTCTTTGTAAGTCAATTAAAAAATGTCTATTTCATGTGGAAAAAAAAATCTATTTCTTTGAAGAAGTATCAGTTATTGGAAAATTATTTTTTTTTATTATGAATATGTCATGTTTCCTTGATTTTTCATGATTTTTTTGAAGTTTCATGTTGCTGTCTTTGCCTTTAAGTAATTATCATCCCTTCCAATAGTTATGACTGCCTTGAAGAGGAAAAGGCCTTCACCAGTCAGTTCAACTGGGGATTCTGGGGATCTCTCAGGACTTTCTATGGATGCACATATTTCACTCCTCTTTTTTTCCTGTTGAGGGGAAGTTTTGGTATGTATGCCTTCTCTTCATCCCACAAAACCAGGCCTAGTGCTGAAAGCCTCCCATTTATTTATCCTAAAACAATACCCTGATGTATTCAAGATTATATACCTTCACCCAATCTAGCAGAGTTGGGTCAGCTGTCTGTGTGTGCTTGTGCATTATCTACAGAGGCATGTGCATCTTTTTGTGGGAGCATGTGTAGGGTTCTGGCTTCACTTTGGAGGGGCATGTGGAATGTTAGGGCCTTGCATGCGTTAACAGAGTGGTCTGCAGGTGATGTTTCCTACAAGGTTTATTACGAAGCTTCTTGGTAGATTCCACAAGGTACTTAGTGGAAACCATGTCCTTTTATTGAGCTCTGTGCCCGTTACTTGAGCCTCTACCAGTTTTCCCTTCTCCCAATTCCCTGAAGTCTATTCAGCCATGCAAATCCCCCAAATGTTCTGGGTTGGGTGGGAAAGAAGTAGGCCTCTTGAGCAGGTGGTTAAGCTAGGCACTCTCTATGCTCTAACTTTCCCCCATGGGAGAAATCATGGGCCAGTGGGGTCTCTCTTAGCACTAAGCTGTGCCACCATGGGGGAGGGGTAACGTGGGTAAATTGACAGTTTTCTTACCCTCGTCAATGAATCTATTCTTGAATATTTTTGCTCCAATGGAGTGCTGGGATCTCTGCTGGATTTGCAGGCTCCCACAAAGGTATTCTTATCTGTACATGATTGTCAAAGTCAGTGTTTTTGTAGGAGATGAGGGGTCAAAACTCCTACTCCACCATCTTGCTGATATCACTCTCCTGTTGGTCCATTTCTAATGAGAAATAAAACTAACTTTTCTATGTAAAATAGTGGGACAATAGCTTTGATTTCACTTACTTGTTGCACCGTTAATTTATCTACATATGCTTTATTTTTAATGACTATAATCAGCCTCTTCTGGGTGAAATAGAACCATGAGTCTTGTCTTCCCCCAAATTCATATATTGAAGCTCCTATCTCCAATATGTGACTGCATAAGGAGATAAGGCCTTTAAAGAGGTAATTAAGATTAAATAAATCAAAAGGGTGGGACCCTAATTCATTATGACTGGTGCACTTCTAAGAACATAGTTAAGAGCATAACAAGAAGGAACTCAATATTTTCCTCATGTGTGGAGTGGAATGAATGAATGAATGAATGAATGAATAAATAAATAAATAAATAAATAAATAAATAAATAAATCCTTTAGTTTGGAATTAAAGCCCAAAACAATTGTTTTTCATTTTAAAAGATTTAAACTTCCTTCTGAATTTTTGAGTGGATATACATGACACAGATGATAGAAACACTGTACAGCAGATTTTAATGGTACATAGCAGTTCCTTGAATAAATACTTTGTTACTATTCCATTCCTTCTAATAAGGCACCCAACAACAAGGTTATGTCTTTGTTTCAATAATATGTTGCCTACCATTGTGAGGTGACACAATTTAAAATTTGATATAACAATAAAGTAGATAATGAATATATACTAACTGTAGTAGATGGAGTTGATTATGTTCTTCATCTGGCTACATATTAAAAGGTGCTTTTTGATTAGAGGAGTCCAAACATATCAAGCTTTTTCAAAGGTTCATATTAAGATCCAACTTCAGAAAGATGTTGAATTGTAACATCTCATTTTGGATATGCAACGAAGAGGAGGATATGTATTAGTGTTAGAATAGCAGGAACTGGATCTCCTATGTTTTCTTTTCCCTCTTTGGATCAGTAGCACAATGCAGAAGGTTTATGTATAATGTTTTTTCAGTCATATCATTAGAAATAATTGTTACATTGAGCAGGAGCACTGGTCAGTTTAGCTAATGCCAAGGTTAGAAAAGATATTAGCAACATAAGTCCACCAGGTTTATTGTGCTGATTTAATAAGCCTGTGTTTAGTTTTTATGAAGAAATAAGGTAGTTTAAGTCTACCCCGAAGATTATTAATATCCTATTCATTCTTACACTTTTCTTATAATTTAGGTCAAGCCTATCTCTGGAGACATTATGTAGCATTGGGCTGCTGCAATTAGCAAGGGCACAGTTATGACTTGAATCTGGTCCCTTGACAGGGTTCAAAGACTGGATTTTGTGAATTGAAATTGCCATTTTTTTAATGTTTTTTTATTCATCTAAGTGTATTTGGAGATGTCCTTACTTGCTACTCCTTCTTCCTATGATAAATGTTTGCTATGTTGGCTTTCTCCAGAACACACAAAGGTTGTATTATTACATTTATGTATGTATGTATGTATGTATGTATGTATGTATGTATGTATGTATGTATTTAATCTATTGAGGCAATAAAGACTTCGGTGATATGCCTCAGTGGCCGTGTGATTTATAACCATATCCTGTGGCTTGATGGTAATAAATAATTATTTGTTTATTGCATTTTCTCCTTTCTTCAGAAAGCAGTTCACAGCAGAACAAGTGTAATTTAAAAATAGTATAGTTTTAAAGTGTAAAGAAAAAAGAGTGAATACTCAATTTTGAGACTTATGGCTTACTTGCTTTATTTATTTATGTATTTATGTATTTATGTATTTATGTGTTTATTTATTTATTTATTTGTTTATTTCATTCTTCCACTCTGAATCCCAGCATGCACTGGTTATAAGGATTAGGGTACATTTATAAAATCTGACTCATTTTAATGATTGCAATGGAATCCTATTCTAATTTGGAATGGTGTTTTTATTACTTTGGAATTTCTAGCTCTGGCAAAGCCTTTATACTGCAATACCACAAACTTTGTAGAGATGTAATTTCTGTAGAGGAAGAAGAAAATGGGCCTTGCATAGACACACATCATCGCTAATGTATCCTGTCACAGCAGCAGCTCTTTGGCACAACATATGGCAACAGAATTACCTTTGTAGTACCCAACTGAGGAATATAATTTATCCAGTCTGAGGAACTGTTGTGACAGGTAATACATTTAGTGCTGCACATGTTCCGCCTTCACACACACAGGCTATATGTTCACAAGAGCTAAATGTAACAGTGTAGCTCTGTTGTTGTTACCGTACTGATGAATCAGGAGGTTTTTCCTTTTATGGCAAAAATATCATCATGAACAACTAAAACAGGTCCGAAATAACATTAGCTCTGATTGACAGTAAGAAGAATCTCAGCTTTTTTAGCTGAAAACAGCTGAGATTTATAAGCTACCTGTTTCATTACCTGAATGATTATAAATTCCACTTACATATTTTTAATATTGAATATGAAGGAAGGATGAACCCTGTCTGACTTTGGGTATGATTATAGTCAAGTCTGCAGTATAGACGAGATTTATCAAAGGCACATATTTATTTACAGGTAATCAAATTTCATAGGAATTTTCCTGGAAAGCTACACAACATCTCTAAATTATTCTACACAATGATTGATTTAATGTGTTTATACTTTGTCTAGCTTATAGTCAGTACCTTAAGTTAATTTCCTAGTTTCTTGTATCCAGTCAATTGGTCACTTGATCAAATAATATACTGACATTTTTCTTTTAAAGTCATATGATAGTTATACCAGAAAAGTAACTTTTAAATTATGTTCTGAGATCCATACATGTTCATGACATCTGCTTTTAGAGCCTCTTGGTACTTCAGAATCTAGATATATTTGGCTGGAATCCTAGCAATCATTTTGCTTATTAAAGGTGAAATTCTTCCATAAGGTTTTTATGAAATACCGAAAGCACCGTATCAACTGAATTTCTTCCACAGTGAATTAATATACTGCGCTGACTTGGAAGTAAAGTTTGTCCTCTTGTTGGATTTTTGGATTTTCTTTCTCTCACACTATCACTTTCTCTTCCTTTGTCTAACACCACACACACACACGAAACCACTCAAACACAACATCACTGTCCTTTTGTTTAGTAAACTCTACTAAATTTGTGGTTGGCTAAAGAAAGATGTAGAAGAAATTTTAACATTACAACAGATATTTGTATTAAAAGTCAATTACTTCATAATTTTGTATGCTACTACAATTTTATAAAGCATTTTGTTTGTATTCTTTTAATTTTAAATTCTTATTAATATTCTTCAATGTTCTCATAAGCATATTGTGCAGAATTTAATGATAAACTGGTGAAAATTCAGAAAACTGAAATATCTTTCCTTAAGAGTAAAACAGTGAAAATTTATATCATGACACATAGTTAACAATTAATGTTCATTTAAGTGCTTTATATTACATTTATAGTAGCATGCAGAAGGGGCATTTCTATTTTTTGATATCTTTTATAAGAATTATTACTGATTTCAATATTTTCTTATTCAACTTTTTCTATATTATATTAAAAGCTAAGGAAAACTTTAAAATTCTTTAGGCTATCTTTGTGATAAGAAGGCAAAAACTTCAGCATTTTCAAAAGGATAGTAATAAAAATAACTAATAATAAGAAATAATAAAATGTTTCATCATATTTTATAGTGAGTCAAGGTACTTATTAATCTCTGGTCAGGATTTTAATATCTGAAGCCTCTCTGTTTTATCTATATTTATATATCTATATCTATATTTATATCTATCTATATCTATATCTATCTGTCTATTTACTGTGTTTCCCCGAAAATAAGACCTAGCCGGACCATCAGCTCTAATGCGTCTTTTGGAGCAAAAATTAGTATAAGACCCGGTCTTATATTATGTTAGATAAGACCGGGTCTTATATTATAGTAAAATAGTAAATAGTAAAGACGCATTAGAGCTGATGGTCTGGCTAGGTCTTATTTTCGGGGAAACACGGTATCTACATCCCACAAGGATAAATCATTTGTTATGTATGAGTATATCAAGGAGTTGTAAGTTGCAACAATTAGAATGTCTAGTAGAAAAACACTGGTTACCCTTGTTATTGTCTTTTACATATAAAAGAATGCAAACTTAAAAACTTCAAACGTCACCAGTATTATTGAGCTAATGAGAATTGTTGTAACAAAATGAAAACACTACTGAAAATGAAAAGGAGCTAAACAATCCAAAATAAGAGAGATATTTTAAAATATGTTTATCACCTTTCTAATTTACATTTTATAGAAAGCATTAAGAGCTATTCTTGACTAGTTAGATTCATAGACTATCCAACCCGACATTCTGCCTATACAAGTAGTAGCAAACATTATTCTGTGAAAGGCCATATAGTTGGCCTCGTGGATTTCATCTTTAAATAGTTTCCTGCCAGTGAATTTTACCTTTCCTTTACAGTCGATCTTGGCTTAGTTATGAATGATTTTTTGAAGTCCTTTCTGATTGTTTTAGTGTGTGCCAATTCTTGAGAGTCTAAAAACACAAAGTAGTCATCCATAACTACTTAAAAATTGAGTACAATTATATTCTTTTTTAGGTAAAAGACCACATTCTCTGATCTGCCAGCAATCTGCTTTTTACCTGCTCTGAAGGATGTGACCTCTTTCTAACATTCTGGGAGTCAGTGGCTAAATTCATGCTTACCTTGCTCTTATTATCCTTATTATAGCATGATGAACTAAAACAAACCTAGATCTAGAACATACCTTTAAAAATAAACACATAAAGAAGTGTTTTTCAGAAAGAATGATACAAGTGTCTAGGTCCTTGAAATGTAACAGATAAAAAACACATAGTAACTGAAATAAATCAAATATAAGTGTTAGAAAACATTTGAAAACCAAAAACAGATGCTTTAAGGAAGTGATATAAAGGAAACTTACTGGTACGGCTCTGTCATAGTACACAAAGTAGGCCCTTGCTGGCTGGAGAGATCACCAGATAGATTGAATAAATTCTTTGTCTTACTCTTCACTGAATAAATTATCCAGGAAAATCCCACTCTCATGTTTTCTCTTCAGTGAAAAGCAGTGCATATATGAGAGCTCACTATAAAAATATGCAAGGCATTCTAGACTTCATAAATAAATCAGCTAAAGGAAAATCCTGGGTATTTCAAGTTGTGCTCTTGAGATATATGAAAGAACTCAAGGGTGAATATATCCCTTATGACCAGATAGTTTAGAAATGTGCTCCTACACCAGAGGATTAAGACACATTGATGTGACATCCCTCTAGAAGAATACTTTTAATATGAAATTATTGGAGTACACATTGATTGGTCTCCCTTCTTCACCATCTGAGACAGAGACAAAACATTGAATAGAACAACTTCATTCATAACCAATTATGCCTTATTCCTTCTTAGAACAAACCCTTATGGACTTTCCATTCATCCTAAAACTTTCTACTACATACTTCTCTCAGTCCACTGTTATCAGTAGAAATCTCTCTTTCCCAAGAAAATAGCCCAATTAATCTCTTTCCTCAATGCCACTTTCACCTTTTCATTTCTACAAGACCATGGTGTTAGAAACTGATTCTTTTCTCTGTCAGGTTTTACGAAGTTTTTAAACTCAAGTAACATGGAATTGGTTAGGTTTAAAAAAAATTGGCATTTCTTTAGAAAATTATTTCCATATCTCTCCACAGAGTGCAGTAGATTAAGGCTTTCTAAGTTTCACTCCCGGGAAACAATGAGAATAGAGAAGGTGCAACTGCAGAGTGGTTAAAGTCTGGAGAAATAAGAGTGCATCATCCTTTTATATTAAAATCAATAAAAAATTATTCGTGAAAAGCTCCACAATAAAAGTTTTTTCCTATATTTTTCTTAATTTAACTGAAAAAATCAAAACAAACCAAAACAAAAATATGCTTCTTCCCCATGTTGGTAGAATAACAAAACCAAGGCAGAAAACAAAGACCAGCCCCACCCTCTCCTTTCTTCCCACATAATGCAATGAAAACTATACCACCACTATAGTATACAGTTCACCATGACAACGTGCACAATGGAAATGGAAGAAGAGCACTGTCATCCTGGCATATTCCCCTTAACAGGTTTTACAACAATCCCACTTGATTCAGCCTCAGAGACAAACTAGAAGAGGATAGACAAGAAGAAATTTCCTTTCCCAGACCCCAGCAGTAAAGTTACAATAGCAGTTCATTTTCCACTGAGCCAGAGAAAAGGCTAAGGAGTCCCAAAGACTCTTGGGCATAAAAGGTAGAAAGCAAAGTGGTTAGGATCCAGGATTGTATAGACTGAACCTAGAAATCTTCCCACTCAAGTAACAAGCTTCCATTCCTTGAAGAAAAACCTCCTATGCCTCCATATGGAGTAGATGGCCCAGGTGAGGGATTATGAAAAGAAGTGGTATGGGAACTCCACTGAATGTTTAGAGGCCCTCCCCAGTAAGGATGCAAGCAATGTTTTTGCCCTTCTCCTTTCTAAATCCCCCTGAATCCATGCATACTTTAGAAATTCAACTTACTTTAGTCTATTTCAGGAATAGCAGTTTAGGAACCTGGGCCTGTTTCCTTCCTGATAAAATGCAAAATTATAATATCCAGAGTAATAACCTGTGATTATTGTTTCTTAAGATATATAAAGAAGATAGGGTGTCTTGTATTGAAAATTGCCAATAACTGTATGTGTGTGTGTGTGTGTGTATATATATATATATATATATATATATATATATACACACACACACGCACTAGAAGTAAACACCAACCATGATCTATTTCACTTCAGGGCAGGAGCAGAAACTGAGACCACAGTCTAATTTTTAGCACAAGATTTCTCAGGGTTTAGTTCCCTAAGATTGGAGAAGCTAAATTACAGCTTTCTGGAGGAATAGCTTTCTGTTCTTATTAAAAATCTGTCTGTACTTGACGCAGGGAGAAGAGCTACCTCTCCAGAACAAAAGGATTATTTCCAAGTGGGAGCTGCCGGAAGCTTTGTCAATCCGACCTCCGCCCCATCAATCCAAACATTTTAAAAGGAAAAATAAATATGTATTAGAAAGGTAAAATCAAACCAAACCAAAACAATAGAATGCCTGACTCTACTTTCTTTTTATCCTTACAACATGTTGAAGTTGGTTTTTGTTTTTCCTTTTCCTTACTTTTAAATTATCTTCCTCTGTTTCTTCTGGGAAACTTTTGGTCATTTTTTTCTGCTTTTTAGTGTTTTGTTGTTTTTACCTTTTTCCTCTGATGCTGAAAATTAAAACTAATAAAAAGTATTTTCTAAAACCTGCTGTCCAACAACCAACAGCAGAAAGTTACCATTTGGAATTTTCTTCTCTTTACTGCATACTTTTCACTGGTACCACAAACAAGAGTTCACATTTATCTGTAACATGTTTATGAACTCCCTGTATTTTGTGCATCATGCTTATCCCCCTGCAGAAATAAATTAACTACTCGTTAACATTGTCAATAAACAGTACAAAGGAAAACAGAGTTGAAAATTTCACAAAAATTTCAACATTAAAATGAGGCCAATGCTGTTAGAGAATTATTTTATACTGTTTTGTATCATTCATGATAATAAACAAGGAAAGTTATAGAGAAAGGGAGAAAGAGGGGTGACTTGGTATCTGCAGCAACCTCGATACCAAAATGTCTGGTTAGAATAGCCAAAACATTCTTCTCTGACGACATCGCAGCACTGTGTCTAGTCCCAAATGAATTGGTCTGATTGTCTAAAGCTTTTTAAATCTAGGAGGAAGGAGAAGAAATTAGATCTTTGCTACAGTGTTAATCATGACAGGTTCGTATCTTGCATCTGGAAATAGTGAGATATCTGGTAAAACTGAGTCCTGATAGCTACCGATGATTCTCATAAAAGCCCTAGCAGCAACGATGTCTCTGTAAAAGGGAAAGCTACGAATTAGTTGGGGGAGAATAAATGGATCTACCACAATAAACAAGTGATTAACAATTTGAGTTTATTAGGGACATGGAAAGTCATGGATTGGTCTCTTGACTCTTCTGTAGTTCCAGTTCGGCAGCCTTTTGTACAGCTACATCAACCAGTAACTGGAAGCTGCTAAAGTCCTTGTACTCCTCTGTAGACACAGGTTTGGGAGGAGACACAAACAAAGGCCTGCTGGTGGAAATCTCAACCTTTTCCTCTGGCTGGGCTTTCTGGGTGAAGTTCTGGCCTGGGGCTGACTCCGGATTCAGCAGATTTTCCCCTGACTCCTGGGCCATTGGCAGGGGGCACAGGGGCAGGCATTGCATCTTTTCTGGATCTCTGGGCCCTGACTTGGCCTGTATAGATGGATGGATGCCTTCCTGGTGTATCACATCTGCAGCCTTGCCTTTTGGGCGGTGCATGGTGATCTGGTTGGGGTCGTCTCCAATCAGTTGAAGCATTTCCGGAAGAACTCGTCTGCGTGCGTTTATGAACCAGTTAGTGATCTGCAGGAAAGACAAATTGGTCTGCTCTGATAGCATTCGCTTCTCTGCTTCTGAAGGGTAGGCTTTAAACCGGTGTTCAAACAGCCAGTCTCGGAGGATCTTCACGGACTCAGTTGGTAAGTATGCTATCCTCTTCCTCTTGCCCTCTCGTGAGATGAGAACTTTATCTGTACCGGTGTTACTAGTCGACATGATTGAAGTGCCTTGGGTCAAACTTGGGGTCTCCATGAGGGTTTCTTCCGCTTCCTCCATTTTCTTGAGGCTTGTCGTCACTACCTTGGGAATCGGGAATGATGGCTGCGTTAGGACTAACCTAGGTCTGAGAGAACCAGTGAAAAAAGCTTGGGCAGGTTGCCAGGGGGATGTCTCCACTTTTTGTTTCCCAGGCAGACGTGTTGTTGCTGACAGCTTTGAGCCAGTGGGCTTTGTGACCTAGCATGCTTTATGACCTTTGTGCTGTCCCTCACCCCCCACTTCCGGGTTTCCCCGTTCCCTGCTACTCCTGTGTTTTTTCGGTTCAAATGCACTTCTTTTAACCCTATAAGTTTAACCCTAACCTCTTCAGAATTTTATTTCTCTTCTGGTTACTGGTTTCTATTTCTACTGGTTAAATTTGGCTTATGCATAGGCACCTCACTTTCTTACTTTTTGAATTTACTGTTATATTTTTCACCTCTCTTATTCCTTATAATTGCATCATTGGCTCGTCTACATATATCAGAAACAACTTATCTATTAGACATTAACTTCAATAAAAGCAGAGTGTAAGTGGTTGTACCCTGGCACCTTCCTTCCATATTCAAAGCTGATTGAAGAATAATTATTAACTAGACATTTGCTTTTGACATCCTGTCCCTTTGATTTTTCTTCTCCAGGGCCTTGAAATGTTTGGCTTTAACATGACTTCACTGTGCCACTGTGGTCTTTATGTCTAGATTTTGGGCTCTGATATCCAGTTGTGATGATTCCCTTTGAAGCTTCAGTCAGAAATTCAGGGGTCTTTTAGAGACATGGAACAAGATAGGATTCAAGACATAACGGTGATCGCAGACTTAGATTATTTAAATCTTTCTGGATAGTTTAAGTACATGAAACTTAACCTCCTAAATCAGATAAAATGATTCATAAATAGTACATCTTAATTTCAGATAGTTGAAAACAAAGATTGGCTCTTTCAAGAACACTATGATCCCCTTAGAGGATAATCGTGGACTTTCAGTTTTCAAGGATACTGTATGTTATTATTACTAATTTCACAGAAAATTCATGACCATCATTTTAAGCATCATATGTTATCCACAGTGTCTATTTGGAAGAGAAAATATTATTTTACCCTTAAGAGTTCATATTTGGTGTCTCTGGGCTGGGTATCAGAATATTGTCTGCTGATCCTTTGGCTATTGGTAACCTTACTGGTGCTGACTTTCATAGCTTAAAATGTACTGTAAGGGAGACATATTAAAATACACAATCAAATCTAATGGACATCTTAGCAAAGCTCCCAATAACTACTAAGTGCATATGCTGGCTACATGTGAAGGTCTCCTTTGTAATACTATTAGAAGAGAGTATCGCCTCTCTGCCTTTTGGTTAAGATCAAGTGTCTTAGAAGAGAGTGCTACAACTTCCATTGGTATTTTGGGCTACAGGAATACAGAAGATAAAGTTTTCCATTCATAATGAAAACTCACTTTCTACTTTTATTTTGCATCAATGCATTCGTGACCCATGCTCACTAAAACTGCTTTGTCAGTATGGTTTCTAGTAAATTAATCTCCTTCACTTGTCGCTTCTATATGCTCTTTGTATTTCTGGGATTCAGATATCTGCTGAAGGATTAATACTACTGTACATATTTAAATCACTATTATTTATTCTCAGTGATGTGATATAGGCCCTTGATTTTTAAAAAAAATATATTGGGGACTATTGGGGGACAGTGTGTTTCTCCAGGACCCATCAGCTCCAGGGCCCATCAGCTCTGAATAGTTGTCCTTCAATCTAGTTGTGGAGGGCATAGCTCAGCTCCAAGTCCAGTCCCCATTTTCAATCTTTAGTTGCGGGGGATGCTGCCCACCATCCCATGCGGGAATTGAACCAGCACCCTTGTTGTTGAGAGTCCACATTCTAACCAACTGAGTCATCCGGCCACCCCTCCAGAAGCTCAGCGGCAGCTCATTGTCTTCAGTCTAGTTGTGGAGGGTGCGCTCACTGGCCCATGTGGGAATTGAATAGGCAACCTTGTTATTCAGAGCTCACACTCCAACCAACTGAACCATCCGGTCACCCCAGGTCCTGGATTTTTAATGACTCCTTTATTAATCCCCTTGAAAAGGAATATAATGGTGGTTCAAAATTATCCCCAAGAAATTTGGAGGTCCTTTTTTCCATTAATAATAGCTATAGGAACACAGAGATATTTGCAAAATACGTGAAAAACTGGGAAGAAACCCATCAGTTTAGATTCATAACATCTGACTTTGTTTCACAATATAACTGTGGGAACACTGAATAAAGCCTGCTAGGCTTCTTTAAGTTTTTGATGATATGGATTATAAAATATGAATTAAGAGCATTTTGAAGAGAGAGATGGATTGCTTTTACCCACCCACTTCTTTAAACTTTCTAAGGAGTTCAAACAATCTAAATGGTTTCTATCAACTTTTGTTTTCCTTCATCGTTTCATTTTACATAAAACACCGTGGGATCCTACTGAAAACAGTGTTGTATATGTATAAGCATTAATTTATTTACATATAACTCTGAAAAGTGTCTTCTCACGATTGTATAGTGAATGAACATAGTATTATTCTATAATGTGCACATTAATTCTCAAATTATGTAAGGCTCTGGCAAGATGCCTTAAAAAATATATCTTGTTACATCCTTCAGAGCAGGTAAAAACCAGATTGCTGGCAGATCAGAGACTGTGGTCTTTTACCTAAAAAGACATATAATTATACTCACAAGTGTCCAATTAAGAACCTACAGCAACACAGTGGAACAACAACAAAAACAGAGAATAACCTCACGGAAAGGATTGTTGGGGGAAACAGCTTTGCTAAGAATTGGCTAAGAGATGGCTAGGAGCAAACAAGTGTGGGTGCTCCTAGTATCAGCCTCGCAGGCCAGTGCTATGGTCATGCCCAGCAGCCTGCTCTGTGGAGGAGCCAGCCAGCTTTTGCTGCTGATGATATCAGCAGCCCAGGTGACGGCTGTAGACTCCCTGAAGCTTTCATAGTGTTTATATACTTTACAAATATATAGTAATTAAAGTAAGTGTGGTTCTAAACAACTTTCCCCCATTTCTTTTCATACCATTGAGTAGCTGATGAGACTAGACTGGTTATCCTTTGGAATATCCTATATTTTAAATTTATCTATTTGATTTCTCTTTTAAAATCTGTTACTCAGTGTGCTATAGGAAGGACTAAAATACATTAACATCACTTGAGAACTTGTTAGAAAGGCAGAATATTGGTTCCCACCCCATACTGATGGAATCAGAATTTAGATTTTAACAAGATGCTTAGGTCCTTTGCTTGTGTATAAATAATTAGTAGCAGTAGTTACTATATTCTTCTACTCCTGTATCATATTTATATTGGAAATTAGATGGAATAACTGGATTAGATTCAAGCTCAACATTTTTTTTTTTTACCAAATGTTGCATATGCAATGCTCTGTACCCCATACTGCATCACAGTAGACATATTATCAGAAAGCCATCATGTCTGATGTGTCTGGTGGTTCCATTCTTAATGATGCTAAGTTTGATCAGTTGAATCAGGTGGAAGTCACCTAGTCCCTGCATTGCAAAAATACATTTTCCCCCTTATGACCAACAATTTGGAGAAAAGTTTTAGCATCCTGCAAATATACAGGCCCCATTAGTATTTCATCTATTGTTTTTAGCATCCATTAATGACCTTTTGAGGAATTAATTATTTTATTACAGTGAGCACAATTGACGTTTTTCTTATTATACTAATTCTTCTTCATAAATTGTCTGGAATTCTACTGTAAAGAAAAGTCCTTATCAAATAGAACTATTTGGTTATATTGAAAAAAATGACAGGGCAGTTGGATGGCTCAGTTGGTTAGAGCGCAAGTGCTGAACAACAGGGTTGCCGGTTCGAGTCCCACATGGGCCAGTGAGCTGCACCCTCCACAACTAGTTTAAAGACAATGAGCTGCTGCTGAGCTTCCGGAGGGGTGGCTGGATGGCTCAGTTGGTTAGAGCGCGAGCTCTCAACAACAAATTTACCGGTTCAATTCCAGCATGAGATGGTGGGCTGCGCCCCCTGCAACTGAAGATTGAAAAGGGTGACTGGACTTGGAGCTGAGCTGCGTCTTCCACAACTAGATTGAAGGACAACGACTTGGAGCTGATGGGCCCTGGAGAAACACACTGTTCCCCAATATTCCCCAATAAAAATAAAAAATAAAAAAAACACAAAGGAAAGGCATGACAATACTTAATTTTTCCCTTTAATTACACATTCTCAGAGTGAGGAATTAATGTGCTAGCTATCTCCTATATGAGGTCTTAAGGTTTTTTTTATTGAGCATAAATGTGTCTTTACATTTTGCCTAAATATTTAATATAATTTCATAAATTTGTATGTGAGATCAATTAAGAACTTTTTATAAGTTATGTTAGGAATTTTGAATTTTTTTTTTAAAGCTTCCTTATTTTAAATGAAAGGACATTTTTAAATCCATGAAATATGCTTAGGCTTATGAACAGCTAATTTATATATGTGAAAAAATTGAGCTTATATTGAATATACTCAACATTTTTAGAATTATATAGCCAAATAGGCAATTATAGACATAGATATATGATTAGTTGTGTTATGATAAGTCTATGAAAAACTTACAACCTCTAGTTCAAATGCAGTCTTAGTTCATGCTATTTGGCTTGGTAATTTCATCAGCTGAATTGATATTTTTGGCCACTATTGCATATAAATTTTAAAAAGACATCAATCTTTGAAGGGCTAGCATAGTTGAGTTATCTAGATGACCAAAATAATATAGTTTTGGTATGGTGTCAGTTTTCATCAATACATAGATTATATCAATGTTTTGCTAATCAAACCAGCTAAAATATTAATAATTGGAATGTCTTTATGTCCAAACCTTTTTGTACAGAGGAAGAAAATCTTAACTGGCAGAATAGCTTGAACTGATACACTATCAAAATGACATACTCCTTTAAAACCTCATGATATAAAAAGGACTAGACAATAAATGCTCCATTTTATGCAAAATGAGGCCTTTTCAATGAAAGAATTGACACTATTAATTAAAGGATTTATAAATGCAGACTTAGGAAAACAGTGGAGACAATAATCCAAAACATCACTGACTTGATTTAACATATTTTCTTGGGTATGTAAGTGCTCTAAAAGCTTCATTTAAATATATCAGTGTATTTATATATCTATAAGCAAAATAATGAAGGATTATGGCCACAGAAATATTTAGAATTATACGTATATATGTGTATATATATATATATATATATATATATATATATATATATATATACACACACACATATGTGTGTGTATAAATTTTATTGGGGTAACATTGATTAACAAAATTATGTAGATATCAAGTGTAGACTTCTATCATACATCATCTATATATTGCATTATGTGTTCACCACCCAAAGTCAAATCTTACATCAACATATATTTGACTCTCTTTGCCGTCTTCTAGCTCCTTCCCTCCCCTCTTACCTTCTGGTAACCTGTAAACTATTGTCTGTGTCTATGAGTTTTTGTTTATTTGTCTACTTGGTTTGTTGCTTTTAGTTTTATATCTTACATATAAGTGAAATCATATGGTTCTTGACTTTTTCTGTCTGACCTATTTCACTTAGCTTTATAATCTAAAGATCAATACATGTTGTTGCAAATGACAGAATTTCATCTTTCCTTATGGCTGAGTAATATTCCATTGTATATATGTACCACATCTTCTTTAACTAATCATCTATGGAAGGACACTTTGGTTGTTTCCATGTCTTGGAAATGTGAAAAATGCTGCAATGAACCTAGGGTTACATATGCCATTACTAATAAATAATTTCAGATTTTTGGGGTAGGTAACCTGGGAGAGGAATTGCTGGGTCATAGGGTAATTCCATTATTAAGTTTTTGAGGAACCTCCACACTGCCTTCCATAATAGCTGCACCAATCTGCATTCCCACCAACAGTGTATGAGGGTTCCTTTTTCTCCACAGCCTCTCCAACACTTGTTACTATTTGTCTTGTTGATGATAGCCATTCTAACTGGTGTAAGGTGATATCTCATTGTGGTTTTTATTTGCATTACTCTGATTATTAGTGATGTTAAGCATTTTTTCATATGTCTATAGGTCATCTGTATATCTTCTTGGGAGAAGTGTCTGTTCAGGTCCTCTGCCCATTTTTTTAATTGGTTTGTTTGTTTTTTATGTTGTTGAGTTGTATGAGTTATTTTTTTTAATTAAAATTTATTGTGGTGACAATCGTTAGTAAAATTATATGTTTCAAGTGTACAATTCTGTAATACATCATTTATGTATCACATTATGTGTTCACCACCCAGAGTCAGTTCTTCCATTATCATATATTTGACCCCCTTTACCCTCTTCTACTATCCCCTTCCTTCCTTACCCTCTGGTAACCACTGAATTATTGCCTGTGTCTATGAATTTTTTTTTCTTTACTTGTTTGTCTTGTTCCTTTGTTGCTTTTAGTTTAACATCCCACATATCAGTGAAGTCATATGGTATGAGTTATTTATGTATCTTGAATAATAGCCCCATATCAGAGGCGTTGTTTGCAAATATCTTCTCCCATTCGGTTTGTTACCTCTTTATTTTGTTGATGGCTTCTTTTGCTGTGTAGAAGCTTTTTAGTTTGACATAGTTCCATTGATTTATTTTTGCTTGTACTTTCTTGCCTTTGTGCAAAAGTACTTTCTTGTTTCTTGCCTCTCTGAACCGAAGGTCCACAATTTTAGTACTTATGCTTTCTTCTATAAAAGTTATTGTTTCAGGTATCATGTTTAGGTCTTTGATCCATTTAGAGTTTATTTTGGTATATGGTGACAGCAGTCTAGTTTCATTCTTTTGCACGTGGCTTTCCAATTTTCCCAGCACCATTTATTAAAGAGGCTTTCTTTTCTCCATTGTGTGCTTTTGGTTCTTTTGTCAAAAATTATCTGCCCATATATATGTGGGTTATTTCTGTGTTTTTTATTCTATTCCATTCGTCTGTGTATTTGTTTTTCTGCCAATACCACGCTGTTTTCATTATTGTCACTTTGTAGTACAAACTGAAGTCAGGGAGTGTGATACCTCCAGCCTTGTTCTTAGGATTGATTTGGCTACTCAGGGTCTTTTGTGATTCCATACAAATCTGATGATATTCTTTTCTCCTATTTATTGAAAAAAGAAATGCCATTGGAATTTTGATGGGGATTGAATTCAATCTGTATATTGCTTTGGGTAGCATGACCAGTTTAACTATGTTGATTCTTCCAATCCATGAACACATAATATCTTTCCATTTCTTTGTATCTTCTTCAATTTCTCCTAATAATGTCTTAAATCTTTTAGCGTATAGGTCCTTCACAACTTTTGCTGTCGCGTCCAGTGCAACACAGGCAGTGAGAGAACGAGAAGGGGCAACGAAAGGTTAAGAAAAACAGAAATCAAGAAAGTTATGAAACAGGGGGCCAAGGGTCTCCCAGCCTCAAAGGACTGAGAGCCCTGAATCGGGCCTCCTTGTGGCTTCTATTGATATACACACAAGGAAGTAGTATTGTTTTCTCCACGGTCTGTGAGTCTCATACATCAAACCAGAAAACTGATTCAAATCAATGACCCTTGCCTGCAAACAGCCGGAATCGAAAGTCCCATGATGTCTTAACAATTATGATATGTACCTTCCCAGGAACAAATCCTTTATGCTGAAACTTATTGATAAGAATGGAAGGAGAACTGATGTTATCATATCATTGACTCACTTCCCAAGCAAGTTGTGGAAAGGAATATAGCCATATAGGCAAAAGCTCTCCTTAGCCAGTGGAAGGTGGGGGGCTGTGCCCACCTCTATCGACCCCGGGAGTTCTTCTGGTGATCCCCACACAGCTGCACCTGGCTTGGGTTGTTCCTCCCGTGAGGAATCTTACCCGTCATTGGCTGACCAACCATCTTTTGAGGGCCAAACAGGGAGACATAAGGTGTAAGCACAAAGGTGAAGCAAAGTCCCTGAAAGGAACAGTCTCACAGACTCTTCTTTCTTTAAGGGTAGGCACGAGGGGACAGACGGTTAGGCTGCTGTGTGACAACATTTTGCTAAGTTTGTTCCTAGGTATTTTATTCTTTTTTTGCAATTGCATAAGGAACTTTCAAAATTTCTTTTTCTGAAATTTCATTGTTAGTATATAGGAATGCAAAGGATTTTTTTACATTGATTTTCTATCCTGCAACTTTACTATATTCATTTATTGTATGTAATAGTTTTTTTCATGGCATCTTTAGGGTTTTCTATAAAAAGAATCATGTAATCTGCAAAAAGTGACAATTTAACTTAATTCCCAATTTGTATGCCTTTTATTTTTTCCTCTTGCCTGATTGCTCTGGCTAGGACTTCCAATACTATGTTGAATAACAGTGGAGACAGGGGGCATGCCTGTCTTATTCCTGATTTTAGAGGAAAGCTTTCAGTTTTTCACTATTAAGTATGCAATTAGCTGAGGGTTTGTCATATAAGACCTTTTTATGCTGAGGCATTTTCCTTCTATAACCATTTTATTAAGTATTTTAATCGTAAATGGATGTTGTATCCTGTCAAATGCTTTTTCTACATCTATTGCTATGATCATATGATTTTTATCTTTTATTATGTTTATATGATGTATCATGTTGATTGATTTGCATATGTTATCATTGTACACCTGGAATGGACCCCATTTCATTGTGGTGTATAATATTTTTAATGCATTGTATTTGATTTTCTAGTATTTTGCTTAGAATTTTTGCATTTCAATTAATCAGAGATATTGGTATGTGGTTTTCCTTTTTTCGTGTTATCCTTACCTGGTTTTGGTATCAGGATAATGTTGGTCTCATAAAATGAGATAGGTAGTATTATCTCTCCTTCAATTTTTTGGATGAGTTTTAGGAGGATGGATATTAAGTCATCTTTGAATGTTAGGTAGAATTCACTAGTGAAGCTATCTGGTCCTGGACTTTTGCTTTTGGGCAGGTTTTAGAGAATTGTTTCAATTTCCTTACTGTTGATTGGTCTATTTAGATTTTCCAGTTCTTTGTAATTCAGTCTAGCAAGTTTGTGTATTTCTAAGAACTCATTATTGAATTTGGTGGCATATAATCTTTCATAGTATTCTTGTATGGCCCTTTGTATTTCTGTGGTATCTAATGTAACGTCTCTTTCATTTCTGATTCTGTTTATTTGTGTCTTTTCTCTTTTTTCCTTAGTGAGTCAAGCCAGGGATTTGTCTATTTTATTAATCTTTGCAAAGAACCAATTCTTTGTTGCATTAATTTTTTCTATTGTCTTTTTGTTCTCTATTTCACTTAATTCTCTAATTTTTATTTCCTTTCTTCTGCTGACTTTGGGCTTCATTTGTTCTTCTTTTTTTAGTTCTTTAAGATATAATGTTAGGTTGTTTATTTTGGATTATTCTTGTTTCCTGAGAGAGGCCTGCAATGACATAAACTTCCCTTTTATTACCGCTTTGGCTGCATCTTAAAAATTTTGATAAGTTGTATTTTTATTCTCATTTGTTCCTATGTTTCTCCTTTTCTTTCCTCTTTGACCCAGTTAGTCTTTAGTAGCATGTTATTTAATCTCCACATATTTGTGTTTTTTTCCACTTTGTTTTGTAGTTGTTCTCCAGTTTCAAAGCATTGTGTTCAGAGAATGTACTTGGTATGTTTCCCATCATCTTAAATTTGTTGAGGCTAGTTTTGTGTCCCAACGTTTGCTCTATCCTTAAGTGTGTTCCATGCACACTAGAGAAGAATGTATTGTCTGGTGCTTTGGGATGAAGGGCTCTATAAATGTTGATTATGTCCATTTGGTCTAATGAGTCATTTAAGGCTGACATCTCCTTATTGATTTTATGTTTCGGTGATCGATCCATAGCTGTGAATAGGGTTATTGAGGTCCCCTACTACAACAGTGTTTTTGTCACTTTCTCTCTTTAGTTCTGTTAGTAGTTGCTTTATATAGTTTGGTGTTTCCTGATTGGGAGCATATACATGGATAAGTGTTATGTCTTCCTGATGTATTATCCCGTTTATCATTATGAAATGTCCGTCTTTGTCTCTTGTTACCTTTTTTTGTCTTAAAGTCTTTTTCGTCAGACATAAGTATGGCTACACATCCTTTTTCCTGGATGCCATTTGTTTGCAGTATTATTTTCCACCCTATGACTTTGAGTCTATATTTGTCCTTGTAGCTGAGATGTGTCTCTTGAAAAAGGCAGCATATGGTTGGGTTTTGTTTTTTGATCCAAATTGCTACTCTGTGTTTTTTTATTGGTGAGTTTAGTCCATTTACATTTAGGGTGATTACTGATATATGAACATTTCCTATAGCCATTTTATATTTTGTTTTCGAATAGTTTGTTTCTTTGTTTCTTTGACTGAGTTTCTGTCTGTTATTTTAGTTTGGTGGTATTCTATGATTTTTTTTTTTTTTTTTACCCTCTGTTTCCTTTTTTGTATGTTATGTGTCTCAGTTGTGGATTTGTGTGTGTGTGTGTGTGTGTGTGTGTGTGTGCATGTGTGTGTGTGGTTACCATTAAGTTTATGTAAAATAAAGTTTCATATATACAGTAGTTCTTTTTCTTCACCATGCATCTTATCTCCATTCCACTTTGCAAATTCAGACCTTTATCCCCTCCCCTTTTATGTTTTTGTTGTCACAAATTATCGCTATTTTTGCTGTGAGTTTATTTCCAAGTTGTAGTAGCAACATTTTCTTCTCTTTTTCTTTTTTATGTTTTTATAGCCTTAACCTTTATGTTACATGTAAACGTATAGTGCCCTATTCTGAATATGGGTTGCCATTTCTTGCTTCTGTTTGTCTGTTAGTCACCTTACTCATAGTTTTGTATCCTTTTGTCTTAGGTCGAATTTGGTATTTCCAAATTCTTTGGTACTTCCTGTAATGCAGGGCTTGTGGATGAAGATACCCTCAGCTTCTGTATATCTGGAAAGGTCTTTATTCCTCCTTCATATCTAAAGTATCACTTTATTGGATCTTTTATTCTTGGCTGGTAATTTCTCTCTTTGAATAATTTGACTATAATTCCACTCTCTCCTAACTTGTAGAGTTTCTGCGGAAAAATCTGATGATAATTTATGGGTTTTCCTTTATAGGGTCTTCTTTTCCTTGGCTGCCTTGAGAATTCTTTCTTTGTCATTTATTTTTGACAATTTCAATGTAATGTGCCTTGGGGATGTCCTTTTAGGATTGAAATAATTAGGTTTTCTGTTTGCTTCTTAGATTCCAGGATCTGATTCTTTCCATGGGTTTGGGAAGTTCTCATCAGCTGTTAGTTTGAATAAGCTATCTATTCCCTTCTCCCTCTCTTCTCCTTCTGGTATACCCATTATTCCGGTTCAAGAGCAGCATATCTACAAAAAGCAGCATATCTACAGCATATCTACAAAAAGCGCAATGTACATTTTTATATTACTCTTTTTGATGGAATCAGATAGTTCTTGTAGAGTTCCTTTATTTATTTTAACTCTCAAGTCTCTCTCTTCTTCCATCTGTGCCATTTCCAGATTTCTATTTTCGATACCACTAATTCTGGTCAGCTCTATTTCCTGAGCTCTCTGTTTCATTCTTCATCTCTTTTCTTGACTTCTTAAGCTCCAGCATTTCTATTTTGTTCCTTTTTAAATTTTCAGTCTCTTTGGTCAACTATTTACTTTATTCATTGATTTTATTTCTTAGTTCGTTAAACTGTCTGTGTTTTCTTGCATTTCATTGAGTTTTTTCAGAACTGCAGTGTTGAATTTTCTGTCATTTAAATCACATATTTTCATGTCTTTAAGTTTATTTTGTGCATGTTTTTCATTTTATTTCTGAGTTGCATTGTTACCTTGGTTGTTCATGGTAATTGATGGATTATTTCTCTTCTGAGGCATCTCCAGGAATGAATTCTGCAGCAGGTTGGTACAAAGGGGGGGTATTTCTTTTATTTTCCTGCAGGTAGCACTGGAGCATTTTATTTTCTCTTGCTCTGTTTTGCCTTCTTGTGGTGGAATAGTCCCTGTGGAAGTGGGCAACTCCTCTCTGACTAGGTTGCCTCAGTCTTAGGGTACCTCCGCCTGGGAGAATATAGTGAGCAATGGGGTTCTGAGCCCCTGAAACCCCAGTGCTACCCCTGTAGCCAGATTCAGTGCTGGGATCAGTTGTGAAATGTGGTGGTGGGGTGGAGTGGACTGGAAGAGGCTGTTGGTGTCTTTGTGGCTTTATTGCCCTTTGAGTAATGTGACTGCCAGACCACAGCTGCCTTGCCTCTTTATCTCCATGCTTTTCACTGGAATTAGCCACAGTGTGCGTCTGTGACTCATGAACTGTCTCTCCAGTTCTCAGGGCTGTAGATGTGCTGCTCTTTAACCCGACACTCACTGCTACATCTTCTTCTGGGATTCCCTGCTAGCTCTGGAAGGGTGCAGGGAGGTGAGCTCTGGGAGAGTTGGGGAAGGCAGCCAGGCTCTGTGGCTTTGTTTTCTTCCTAGCAGTGAGAGCTTAAACCACAGTTCTCACACTTCTATATTTAGTCTTTGCCCAGAGGTCTCTGCCCCAATGGCTGGTTTCAGCCATATTTTATGCTGATTCCTTCAGTCAAGATTGCTGGGGGCCACAGAAAATGCACCTACAGCCTGTGTCCTCCCCTCTCCCAGGACCTGCAGTGAGCTCCTGGCTGCATCCTCGCCCCCGGTCTCTTTACTTCTCCCTTCCGTCCTCCCCTGTTCACCACGAGTCACCCACCTTGAGATATTTTAGAGTGCAGATCTCAGACATGTTTGTGTGGGGAATTTTTGTTGAATTATAGTTTTTCAGCTTGTTGTAACTTCAAGGGACGAGCTCAAGGGGTACCCCTCACACCTCCAGGTTTCTGACATCACCCCAAGAATCATATATATTTAAAAATCAATTAATTGGTGATTTGTGGAATTGTTGTGTATTAAAACTGTGAAAATATCTCCAGAACTTTTCTGAGCTTCAGTTTTACATTTCCTATAATAGTGTTTCATCCTCTCAAATTCTCACAACTGAGAAGACATTTCAGTGATAAGTAAAATGTAAATTCCACCATTGAGCCATCTATAATTTCAATCTACCCCAAGGTTGCAAAATTAGATATAAGAATTATGTTCATTGTCTTCCCCTTGACATCAGATGGAGCTATTTAAGGCTAATAATGAAAAAGCTATTCCCACTTTTCTAATTTTTACTGATATCTTAATATCACAGGAATATATCCCAAGGCTTTCATAAATTTCTAAGTTAGCAAATAATAAAATAGTCTCTACCTTCCCCCACATATTAGAAATTTTAAGGAATTAGCTCACCTTTCTGTGGAGGCTGGCATGTCCAAAATCTGCAGAATAGGCCAACAGGCCGGAGACACAGGGAAGAGTTGCAGTTGGAATCCAAAGGAAGTCTGCTGGTAGAACTCCTTCCTCCTCTAGAGAGATTAGTATTTTTCTGTTAAGACCTTCAACTGATCAAATGAAGCATCATAGAAAGTAACATGCTTTAATCAAAAGTTACTGATTTAAATGTTAATATTATCTAAGAAATAACTTGATAGAAACATCTAGAATAATGTTTGATGACAAATATGGGAACCATGGCTTATACAGGTTGACACATAAAATTTACCACTACACTCCATATAATTCAATATGCATAATTGAATATTTTACATGAGCCCATACAACCTTCAATGATTCTATAAATAAATGAATAAATGTATTTATAAAACCATTAAATTCTATCACTAAAATTTACTCTACATCATTGCTGTTATAGCATTAACCATAAACTTAACAGAATTATCAGCTTTATCTCTCCAGTGGAATTTCCATGTGTATTAGTTTTCTATACTATATAGCAAATTTTCACATATTTTGCAGCTTAAAACATACATTTCTTCTCTTTTAGTATCTCTGGGCCAGCAGACTGAGCACAGTTCAATCAAGGTGTTAGCTTTGTTGTATTCTCATCTGGAGACTTGACTTGGGAAGAATTTTCGTCCAAGTTTATTTAGTTTGGGGAAGTATGTATTTTATTTTGGCTGTATGATGGAAGGCTCCAGCTTTTTTACTGGCTGTCATATGGAAGGTTAGCCTCAGGCCATAGAGGTTGTCCACAGTTCCTAGAGGCCACAGTTCCTTCTTATGTAGGCTTCTTCAAAATAGCTGCTTAATTCATCAAGTCAGGAAAGAGAATTTCCAATTAAGGCAGTTTTCTATAAGGTAACACAATTATGACACACCTTTGACATGTAACATAGCTCAATCAGGGTAGTAACAACCTATCACCGCTGTCATATTCCACTGGTTAGAAACAAGTCAAAAGTACCAGGAGGGGAATAAAGACTGGTGTGGACACCAGGATGTGAGGCAAGACTCATTTTCAGTCATCCTACCGTGTTTCCCTGAAAATAAGACCGGGTCTTATATTAATTTTTTGCTCAAAAAGATGCATTAGGGCTTATATTCAGGGGATGTCATCCTGAAAAATCATGCGAGGGCTTATTTCCTGGTTAGGTCTTATTTTCGGGGAAACAGAGTAGGTTCTGTACGCTCCCCCACCATGTATTAAGTACAAGTGAGAAATAGATATGGGTACTAGATGTGGATGGTATGAGCTAACGAGGCACACTCAATAGTTAATTTCTTCATTTAATTTTCATGATATTAATAATTCAAACTTAAACATCAGCAAAATTACAAATGATTATAATTATCTCTCATTTATGGTCAGTTTATTTCATAAATGTTAAATCTGTGGGTGCTAGGGATGCAATATATTTTAATTTAGGGAACACAGGCCAGCCTCTTCATCCCAGCTGACCTGAGTCTCCCTTATCTCACTCAGAGACACCCAATGACCAGCTTGGGCAAACCCCTTCTGTCCCTTCAGGCAACATCAGCAGGGGCAATTGGGAGCCCTAGTGATATCAGATAAACTGAGCAGAACAAAGTGAGCAGAACAAAGTAACACCACAAAAGTGAAAATCAAACTGTAATGCAAACCATAGCCCAGAATAGTCATCTAGAATTTGTACATTAAACATAAACAGAGTGAAAACCTACCAAAATAAATTATTTAAATAGAGACCAAAGTTTCCTAACATATCCAGAATACAATAAAAAAATTGCTGGTTATGCCAAGAGCTAGGACAATTACAACTTAATAAGAAAAGACAAGCAACTGTTGCCAACTTTAAAATGAATCACATTTTGGAATTAACTGGCAAGGATTTTAAAGTAGCCATCCTCAAAATGCTTCAATTATCAATTAAAAGCTGCCTTGAAATAAATTAAAAATAAAATCTCAGAAAAAAATAGAAGTTATTTAAAAAACATGAATATTACATAACTGAAAAATACAATAACAGAAAAAAACCTCATTTGATGGGCTGTAAGAATATGCAATCAGTGAACTTGAGGACAAATCAGTATAGTTCACCCATTCTGAAAAACAGAGACAAAAGAAGCAGAGAGAGAGAGAGAAAACACATCCTTAGGGTCCTGTGGGACAATAACAAAATATCAAAAATTTGTATAATCAAAGTCCAAAAAGTAAAGGGTAAAGAGAGTGAGGCTGAAAGAGTATACATAAACAGTAGTTTAAAATTTCCCAAATTTGATGAAAGACAAAAACGTACAGATTCAAGATGTGTGTACTCCAACAGGATAAACTCAAAGAAATCCATGTATCATAATTAAACTTCTGAAAACTAAATGCAACTAAAAACCTTGAAAGCAGCCAGAGAAAAATAATCAATTAACGATAGAACACCAATTCAAATGACAGTGGATTTTTCATTAGTAATCCTGAAGGCAAGAATTAAGTATGACAGTATTTCACAAGTGCCAAAAGAAAAGAACTATAAACTGAATCCTATATCCAGTGAAACTTGGGAAAGAAAGAGAAATAAAAATATCAAATGAAGGAAAACTAAAAGAATTTGTCTCTACATACCCACCTACTCTTAAAGAAGATCTAAATGAAGTTCATCAAACATAAATGAAACAAACAAACAAACAAAAATGTTTGGGAACATCAGGAAGGAAGAAGGAACATGAGAAAGAATAGAAATATGGGTACATGAAGCAAAAACTGATACAACTGAAAGAAGAAGTAGATAAATTAACGATTATACTTAGGAACTTTTATCTGAACAGCTGATACAACTACTAGACAGGAAACCAGGAAAGAAATGGACTATCTGAATGAAACAATTAAAAACAGGATCTAATTAATGTATATAAAACACTGCTATCAACTTAGTACATATGTATCCAAATAAATTGAAATCTGAATCTCAAAGAGATATCTGAACTCCCAAGTTCTTTACAGTATTATTCACTGTAGCCAAGATATTGAAGTAACTTAAATGGCTATTGATAGATAAATGGATAAGTAAAATGTGGTATATACATACAATGGAGTATTATTCAGCTTGAACAAAGGAAGAATATCCTGCATATTTGACAACATGGATGAACCTGAAGGACAGTATGCTATTAAATAAGGCAGACACTGAGAGGTAAATACTACATGATTCCACTTATGTGAATAATCTTAAATAGCCAAACTCAGAATGACAGAGTAAAATGGTAGTTGCCATGGATTGAGGGGATGGAGGAACAGAGAGGTATTAGTCAAAGGGTACAAATGTTCATTTATATGAAATGGGTAAGTCCTGAGATATAGTGTACAACATAGTGCTTATAGTTAACAATAGAGTATTGTATACTTGAACAATTTTGCTAAGGGGATAGACCTTATATTAACTGTTCTTATTGTCATCATCATCATCATCATCATCATCATAAAGAAGCTGGGAGGAAATATTTGGAGGTAATGGATATGTTTATGGCATAGATTGTGGTGATGGTTTTATGGGTGCAAACTCATCTCTAATCTCACCAACTTGTATACATTAAATATGTACAAGTTGTTGTATGTCAATCAATCCTCAATAGAGTGAGCCAAAAAGAATCTCCAGGCTTGGATGATTTCATTGGAGATTTCTACCAAACATTTAAAGAATTAAAGAATTGACATCAATTTAACACAATCTCTCCCAGAAAATGAAAGTGAAAGAGGGCAATTTACAATTCATTTTATGAGGCCAATATTACCTTGACACCAAACTCAGACAAACATTAGAAAAAGAGAACACCACCAACCAATATCTTTCAAGAAATTAGATGCAAAAATGCTCAACAAAATATTAGCAAAGCCCAATTCAAAATTATGTAAAAATTGGTATACACCAGTATGAACTGGGAGTTATTCCAGGTGGGCAAGGCTAATTCAACATTTGAAATTTTATAAAATACACCAGACAGACTACAGGGGGAAAAAAAAATCACATGATCTTATCAACCGACACAAAAAAACAAATTGACAAAATCTATGACCTAGTCAGATTAAAATTTCAGCAACTAGGGAATAAAGAACTTTCTCGATTTAATAAAGGGTATCTACAAAAAACCTACAGTTATCATAATTAAAGTTTTTTCTTTGGAAAAAATCTACGAAATTGATTAACTCTATGAAGATTGACAAAGATAAGAAGAGCGAAGACACAAATCATGAATATCAGAAAGAAATGATGGAATTTTTTTCTCTATGATGGGGAACAATGTAAGGAAAATTGCTCTTAGCACCCTCTTCAACATAGACTGGAAATTCTAGCCAGCATAACAAGACAAGAAAAATAAGTAAAAGGCATTCAGCTTGGTAAACAAAAAGTAAAATGTCCCTATTTACAGATGACATGATTGTCTACATAGAAAAACCCAGGATATGTAAAAAATATCCTAGTACAATAGAGTTAAGCAAGACTGCAAAATCAACATCAAAGCACAAAAAGGAATCATATTTCTACAATGAAAATGTGGAAACCAAATTTAAAAACAAAATAGCATTTATAAAATTAGACGTACAGTTTTTCAAAAAAACACACTGCACCATATCTGTATGTGGACAGCTATAAAATGATATGGAAAGACCAGAAAACATAGCTAAATAAATGAAAAGACACACCATGTTCATGGAGTGAAAAACTCAACACAGTAAGATGACAATTCTCTACAAATGCATGACTAGGTTTAATACAATTTTCATAAAATTCCAAGAAAGGTTTTCCGTTTATTTTTTTTTAAGAGTCCAGGTATTAGTACAGTCAAGTAAATAGAGGATTATAATAACGTAATATATGAGGTCTGACAATTAAGTTCGCAAACTTGCCACTGTGCACTTACATTGGCAGCACTGTACAAACAAGTTAGTAAGGTTTCATAACCTTGGTATATCAGTGTCTTACAGCTGTGTTTGTGTCGATGTGTGGCAGTGTCTTGCTGAGTGACGTTCATTATTGTTGTTGTGTGTTCTTGTGTGCCATCACGAAAATGTCTGAGCTTGAATTAGAGCAACAACAAAACATTAAATTTCTTGTTAAACTTGACAAGAGTGGAAGTGAAATCAGGGACATGTAGGTCCAAGTTTATGGGGATAATGCCATGAAGAAAACAGCAGTGTACAAATAGATTAAACGTTTTTCTGAGGGGAGAGAACACATCACTGATGAAGAGAGGTCAGAGAGGCCAGTAATGAGCAGAACTGACAAAAACATTGCGAACTTCTGTCAAATTGGGCATCAAAATCATTGGCTGACTGTGAGAAGCACAGCAGACAAAGTAGACATCGATAGAGAAACAGTTAGGAAAATCTTAACTGAAAATCTTCCATGAGAAAGGTATGTGCAAAAATGGTCTCGAACGAGCTCACTGATGAACAAAAGCAAAGGAGAGTTGAAGTTTGCCAAGACCTTTTGGAGAGGTGAAATGATATTTTGGGCCATATTATCACTGGTGATGAACTATGGGTGTACCAATACGACCCTGAAACAAAGCATCAGAGTGCACAATGGAAGTCAGCCAGTACTCCACAACCAAAAAATGTTACATCAGTCCAAATCGAGAGTCAAAATGATGTTGCTAACATTTTTGATATTAGAGGGATTATTCATTATGAATTTGTACCAACTGGACAAACAGTTAACCAATTTTAATATTTGGAAGTGCTGAAAAGGCTGTGTGAAAAAGACAACCTGAACTTATCACCAATTCATGGCTCTTGCATTACGACAATATACTAGCTCACATGGCACTGTCTGTGAGGGAGTTTTTAGCCAGTAAACAAATAACTACATTGGAACACTCTCCCTACTCACCTGATCTGGCCCCCAATGTCTTCTTTCTTTACCCAAAGATAAAGGAAACATTGAAAGGAAGACATTTTGATGACATTCAGGACATCAAGGATAATACAACGACAGCTCTGATGGCTATTCCAGAAAAAGAGTTCCAAAATTGCTTTGAAGGATGGACTAGGTGCTGAAGTCGGTGCATAGCTTCCGAAAGGGAGTACTTCGAAGGTGACTATAGTGATATTCAGTAATGAGGTATGCAGCACTTTTTCTAGGATGAGCTCGTGAACTTAATTGTCAGGCGATGTATGTGGTCCATTGTTGACAGAAATGTTTTATGTGGCACGTGACTGTATATAATTTATAGTGCGAAATTTTAATTCCCTTGCTTCTCTTGATATATTTGATTTTGATTTTGGCTGCCCTGAGGATTATAATTAACAACTTAATTTATACCCGTCTAGTTCTGATTAATACCAAGTTAATTTCAATAGTGTATAAAAATATTTCTTCCTATGTAGCTACATTTTTCCTTCTCCTTTTTGCTCTTCTTGTCATACAAATAATGTCTTTAAATATGTATGCCCTTCAACACAGATTTATAGTCATTACTTTATGTCCTTGTCTTTTAAATTAGAATTAAAAATGTGTTACAAAAAACATTTTTACTGTCTTTCATATTTATCTATGTAGATACTTTAAGCAACACCTACCCTTTATTTATTCATTTGGATTTGAATGATTGGCTAATGTTCTTTCATTATCAGTTTGAAGTACTTTCTTCACTATTCTTCAAATGCAGGCCTGCTATCGATTAATTCTCAGTTTTCACTTATCTTCAGATTTCTGAATTTCTCCTTAATTTTTAAGTTTTTTAAAAAAATTATCAGGGTGACATTGGTTAGTAAAATTATATAAGTTTCAAGTGTACATTTCTATAATACAACATCTGTCTATTGCATTGTGTGTTCACCACACAGAGTCAGTTCTCCTTCCATCAACATATACTTGTATTTGACCCCTTTCCCTCTTCTACCATCCCTCCCCCCTTAGCCTCTAATTACCACTAAACTGTTCTCTGTGGCTGAGTTTTTGTTTATGTGTTTGTCTTGTTCACTTGTTGCTTTCATTTTTATATGCCACATATGAGTGTAATCATGGTTCTCAAATTTTTCTGCCTGACTTATTTCTCTTAGCATGATAATTTCAAGATCCATCTATATTGTTGCAAATGACAGTGTTTCATCTTGTGGCTGAGTAATATTCCATTGTGCATATGTACCACATCTTCTTTATCCAATCATCTATTGAAGGACACTTTGGTTGTTTCTGTGTCTTAG
The DNA here is from genome assembly GCF_057876585.1 of Rhinolophus sinicus. Lineage (NCBI taxonomy): Eukaryota > Metazoa > Chordata > Mammalia > Chiroptera > Rhinolophidae > Rhinolophus > Rhinolophus sinicus. Next base: position 56,435,335 of record NC_142518.1, on the reverse strand, counting down.
ACACCGTGAATAATGCTGCAAAGAACATAGAGGTACATATATCTTTATGGATAAATGTTTTCAGATTTTTGGGGTGGATACCCAAAGAGGAGTTGCTGTGTCATATTGTAATTCTATTCATAATTTTTTGGAACTTCCATACAGTTTTCCATAGTGGCTATACCAATTTACATTCCCATCAGCAGTAGTGTATGAAGCTTCCTTTTTCTCCACAGCCTCTCCAACACTTGTTATTACTTCCTTTGTTGATAAAAGTCATTCTAACAGGTGTAAGGTGGTATCCCATTATGGTTTTGATTTGCATTTCCTAAATATCTAGTGAAGTTGTGTATTTTTTTCACATATGTCTTGGTTATTTGTATGTCTTCTTGGGAGAAGTGTCTGTTCAAGTCCTCTGCCCATTTGTTAATTGGATTGTTTGTTATTTTATTGTTGAGTTGTATGAGTTCTTTATATATTTTGGATATTCGCCTATATTGGAGGCATTGTTTGCAAATATATTGTCCCATTCAGTTTGTTGCCTCTTTGTTTTGTTGATGTTTCTTTTGCTGTCCCAAAGATTTTTAGTTTGACCTACTCTAATTCATTTATTTTTGCTTTTACTTCCTTTGCCTTTGAGATCAAATTCATAACATTCCCTTTGAGCCCAAGGTCCATAAGTTTATGGTTATCATCAACAAGACAAGTAATAACAAGTATTGGAGAGGTTGTGGTGGAGAAAATGGAATCCTCATACACTGCTGCTAGGAATGCAAATTGGCATGGCCACTATGGAAAACAGTACGGAGATTCCTCAAAAAATTAAGAATAGAATTACCATATGACCCTGCAATTCCCTTTCTGGGTATCTACCCAACAAATCTGAAATCAGTTATTTATAAAGATATACTCATATGTACCCTTATGTTTATTGCAGCATTATTCACAGTGGCCAAGACTTAGAAACACTTGGACTGTCCTTCAGTGGATGATTGGATAAAGAAGATGTGGTATATATACACAATGGAATACTATTCTGCCATAAGAAAAGATGAAAACTGCCATTTGTGACAACATGGGTGGATCTTGAGATTATAATGCTAAACAAAATAAGTCAGAGAGAAAAAGTCAAGAACCATATGATTTCAGTCATATGTGGGATATAAAACTGAAGTTTACTCAGCCATTATTTTTTTGAATATTATTCTGCTCTTTTCTCCTTCTTTTCTTATTCTGGAACTCTAAATATGTGCATGTTGGTGCAAATAATAATGTTCCTTATTTTTCTGACCCTCTGTCATTTTTCTCTACTATTTTTCCTCTCTATTCTTTGGATTGCATAATCTCTGTTGATCTCTCTTCAAGTATGCTAATCTTTTTTATTCCAGTTCAGAACTTCTCTTGAGCTACTTTAAGTATTTTTAATTGCAGTTATTTTACTTTCTAATGCTGGAATTTCCATTTAGTTATTTTTTATATTTCCTATCTCTTTGTTGATATTTTCATCTTATGATAGATTTCATCATGTTTTCCTTTATTTCTTTTTTTTTTTTCAAGTTTCTCCTGTGTTGACATGTTTTTTTTCTTTTTTATTTTATTTGTTTTTTAATTAGTTTCAGGTGCACAAGACAGAGCAAAACTTAGACGTTTATCATTTACATCCCTCACACTGTGTGAACCCCCCTCCCCCCATCCACCATCCCCCCGTACGTTCCCAAAACCTCTCACCTTCCCCTTATCCCCACCCCCCCACCGCTCTAGCAACCTCCTGTTTTTCCTCCATGTTTCCAAAACTGTCTCTGATTAGTTCATTCACTTATTCTTTTCTTTAGATTCCGCATATAAGTGAGATCATATGGTATTTGTCTTTCTCTTTCTGACTTATTTCACTTAACATAATGTTCTCTAGGTCCATCCATGTTGTTGCAAATGGTAAGATTTCTTTCTTCTTTATGGCTGCATAATACTCCATTGTATAAATGTACCATAGTTTCTTAATCCAGTCGTCTACTGATGGGCATTTCGGTTGTTTCCATATCTTGGCTATTGTGTATAGTGCTGCAATAAACATAGGAGTGCATAAAGATTTTTGACTTGGAGTTTTGGATTTCTCCGGATAGATACCTAGGAGTGGGATTGCTGGATCATAAGGTAGTTCCATTTTCAGGTTTTTGAGATACCTCCAAACTGTTTTCCATAGTGGCTGCACCAATCTGCATTCCCACCAACAGTGCACCAGCGTTCCCTTTTCTCCGCATCCACGCCAGCACTTGTTGTTTCCTTTATTTCTTTAAGAATTGTTTCCTGCAGTTCATTAAGCTTACTGATAATGGCTTTTAAGTTTGTATGAGATATCTGAATCCTCTCACAGGTAATTTCTCTTTTCTTATTTATTTATTTTTTTCCTGTTTATGGATCCTAGTTTCCTCTGTTATTGCATGTATCTTGTTTTTTGATGGTGGTGAAAACTAGACATTTTAAGTAATATAATGTAGCAACACTGAATACTGATCCCTTTCTTTGATGCAGATTTTATCGATAATTGCTTGTTTATTTGTTGAGTTATCTGTAGTGTTTTTTCCCCCAGCAGTGTTGCTCCTCAAAAGGTTCATGCCTTAAGCATGTGCGACAGTCACCATGGGTGACCGTGGTTTTAGTAGTCCTCTCTTTAACTATCTCTTCTCTTAATTTCTCTTATAAGCCTTTTGCCTCTGTTATCACATCCAGCTTTTAGTGTCCTGCTTAATCTGTTGTTTTCTATTGTTTTTTATACTGATCTGAGATACAAATTTCTTCACAAGTGAATCCTATTATATTTGGGTCCTCTTGCAATTTTTGTTCTTGTTTGTTTGTTTGTTTGTTTGTTTGTTGTCAACCATTGACATTTGTTCTGTCCTGGAAATCTGCTAGCCTACAGTGTAGATTTTGTGCTCTTGTAGACTTACCAACCATCTCTTAATTGCTTACCTCAAAATTGTTTTCAAGGGTAGTGTCAAGCTTGAACATTTGTACTCTGTTTCAAATACAGTTAGTTCCTTGGGGAGAAATTTGGAGCAATGTCTTCTTTTGTAATGCCTTTCCCCCCTGGGCAAAATCTTTGAGCCACATCTGAGGAACTGGGAATGGAGATAGTGGCCCACTTCTCTTGGAGTGACATCCTGTTTAATGAGCAGAGGACTAGATGAGGGCAGTAGCCTCTGGACTACCCTGCTTGCCTCTTCCAAGATGGAACCTTAATTTATGAGTTGGCTTGGTCAAGGGAGATGAGGGACTATGTTTATTTGGCCTGCTGACCCTGGGGCAGAATCTCCAACCTATTAATTGAAACTTGGATGGAATAAGGCAGCACCTATCTCTTGGCTACACTCACCATGAATTTAGCCTCTTCAAGCCAGATCTGAGGGAGATGAGAAATGCTCATGGCCTGCTCCTCCTGGTCATACCACATTCCTTGATTGGCCGCTAACGGGATTGGGAACTTCATATTCTGAGCCACACCTGCTAAGAGTAAAGCTTCTATCATACAGAGCTAAGGAAGAAGAAGGAGTAAGACATAGCTCATGTCCCTCAGACTCTTGCTGTTCTTGCAAAATTTAAATTTTCTTGACTAAATCTTTCTTCATTTGCTCTACTCTTATGAGTATACTATGTCTTTAAAACATAGTTCAGAAAGTTTAATTTGTTGTGTGTTTTTTTTAAATAAATTCAGCAATTATGGTTGTTTTAATGTGTAATGGGTCCATGGAGTTTCACATTATGTCATTGCAGATGTGGAACTCCCATGTTTCCTTACTTCTACTTTAATGTTTCATTGGAATATATTTTACAATATAATGTCCATTAGTAGTTCTGATATTTTCACATTAAGTTTTTAAAATTAGAAATTAATAATAAAAAATAATAAAAAATGAGCCAACGATTTGATGCCAAGTGCAAAATTTTGAATTAAAGCAGAAAAATATATTGATCAAATTCTTATATTTCTTTTCTCTACATGTGCATGTTTCTACAATTTTATCCAGGTTATCACTAACAGTAAGTATCACACTTAAAAATTCTATAGTTTCCCACCCAATGCATACATTAGGTTTTGTTTTGTTTGTTTGTTTGTTTGTTGGTGTGGGGGGGAAGCTTGTGTGTAATTCATAGTTTTCAAGTAGACATAATAGTATAAACATTCCCTGGGTTTTTATTAGAAACCTATATTTTGCTATCTGTCAAATCACGTTTCTTCAATAGATGTAATGATATAAGTTTAAAGCAGTATTAGTAAAAGTTTGAATTTATTTCCCTCAAATTTTTAATAAGACTAATAGCACTGTACTTGATACTACTCAAATAAAATAACCTCAACAGACTATTTCTTTTAAAACTCAGCAGAATAAGAATCATGTCCGTGAATGGAAAGCAAAAGACTCATAGACAAAAGCATAATGAGAAGGAGGTGATCTTACAAAAAATAAATAAATAAGGTGATAAGTCCAAGCAATTCTAATATATCAAAAAGTTAGAATGAAATTGTTTCTCTCCAAGGATTAAATCTCTTTCAACAGAAATGAATACCGAAACCTTCTTTTCATCAAGAATATTGGTTATTCATTCTTGAGATGCAGCATCCATAGATTTTTCTAACAGTGCAGTATTTGAGCACTGGGAGTGAAAATGAGCTCCAATAGTGTATGACATGCTGATATGCAGTTTGACACTTTGAAGAGCTTTGTTTTTTGAGAGCAGTGATCAAGAAGAATTGGCACAAAGCAGCTGATGTGCTGAGAGCGGTGTGCTGGGGTGGCCCCTGCAATTTCTCCTGAGGTGTGAGGATTGGGTTTTTCTCCCATGGAGCACAGACCATGAGATCCAGTAATTCAAGGCTCAGTCCTTATATTCTGCGAATGATGATTCTTCAAGTTAGTTATTTTTATTCTTGTTAAGTTGACTGTGCTTATGCTTATAGGATTATTATTCATGTTTGGGAAAGGCAGTCAGGGTTTATAGAACACTTTTTATTTAAACGAAGCAATCAGAAGAATGGCTGTGCTGTAAACTAGACAGTAAAATATGAAGATGCTCTCACTAATTTAGTTCAAAAAAATCTAATAATCTGAAAACATTGATGTATTGAATTCGTACTTAGTGATGGTGGCATTATTTTAAAATGCTCCAAATCTCAAAACCTACCTGATTAAAATTTGATCAAATAAGAAAATAAAAAATAAATTATCAGGGAAAGAAAATTATTAGTCAAGATCAAGTATCTAATGTATGATTTTAAATCATTGTATGAAAAATAGGTAACAAGTTTTCCTTTATACATTGCTAAAAAAAGTTCTCTTAATTAGCTTATAAGATGGATGTTTTCAGGCGATAGCTATGGTGTTTTTCTTTTTTGATTGTACAAAGATCAACTAAATATTTGTTGAAAGAATAGATTATTACTCTCATAAAGAGAATTAGCACTATGTAAATTTCTTACAGGTGTCTGTTTTTTCTCTCTTAATTTTTTTTCTTCCTGAGTAATTTGTGCATGATTTTTATGTCAAATGAGAACTGAGGATTTGCTTAAGTTATTTGCTCAATTAATTCCCAATATATGTGAAGTACAGAAGAACAGTACTTCAAAAAGTTTAATTTTAAGTATCTACTATTTTATGTAAGATTTTAAAAAATGAGTAGCATAAGACAAAACATATAATATTGCTCTGCCCAAAGTCATGAAAGAAGAAAAGAGAAAACTCTTGGAAACTGAAACTTCTGGACAAATACTATCAACATCATTAATGGAGAGTGGTAAAATTTTACTTTTTAAGCATTTTCCCATACATTGAATAAAGGCAGGCTTTTTATCATGATTTTAGAAGGATGAATTTGAAGTTAGATTTTTGGGTTTATATCCTGCTTCTTCCATATTTTCACACTAGCCATATATATACTGGAGGTGCCAGAAAATGTATACACATGACTTGTATTCATCTTTCGTTATCAGTATATATTGAGTATTACAATTTTAGTACATTTCTTTCCTTTCTTAAAATGTGTATACATTTTTGGCACTCTCTGTATCCACACACATATTGCACACACACATGCACACATGCACACAACACATACACAGAGACACAGACACACATGAGGTATGACAATTAAGTTCACGAACTCATCCTGGAAAAACTGCTCCATATGTCATTGCTGAATATCACTATGGTCACCTTCAAACTACTCCCCTTGGGAAGCTATGCGTCGATGCCAGCACCTAGTCCACCCTTCAAAACAATTTTGGAATTCTTTTTCTGGAATGGCCATCACAGCTGTCATATTACCCTTGATGTCCTGAATGTCATCAAAATGTCTTTCTTTGAATATTTCCTTTATCTTTGGGTAAAGAAAGAAGTCACTGGGGGCCAGATCAGGTCAGTAGGGAGGGTGTTCCAATACAGTTATTTGTTTGTTGGCTAAAAACTCCCTCACAGACAGTGCCCTGTGAACTGATGTGTTGTGATGCAAGAGCCATGAATTGCTGGCGAAAAGTTCAGGTTTTCTAACTTTTTCATGCAGCCTTTTCAACATTTCCAAATAGTAAACTTGGTTAACTGTTTGTCCAGTTGGTACAAATTTGTAACAAATAATCCCTCTGATATCAAAAAAGGTTAGCAACATCGTTGCGACAATTTGGGGAACTTAATTGTCAGATGTCCTGTGTGTGTGTGTGTGTGTGTGTGTGTGTGTGTGTGTGTGTGTGTGGCCTTGAATTGTTTAAGACAGTACCCACACTTCTTTTAACCTGTCAAAGTTTGATATTTACCTTAAAATAAGGAAAATAAGCATTGCAGAGGTATTAGGGAACATAGTATTCTCAACCGTCTCTCTGAATACATCTACCTAAGATTCTGGAAGCATTTGCCATAACAAAGAAAGTAAATTATATGTAACATTCAGAAAAAAAAACACACATTATTTTTATTTAAACAGAATAGTCAAAGCCATACTTATGTTGAAATTAGACATTAAAACAGAAAGATCCTCTCGCTAATTTGTTTGTTACTAAATTCAACAATTTTAAAACACTGATTTTTGTATTTGTCTATAGAGGTAGCAGCAGTATTTTAAATGTCACAAATCACATCTGTTTATCTGAGTACAATTTCATTAATGCGAAAAGAAAAACAGTAATTGAAATGTCATGCTTTAAAATATCTTCCATAGCTAGTAAAAGAAAAGTATTACTAGGGAAAGAAAAATATAGTCAAAAATAAATATTTGATGTATAATTACAAAACATTTAGTAAATCAAATCTAGGAATAAAGAAATGCTTTAGTGAATTATTATTGACTCTGAAAAGTGAGCAAATAGGTGAATGAATTTAATAAATATTGTCTATTCTATTGCATGTCAGGAACTGTGTTAAGCACTGGGGTCACAAAGATGATTTCTAAACCAGAAATATAACCCTATAAAAATAGGACTATGCATAAATAGATGTTTACAATACAGCTTGGTTCATTTAATCTCAAAGAATTATGGATGAGGTGTTTTGAGAGAAGACAAGAAGGGCACCAAAGTTAACACATCTGTGGATCTGTGTGGAGAGAGTGATGAAGGAGGTAGGAAAAGGTTTCCTGGGAGATATGGCACCTGGATTGTATCTTAAAAATTAATGGAAAAAAAAAAAAATCCAGGCAGCAGAGACAACATGGATAAAGGTAAGGAGATAATCTTATGAACAATTGTCTCCCAACAAATTGAGTACCCTCGCTGAAAGGGAGACATTTCTAGAAACAAACAACCTACTAATAATAAGTAATAAGAGATAGAAATTATGAGGAAACCTATAACTAGTAAGAAAATTGGACCAGTAATAAAAAACCTCCCAGAAAAGCCCCAGACCACATAGCTTAAAAGGTGAATAGTATAAAACATTTAAAGTAGAATTAATACCAATCCTCTTAAACTCTTAGAAATACTTGAAGAGGAGGGAGCACGTCCAAATTCATTCTTTGAGGCTGCACAACGCTGTAACCAAAGCCAAAGCCACTACAATAAATGTAACTGTAGACCAACAACCCTGATGACTATTGGTGCAATGAAATTCACGTTTGTTTTAGTACTGATCTCCTGGCCCTACCTTTAACCCTTAATCAGATTTCATTTGTTTGGAAATCTTAAATACACATTACACACACACACACACACACACACACACACACACACACACACAGACCATTTTTTTTTTCTTTCTTTCTTTAATCATTCTATTTTCTATTGGCATTCTTTGATGGTAATGGTAAGTCTGCAATTTTCTTTTGTTTCCAGGATTGTGACATGCAATTTTTTTTTGCATTCTTTAAATATTTCAGTGATTTGATTGTAATGTAGTTTGTGGTTGATATATCTGTGATTCATAATTTGTATTTTGGTAAGCTTTTTGTTTTGCGTATTTATAACATTCAAAATATTTATTAAATAGCCTTATTTCTTCACTTTTTTTTCTCTCTGGCCTACCTCCTTGATTCAATTGAATGTATGTTCAACTAATATTTATTGTCCTACATTTATTGACAGTTTATTAATTTTTTCCTACCATTTTTCCTGTGCTTCTGTTTAGATATGTTCTATTGCTATATTTTTTCATTTAGTGATTTTTTCACCCTCAATGTCTAAATGACTGTTTAAGCTCATGTTGTCATTTTTTCTTCATAGCATTCTACTGTTTAGTTTGACATATATATATATATATATATATATATATATATATATATATATATATATATATGCCAAAAAAAGTATACACATTTAAAGAAAGGAAAAAACTGTATTAAAATTGTAATACTCAACATATACCAATATAAAAGATGAATACAAGATACAAGTCCTGTGTTTACATTTTTTTGGCACCCTCTGTATATTTCCATCTTTACCATATTCATGTTTTCCTTAAATATACAAATCCTTTATTATAGCTTATTTAAAGTCTTTGTCTGATAATTCCATCATTTTTGTCATGGCTGGTTCAGTTTCTTTTAACTGATTTTCTCCTTGTTTTGTTTTATATTTTGTTTCTTTGTACATCTAATGGTAATTTTTCATAGATGCTAGGTGTATTACATATTGCATTGTTGAATATCAATTTATCCATCAAACTTCAAAGATTATTGATTTGTTTCAGCAATCTGTTAAGTTGCTTGCACATTGACTTGATTTTTTAAAGACTTTTTTTGGCTTTGTTAGAGCATGCTTATAGTGGTCTCTAATCTAAGGCTAGTTTAGCCCTATGACTAAGGTACGTCACTTCTTCAGTTTCTAGGGAATTTCCCAAAATGTTTAGTTTCTTTACACCGTATTTACTATGGGAAAAGTTCAATTTACAGTTCCCCAGTAAATTTTCTTTCCCCCATATTTGTTTTTGCTCATCCATGTGGAAGTTTGCCCTTTTCACGTGCAAGTTACCAGAGTATTCAGCCAAAACCTGAGTGCACCTATAAAAATTCCTGCAGCTATTTCTCTTCACAACCACAATCACTGCTGAAAATTACAGCTGTCTTGCCTTCTCCAAATCATGTTCCTCTAAGCTCTGCCTATGTAACTCAGTAAGAGCCCTTTGTACTATTTGGTGTCTCCTATCTGCTCTGCTATTTCAAAGTGCCTTTAGGCCAAAGTCCAATATGTTTGTAGTGCTCAATTTGATTTCTCCCCTTCTTTCAGTGCTCAGGTTCTGTGCCACAGTTGATAAATGACTGAAAAGAGTTGTTCCGCATACGTTGTTCAATAAATTTTTCAATATAGATATATATTTTCACTATTTCCATTTCTTATCCGCCACTCTATCTTTTACTCAGGCTTTTGCCTCTAGTACACAATGAAACTGCTTTTATTATGGCTAATATTGACATCCCCCTACTGCTAAATAGATAATGCAATTTTAATGTTTTATCATACTTTATCAGAATCATTTTCACAGTTTATTTTTTCAAAAAAAATGTAGTACAGTTTTCGATGCATAAAAAAAAATAATAGTACAGAAAGTTCCCATCTTCTCCACACCTGGTTTCCCCAATTATTTATATTTTATATTAGTATGGTACATTTGGTAAGATTATTGAACCAATATTGGTACATGATTATGAACTTAATCCCATGCTTATAAGTATTTACTTAGTTTTTACCTAATATCCTTTTACTGTTATAAGATACTACCTTATATTTAGTAATCATGTTGCCTTAGGCTACTCTTAGCTATAATAGTTTGTCATGTTTTCCTCAGTTTTGATGAAATTCACAGTTTTAAGGAACACTATTTGTATATATTTTTAAAACTCTTCAATTGGTCTTTGTCTGATTTTTTTCCCCCTTGATTGGACTGGGGTCATGAGTTTGTGGGGAGAAAGCTGAAGAAATGAAGTTCATTCTTAACACAACATGTCAAGGGTAGATGCTATCAACATGACTTAATGATGTTAAGTTTATTCCTTTGGTGAGATAAGGTTTGTCATGTTTTCTTACTCTAAGGTTACTCTTTTCTATCCTTTCCATGTGCATTTGAAAAGAATGTATATTTTGCTGCCTTGGGGTGAAATGCTCTAAAAATATCAATTAAAGCCATCTGGTCTAGTGTGACATTTAAGGCCACTGTTTCCATGTTGATTTTCTGTCTGAAGGATCTGTCCATTGGTATCAGTGCTGTGTTAAAGTCCCCTACTATGATTGTGCTACTGTTGATCTCTGCCTTTGTGTCAGACAATATTTGTTTTATATATTTAGGTGCTCCTATGTTGGGTGCATAGATGTTTACTAGGGTGATGTCCTCTTGTTGGATTGATCCCTTTGCTATCATGTAATGTCCTTCTTTGTCTCTTAGTATAGTCTTTGTTTTAAAGTCTATTTTGTTTGATATAAGTATTGCTACCCCAGTTTTTTTGTTTTGTTTTGTTTACATGAAATATCGTTTTTCATCCCTTTACTTTCAGTCTGTGTGTCTTTCAATCTGAGTTGGGTCTCTTGTAGACAGCATACTCATGGGTCTTGTTTTCTTATCCATTCAGCTACCCCATGTCTTTATTTATTTATTTATTTATTTATTTATTTATTTATTTATTTTATTTAATTAGTTTCAGGTGAACAAGACAAAGCAAAACTTAGACGTTTATCATTTATATCCCTCACACTGTGTGAACCCCCCTCCTCCCATCCACTATCCCTCTGTACATTCCCAAAACCTCTCACCTTCCCCATGTCTTTTAATTGGAGCATTTAATCCATTTACATTTAAAGTGATTATTGATAGGTACATTGTTATTGCAATTTTATTATTCATATTGTTGATCTTTGTTTTATTGTTTTCTGATTTCTTCTGCTTAAAGAATTCCTTTTACTATTTCTTGTCATACTGGCTTGGTGGTAGTGAATTACTTTTTTTTTTTTTTTTCTTGTCTGGGAAACTCTTTATCTGTCCTTCAATTCTAAATGATAACCTTGCTGGGTAGAGTAGTCTTGGTTGTAGGCCCTTGTTTTTCATCACTTTGAATAATGTCTGCCACTCCTTTCTGACCTGCAAAGTTTCTGTCTAGAAATCAGCAGATGGTCTTATGGGAGCAAACTTGTAAGTAGCTGGTTTTCTTTCTCTTGCTGCTTATAGGATTCTCTCTTTGTCTTTAACCTTTGCCATTTTAATTATGATGTATCTTTGTGTAGGACTGTTTGGCTTCATCTTGTTTGGGACTCTCTGTGCTTCCTGGGTTTGTACTCATATGTCTATTTCCTTTGCTGGGTTAGGGAAGTTTTCCATCATTATTTCTTTCTTTTTTTTTTTTTTGCAATTATTATTATTATTTTTTATTAGTTTCAGGTGCACAAGACAAAGCAAAACTTAGACGTTTATCATTTATATCCCTCACACTGTGTGAACCCCCTCCCCCATCCACTATCCCTCTGTACGTTCCCCAAATTAATTTTCAAACCCCCATGACCATCTTGTGGTTACCGACTATTTTTCAAAACCTCTCACCTTCCCCTTATCCCCACCCCCCCGCCCGTCTAGCAACCCTCTGTTTTTCCTCCATGTTTCCAAAACTGTCTCTGATTAGTTCATTCACTTATTCTTTTCTTTAGACTCCGCATATAAGTGAGATCATATGGTATTTGTCTTTCTCTTTCTGACTTATTTCACTTAACATAGTGTTCTCTAGGTCCATCCATGTTGTTGCAAATGGTAAGATTTCTTTCTTCTTTATGGCTGCGTAATACTCCATTGTATAAATGTACCACAGTTTCTTAATCCAGTCATCTACTAATGGGCATTTCGGTTGTTTCCAGTTCTTGGCTATTGTGTATAGTGCTGCAATAAACATAGGAGTGCATAAAGATTTTTGAATTGGAGTTTTGGATTTCGCCGGATAGATACCTAGGAGTGGGATTGCTGGATCATAAGGTAGTTCCATTTTCAGGTTTTTGAGATACCTCCAAACTGTTTTCCATAGTGGCTGCACCAATCTGCATTCCCACCAACAGTGCACCAGCGTTCCCTTTTCTCCGCATCCACGCCAGCACTTATTGTTTGTTGATTTATTGATGATAGCCATCTTGACTGGGGTGAGGTGGTATCACATTGTGGTTTTTTTTTGCATTTCTCTGATGGTTAGTGAGGTTGAACATTTCTTCTTATGTCTGTTTGACGTCTGTATGTCCTTTTTAGAAAAATGTCTCTTCATGTCCTCTGCCCATTTTTTAATTCGGTTGTTTGTTTTTTTGGAGTTGATTTGAGTGAGTTTTTTAATAAATTTGTGATATTAACCCCTTATCAGATATATCGTTGGCAAATATCTTTTCCCATTCAGTAGGATCCCTTTTTGTTTTATTGATGGTTTCCTTTGCTGTGAAAAAGCTTTTTAGTTTGATGTAATCCCACATGTTTATTTTTTCTCTTACTTCCCTCGCGCGAGGGGATATATCAGTAAAAATCTTACTCCGGGTAATGTCTGTGAAGTTTCTTCCTATATTTTCTTCTAGGAATTTTATGGTTTCAGATCTTACATTTAAATCTTTAAGGCATTTTGAATTTATTTTTGTATGTGGTGTAAGGAGGTGATCCAGCTTCATCTTTTTGCATGTGTCTGTCCAAGTTTCCCAGCACCATTTATTGAATAGACTGTCTTTACCCCACCGTACATTCTTGCTTCCATTGTCATAGATTAAATGGCCATATAGGCATGGATTTATTTCTGGACTCTCTATTCTGTTCCATTGATCTATGGGTCTATTTTTATGCCAGTACCATGCTGTTTTGATTACTGTAGCCTTGTAGTATAATTTGAAGTCAGGTATTGTTATACCTCCCACTTTGTTCTTATTTCTCAAGATTGTTGAGGATATCTGGGGTCTTTTGTTATCCCATATAAATTTTAGGATTATATGTTCTATTTCTGTGAAAAATGTCATTGGTAGTTTGATAGGAATTGCGTTGAATATGTATATTGCCTTAGGTAGTATGGACATTTTTACTATATTAATTCTTCCTATCCATGAACATGGTATGTGTTTCCATCTATTTGTATCTTTTTTCATTTCTGTCTTCAGTGTCTTATAATTTTCTGAGTACAGATCTTTTACTTCTTTGGTTAAACTTATTCCCAGGTTTTTCAGTCTTTGAAGCAATTGTAAATGAGATTGTTTTCTTAATTTCTGCTTCTGATATTTTATTATTGGGATATACAAATGCAACTGATTTCTGAATATTAATTTTGTATCCTGCTACTTTACTAAATTCATCTATCAGCTCTAATAGTTTCTTGGTAGTGTCTTTGGGGTTCTCTATATATAGTATCATGTTATCCTCATATAATGACAATTTTACTTCTTCCTTACCAATCTGGATGCCTTTTATTTCTTTTTCTTGTCTGATTGCTATGGCTAGAACTTCCAGCACTATGTTGAATAGAAGTGGAGAAAGTGGGCAACCTTGCCTTGTTCCTAATCTTAAGGGGAATGGTTTAGCTTTTCCCCATTGAGTATGATGTTAGCTGTGGGTTTATCATATACGGCCTTTATTATATTGAGAGATGATCCCTCTATTCCCACTTTCTTAAGGGTTTTTATCATAAATGGCTGCTGGATTTTGTCAAATGCTTTTTCTGCATCTATTGATATGATCATATGATTTTTATTTTTCATTTTGTTAATGTAGTGTATCACATTAATTGATTTGCGGATGTTGAACCACCCTTGCATACCAGGGATGAATCCCACTTGATCATGGTGTATAATCTTTTTAATATATTGCTGAATTCTGTTCGCTAGTATTTTGTTGAGGATTTTTGCATCTATGTTCATTAGCGATATCGGCCTGTAGTTTTCTTTTTTTGTGGTGTCTTTGTCTGATTTTGGGATCAGGGTGATAGTGGCCTCGTAAAAAGTGTTTGGGCACCTTCCCTCCTTCTGGGTTTTTTGGAAGAGCTAGAGGAGAATAGGTGATAATTCTTTTTTGAATGTTTTGTAAAATTCACCTGTAAAGCCATCTGGTACAGGGCTTTTGTTTGTTGGAAGATTGTTGATTACTGATTCAATTTCCCTGGTGGTAATCAGTTTATTCAGGTTATCTGTTTCTTCTTGAGTTAGCCTTGGAAGGTTGTATGCTTCTAGAAAATTTTCGATTTATTGCAGATTGTCAAATTTGTTGGCATATAGTTGCTTATAGTAATTTCTTAAATTTTTTTGTATTTCTGTGGTGTCTGTTGTCACTTCTCTTTCATTTCTTATTTTATTAATTTGGATCCTCTGTCTTTTTTTTTTTTTTTTTTATGAGTCTGGCTAAAGGTATGTCGATTTTGTTTATCTTCTCAAAAAATCAGCTCTTGGTTTCATTGATCTTTCATATTGTTTTTTTGGTCTCTATTTCATTTATTTCCACTCTGATCTTTATTATCTCCTTCCTTGTACTCCCTTTGGGCTCATTTTGCTGTTCTTGTTTCAGATCCCTTAAGTGTGAAGATAAACTGTTGATTAGTGATGTTTCTTTTTTCTTTAGGTAGGCCTGCAATGCTATGAATTTCTCTCTTAGGACTGCTTTTGCTGCATCCCATAGATTTTGGGTCATCATATGTTCATTTTCATTTGTCTCGAGATATCTTTTGATTTCTTCTTTGATCTCATGGTTGACCCATTCATTTTTTAGTAACATGTTATTCAGCCTCCATGAATTTGTGTGTCTTCCAGTTTTTTTCCTGTAGTTGATTTCTAATTTCATAGCATTGTGGTCAGAGAAGACAACTGGTATGATTTAAATTTTCTTAAAATTTTCAAGACTTGTTATGTGGCCTAACATGTGGTCTCTCTTGGAAAATACTAATTGTGCACTTGAAAAGACCATGTATCCTGCAGCTTTGGGGTGAAATGCTCTGAAAACATCGATTAAATCCAAGCATTCCAATGTGTCCTTTAAGGCCATTGTTTCCACATTGATTTTATGTCTGGAAAACCTGTCCCTTGTTCTCAGAGGTGTGTTGAAGTCCCCTACTATGATAGTGTTACTGTTGATCTCTTTCTTTATATCAATCAATATCTGTTTTATATATTTAGGTGTTCCTATGTTGGGTGCATAGATGTTTACTAGGGTTATGTCCTCTTGTTGGATCGATCTCTTTATTATTATATAGTGCCCATCTTTGTCTTTTAATATGTTCTTCATTTTAAATTCTATTTTGTCAGAGATAAGTATTGCAACTCCAGCTTTTTTCTCATTTCCATTTCCATGGAATATCTTACTCCAACCCTTCACTTTCAGCCTGTGTGTGTCTTGTGATCTGAGGTGAGTCTCTTGTATACAGCATATGCAAGGGTCTTGCTTTCTTATCCACTCAGCCACCCTATGCCCTTTGATTGGAGCATTTAATCCTTTTACATTTAAAGTGATTCTTGATAGGTACATAGTTATTGCCATTTTTTAAATTTGTAGTTAAATTGTTTTCATCTTTCTTCTCTTTACAGAAGCCCTTTTAATATTTCCTGCAATGCTGGCTTGATGGTAATAAATTCCTTTAGCTTATTCCTTTCAGGGAAGTTCTTTATCTGTTCTTCAATTTTAAATGATAGCCTTGCTGGATAAAGCAATCTAGGTTGTAGACCTTTGTTTTCCATCACTTTGAGTATCTTCTCCCACTTCCTCCTGGTCTGCAATGTTTCTATAGGAAAGTCATTTGATAGTCTTATGGGAGTTCCCTTGTATGTAACCTGCTGTCTTTCTCTTGCTGCTTTTAGGATTCTCTCTTTGTCTTTAACCTTTGTCATTTTAACTATAATGTGTCTTGGTGTGGACCTGTTTGGGTTTATCCTGTTTGGAACTCTCTGCACTTCCTGGGCTTGTATGTCGGTTTCCTTCACCAGGTTAGGGAACTTTTTGGACATTATTACTTCAAATATGTTTTCGATCCCTTGCTTCCTCTTTTCACCTTCTGGTATTTCTATGATGCACATGTTGTTGCACTTGATGTTATCCCAGAGGTCTCTTAAACCATTCTCATTGTTTTTTATTCTTTTTTCTTTTTGTTGTTCCATTTGGGAGATCTCTGCTAACTTGTCTTCTAAGTCGCTGATTCGATCCTCTGCTTCATCTAACTTGCTGGTAATTCTTTCAGCAAGTGTGCTCTTTATTTCAGTTATTGTATTCTTTAGTTCTAACTGGTTGTTCATTATGATTTCTGTATCCTTCTTTATGTCGTCGCTAAGCTCCTTAAACATTCTTATCATCGGTGTTCTGAACTCTGTCTCTGATAGGTTGGTTACCTCTATTTCATTTGGTTGCAATTCTGGAGGTTTCTTCTGTTCTTTTATTTGGGACATGTTTCTTTGTTTCCCCATTCTCGGTGATTCTCTGTGTTTGCCTCAATGAAGTAGGTAGATCCCCTAGGGTTCTTAGTTTTTGCTGGGTTATCTTATGTAGTATGTGTCCTTTATATTTGACTTGCACCACTTCCTTCTTCTCCTCTGCATGTGCTCCAAAGGTGACTCTTTTGTTGTGTATATTGTCCTGTCAAAGAAGATCTTTAATTGCTTTTCACTTGTGAGTAGGTGGGATTGACTCCTAGGCTGTCTAGTTGTGAGGCTTAGCTCTGCCCACAGCAGATGTTCTACTGCATGAGGGTTGACTGCTCAAATGAGGCTTGGCCTCTATGGGCTCTTGTTCCTATAGAGAATTCCCTCTGGGTGTGTCACTTATAGGTCAAACCCGGTAGTACTCTGGTTTGGTCTGGAGTTGGCCTCTGGGTGTGTTGAATCTTGTGTCTCTTAAGCTGGGCCTTGGTAGGGCAATTTTAGAACAAAGCAAATCACTAAGCACAACAACGACAACAACAATAATAACAACAAAGGAAAAACCAAATACATTCACATTGGAAAACAAAAGATAACCCACACTCAACACAGGCAAAAATATCAAATATACAAAAACAAAACAAAACAAAAAAAGCAGCGCCAGTCTTGGCTTAATCCCACCAAGTAATCACCAGGTTGTCCTCTGCTGTATCAAAGAGTCCTCTGTGTATTGTGCAGGCAGAGCTGGTCACCTGGTACCCAGAGTGACCTTGGGACTGCAGTTTTAGATGAGTGGGGCTATGGGGTCTGGATGGTAGTTTTTACAAAGTCAGTGCAGTTTCTGCTCTTGCCTGCACATATGCGCACAACCAGCCCTGTGCCCAGGTCTCCTGAGTCTTAGGGCACTTCTTCTGAGTGAGTGTGTGTGTGTGTGTGTGTGTGTATGTGTGTGTAGTGTGGGAGATTTCTGAGCTGCTGAAAGTCCAGAGCTACATCTGCCGCCTACTACTGATTCCCTGAGTGTATCTCCACAGTTGTAATTGCCTTGCCCTAGGCAGGCCAGAAGGGGTGGTTGCTGGGGATGGAGGGGTCTTCTCCCAGTAGTGTCACACTCTTCCCACAGGCCAGAAAAGGTGGGAGCTGGGGGTGGGGGAGTCTTTTCTCTCTCAGCCCAGCAATATTACACAATTCCCAGCCTCTTCCCTGGGTCAGAGCTGCAAGCTGGAGCTTCTCAGATCCTGAGCGTCAATGGCTCCTCTGTAATCTGACACTACTCCTCAGTTCCAGGGCCAGCTTAAGTCTCTGAAAGGGCGGGGGTAGGATTGGAAGAGTGGGGGGAGGGTATGGAGGTATGGAGTTTATGTCCTTTGTCCGACCTAGGGCCCAGCTGGAGGTCTCAGCTGAGGTTTCTGCCTCAAATGCTGGATATGCTGCTCTCTCAGCAGGAGAGGTCAGCTGTGGGACGTAGGGCAAGAGCCCACCTCCTGGTTTTTGTGATCTTTGTTCTGTCCTGGGACTGCCTGTGTCTCCACAGTAGCAGATGTGGGCCGTATCTCTACTCCGCTCCCTTCCCTCTTCCCCTGTTGCCCAATTTGCCCACCTTCAAGTAATCCTCGTTTGAGTCTCTTAGCTGTTCTGTGTGATGAGCAGAGTGTCCTTTGATGGGTTATAGATGTTCAATTTGTGGTAAGTTCCAGAGGAGAACTCAAGAAGTCCGCCTTGCTGCCTCCATTCCTATGACGTAAGTCTGTCCGGACTTTTAAATTATCTCTGGTAGGCTGATTGCCTCCTTTTCATTTAGTTCTATTTCTGGAGGTTTCTTTTGTTCTTTTAATTTGGACATGTTTCTTTGTTTCCTCATTCTGGCATCCTCTTTGTATTTGCTTCTATGTATTAGGTGGATCTCCTGTGTGTCTCAGTCTTTGGCGGGTGGTCTTATGCAGTAGGTTTCCTGTGTGGTCCAGTGGCACATTCTCCCTGATCACCTGTGCTTGTGTTCCCAGAGTGTCCCTTGTGTATGTTGTGTGTATTCTCCTTTTGAAGTTTAGCCTTGATGGCTTTTGGCCCACCAGTAGGTGGGACTGACTCCCAGGCTGACTATGAGAATTGGCTACGCCAACAGTGTATGAGCTGCTGTGTGAGGAGTGACCCCTCAGAGGGGAATTCACCCGCTTGGGCTCTTGTGCCTATTGAGACCACCCTTTGGGTGTGCCAATTGTGGGACTAACTAGGTAGTTGTCAGTTGCGGTCTAAGACCAGCCTCTGGGTATGCTGTTTGTGGTGACTCTTGGGAGGGGCTTCTGTGCAGGCCAATTTCAGCCTTGCCTTTGATCTACTTGGGGATGTCTGGCAGGAGCTACAAAACTATTTGTGGTTGGTTGCTGCCTGTGCTTGACCTGGAGGTATGTGCGGGTGGCTTCACTGTGAACCTAGGCTGGCTGCCACCAGTATTGGGCCTGAGGCAGCTTAGCAAAAGGCCCAGGGCCCCCTAGGCCTGTTGCCACCTGCTGGCTGCCCATAAGGCTCACATATTGAAAGAGTCCCCCTTAGGTATGTGGGCCAGGCCAATCGATTTGGTGTTGAGAGTGTCCCTGGTGACATAGCACTAGCTGGGCAGGGCGGGGTCTCAGTCAATCACAAGGTGTTGCTGCTGGTCTTTTCAAGGTTAATGCAGATTCAGTTCTTGTGTCAGTTCCTGGCTTTTGACCACTTTGCAAAATGCCCCGAGAGCACTGTAGCCAGCCACCACTGATCTCAGTTTCACAGTTCCCCGAGAGTCACTGTAGAGAGGCTGTGGCACAAGTTGTGGCTCACTGCCCACCACCAAAAGTTTTCTGGGCAACCGTGGGCTGTCTCCTGTTGGACAAGGCTTCCACAACTTGTGGATTGAGGCCAGCCATCCAGGAGCCAAGAGTGCCTCCAGCAATGCAGCACTATATGGGTGGTGTGGGGTTCCAGGGAGTTATGGGGTATGGGTGGTGGTTTTTACAAAATTAATGCAGTTTCAGTTCTTAGACCAGTTCTGGGCCCATGACTAATTCTTTAAAGCACGCTGAGAGCACTAAAGCTGTCCACTGCTACCCTTAGGCCCGTAGGTCCCTGAGAGCTGCCCAAGGGAGGCTATGGTACAGGTTTTGGTTCACTGCCCACCCCCAAATGTTTCTCTGGGCCACCAGAAACCATCACTGCTGTAAAAGGCTTTTGCAGCTTGTGGGGCTGGGCCAGTGTCCATGAGCTGAGAGTGCCCTTGGCAATGCAGTACTAGCAGTACAGGGTGGGGACCCAGAGTATCATCAAGGTGATACCCATGCCCGGATTTTACCAGACCAATACAGTCTCAGATTTGGCCCTTTGGAGGAAGATTTAACATAGAAAAGATGACATCCTTTTGTAGTCTACACATGATGCAGGCTCCACACAGGGGCAGTGGCTCCTGTCCCTCCAGCCCTTACCGCAAAGCCACACAACTCAGTCTCTCCTGGTATGGCTTGGGTGCCTTTCAAGAAGCTGCCCCTCTACTGGAGCCCAAGTGAATGTTTGCAAGCGAGTGAGTCTGTGTGCAGTCCGTCTAAGAGGGCATCTGAGTTTCCAGCCACCTTCTGTCTCACTGGGATGGGCAGACAGAGCCCTCACTGATTTTCACTGCCAGATGTTTTAGGAAATCCTCTCCCTGGCACAGGACTTCTGGGCTGGGGAGCCCAGTGTGGGCTCTTCCAAGGGGACCTCTGCCACTGACTTGTCCCTCCCAGTGTTCAACCACTAACTGTGAGTGTGAATTCAGCCAATTTTATGTCTCCACCCCTCCTACAATACTCAATGTGGCCTCCTATTCATATCCTTAGTTATAGAGGTTCTGTTCAGCCAGTCTTCAGATAATTCTTGAGGTTGATTGTTGTATACTTTATTTATAATTTTGGTGTGATCCTGGCAGGCCGCAGGCACAGTGGTTACCTAATCTGCCATCTTGGACCTTCTCCTTAAGACCTCTCTTCCTTTCTTTCCTTGACCATATCCAGTTGTTAAACTCCACTAATTGTGGGCTGATTGTTTAATTGTTTTCCTCCATGCCCGAAGGCATAAATTGCTCTACAATCTGATTGAATCAAATTATGGCTCCTTTTTAAAAAATAGTTTCTGAGGTTAGTGTTTGATATATGTCTGACCCCAGGAGAAATCCTCCCACAAGTCTTTCCCAAATTAGTTGCAAATTAGTTGACCTACAATTTAGCCTGTATCTTAATTCTTTTCCCAATGGTCTTTCATCACAACCTTCACTCTTCTTGAGAGTGCCCCTAAGCTTTTTCAACTTTTCCATGCTTCATTGCAAGTGAAGTCAGTCCCTTTAGGAAGAGGAACTATCTGTTTTATGGTTTGCTTGTCCCACAGGCAAAATCTTTGATCCAGGGCTCTGTAGCTAATGGTGGGGAAAATATCAAGCTCCTTTCTGAGTTATATCCCCAGTCTAGGAGCTGAATGCATGGTGAAAGAAGTGGCAGTGGATCTGAAGTCCTCTTGGCTTGCTTCTACTGACATGGTAATGTCACCTTATGTGCCTGGCTGACCATAGCCCTCTCCCCAGTCTCCTCAGTGTGCCACATCCAAGGTATAGCTTCCATTCCATGAGTGGGTGCTCTGTGGAAGAAATCTACTGCTTTTCAGCAGCACTCTCTTGTTGCTTCTCAGCAACATGAAGCAGGGCACAGGTAGGTAAATATTGATGACCTCTTCCTCCTGAGAAGAAAGCCCTATGACTTGGAGCTGTGGGGAGAGTGTGCTCTTATTCTTGATGGCAGCAGTCTGAAGTTGAGTTCTGCCTTGCTGAGCTGGGAGTGATGAAGGCAGCCATCTTGTTTCAAATACCACAGACTCTCACCTTTCTTACTGAATCTTCATAAATTTTATTGAATAGATATTTCTTTATTTGTTCTTTGGCCTTAACCATTTTCCATTTAATGTTTGTTTGTTTTTTTCTTTTGTACTTTTCACAAGTTTCACTGGGGAGTGAGTCTTGGAGTTCTTCACACTGTCATGCTGGGAATCTGTGTGCTAGGACATTTATTAATGATATGAAGTAGGGGTCACTGTTCCCCTTTTTCCATACAAATTACTAGTCGTGTTACCAAAAAATGAAAACAAAACCCAAGTTCAGATGCTTATCCACTTGAAATGCAATACTCGAGAGACATGTTGGGTAGAGAGTAAAGGTTGCTTTATTCAGGAAGCTGGCAGCCTGGGAAGATGGTGGACTACTGTCCTCAGACCATATCCAAAGATCCGGACCAGGCAGAAGAGATTTTACAGGGAAGGAAGGGAATGGAGAGTTCCAGGGAACTGAGAGAGAAGATTTTTTTTTTTTTTTTTTTTTTTTTTTGTCAGATGCAACGCTTTTTCACGTCAGACTCCTAGGTGCCAGCAGCTGGTTGCAGCTACCTTGGAGACATCGTTTCCATCTGCAACTCATAAATTCTCCTTGAGACCCTGAAGTTATCTCCTCCTGCTTGACAAAAATGAAACAAACAAAACAAAAACAAAAACAAAAGAAACAGCACATCAGGAACACAAAATTGTATTGTGAGAACTAAAGGAGTTCAGCAAAAAGAGCAATTAACATGTGAACAAAGGCCTAATTGATAATTAAATTATTTAATTCTAGCTGCCAATAATACTAGGGGTTTCACTACAGTAGCTCCAACAACGTTTATTGAAAAAGTACTCCTTTTATTCATTGAATTCCTTTGGTGCCTTTTTTTTTTTTTTTTTTTTTTAAATCATGTCAACATTTTGTGTGGGTCTATTCCTGGTCTTTGTATTTCTGTTACTCTGTCAATCCTTAGGCCATAATCACAATGCTTTGAATACTGTAGCTTTATAACTTGATTATAAATATGTGTTTCAGAAATATGATTAAAAACAAAATCTTACACCCATGCTTCCTTTGTGCAGAAAGCCTCTCTACAAAGGTAACAGAGAAAGAAAGCAGTTTTATTACTGAATAAGCATTGAATCAGAATGTGACATTGTTACCACTGACTCAAAAGGTTCCACTTGCCTGCGTGCACCCAAGCCAAACGAAACAGGAGCAGGAGTTTGCAGCAAGGAAAGTAGTAAAGGTTTATTTAATGAGTTGGCAACAAGTCTGGAGAAACAAGTGAGGTAGTGCTCTCAAAAACCTGGCTCCCAAATGGCCTCTAGTGGCTACATTATATAAAGGAAAAATCATTAATCATGGTCACTATGGGAAGTGGGGCTGGGGGGCTCTACTGATTGGTCAGAACTAAGGCAGGGAGTAATTGATCACAGCTTCAGGCCCTGGATCAGTCACAGCATTGTGCAGTCTGGTTTCCAGGAGATGAGGTCCCTGGGACAGTTCCGCTCTCATGCATACAGTGTTGAAACGTAACTGAGTCCAAGGTGTTAGCTTTGTTGTATTAAACACTTACTTGTTTGAGGTTTAGTTACTGTATCCTAGTCATGGTTGATAGACCTGAAGCTTTATTCTTAAGTGAGTTTGATGCTGACCAGAACCTAATGTCCTAAGGGCTTAATGATTAAAAGGAGTGGACATACAGTATATGTACAGGTAGGAGGATATGGGGAAAGAATGCAAGTGGATTACAGTTCTATCAGGCTAAGCAGAGCTAGCCTGGATTAGAGCAGAATGCATGCTAAAGAAATGAAGTTCATCTATGGTTACAATATATATCCCAGGTAATCTGCTAAGAGATTGCAAACACAGAAAGGAATCTTACCTTCGTATACAGCCAAACAAATACAAACCATTACGTAGAGGCTTTCAAGATAATCAATAACTAGTTCTCAAGTAAGAGAACTTTACACAGCACCTTTTGTCACACATAATTTGCACTAACTTTATCATGTTAATTAGGGAGACCACCTGTGTTAGCTAACTGGCTTTATTACCAGGAGAAACAAACTTCTATCTATAAATTTATGACAGAAGATAGATTTGCAAATTGGAGCTAGACACTCACCAAAGTTAAGCTCTTAACCTTCCCCAGTAACTGGAAGATTGGGACATTACTTACCTTAATGTTTGCATTTCAAAAAATTGGCTCCCAGGTCCTGGAGGAAACATTTCTGGGTTCTGTGAGTGGAAAGAAGCTTATTTAGCCACTGTAAAGATGCATATACATGTGAAAAGGACAGAGAAAGAAATTCCTAAGGAAAAAGGGAGGGGAGGAAAAATCTCTTCTCTTATTTTCAACAAGAATTAAGCTTATTTTTAATGTCTATATGCCCTTAGATCTGTTAGTGCAAGTTATCCCAATTTTATTTTCTCCAGTACTCTTTTAGTTACTCTAGGTCATTTTTGTTTCCCTATCTATCTATCTATCTATCTATCTATCTATCTATCTATCTATCTATCTATCTATCATCTATCTATCAGAATCAGCTTGTCAATTTCTCTGAACTGCCTGCTGGAATTTTGATTGGGAGTGCATTTAATCTATAGCTTCATTATATCAATTACATTGATAAATGTCAATGACTGACATTTCATCAATTTTGAGTTTTCTTTTCCATGACAGTATACATTTCAATTCAATTTATTTAGGTCTTCTTTAATTTCTCTCAATAATGCCAAGGACCAACACTGAAATACTGAATAGAAATTATAAAACCAGACATTTTTGTATTTCTTCATTTAGGGCAGTGGGTGGAAATGTTACTATAATTTACCATTAAGTTTCATGTTTTCTATTTTATCTTTTTGTTTTATTCCAAATGGGAAATTCTCCAAATGGGAAAACATTTATTAAATGTTAATTATATTGAAAAAGCTAATTATTTTATATATATATGAATTTTGTGAACAACCATCTTCCTGAATGGTCTTACAGTTTTCTAACATTTTCCAGTTGATTCTTTTGGGCTTTCCAGGAATGCAATTTTATCATCTACAAAAGAGTACAATTATTTTTGCTCATTTTAAATGTTTATGCATGATTCATTGAAATTTTTAACTGCGTTTTTTAGGATTTCCAGAATTAAAATGCAGTAATGTGGGCACCCATATATTATTCCTGACTTTAATGAATATGCTTCTAGTATCTTTTTTTTTTTCCCCATGATTTTCCAGTTTATTTATTTCTCCATTTTCCTATGTTGACTTTTTATATAGAAGATAATATCGGCAAAGGAAAAAAAATTGCAGGAAAAATAACAAATATGTAATAAATAAATGACAGTCATACTGTAAAAGAAGAATAAAAACAAAGTTTGAACAGTCATAGAGAATAATGTTCAGAAACAAATGCAATCTTCTCTCTACAACTATTTTAAATGTGTAGCTGGGCAATCTTTCTACTATATTTTATTTTTACCCTAGCTATACATTTAGTCTGAAAGAAGACCAACTTAGCCAGTCCCAGTATAACCAAACCCTGGGGTTTATGTGATTTAAAATAGTATCTGAGGAACCTTTATACTGTTTTCAAAAATGGCTATGCTATTTTACATTTCCATCAACAGTGAACAATGGCTGCCTTTTCTCCACATCCTCACCAACACTTGTTATCTCTTGTCTTTTTTTCTTTTTTCACCAGGTCTCTGCCTTATGCCAATCTTGTCTTTTTGATAATAATCATTTTAACGGGTGTGAGGTGATATCTGGGGAGGGGGGGAAGGGAAAAGTTCCCCTTTCCCTCTTCTGGTTCTTTTGGCTGGCAGAAAAATCAAATCAACAGGAGGCAGATTGACAAGAAAAAATCATGTAACCCAATGGGATCCCCACATACATGAGAGAGTCAGAAACCCCACATGCATGAGAGGTTCAGAGATAGGAAAGGGGATTGAGGTATACGAGGTGTGATAAAAAAAATACGGTGTATGTTTAAATAAAATAATTTATTACAGTAAAAGACACATTGTCGTTAATCTCCCTCAAAATACTCCCCCTTGCTTTGAACACACTTATCCCATTATTCTTGCCACTTTCTGAAGCAGTTCTGGAAGTCCTCTTTCATAAGGCTGCCTCAATGTCCTGAATCAATTCAAAATGTTTTCCTTTTAAGGTCATTTTAACTTTGGGGAAGAGCCAGAAATCACACAGTGCCAATCTAGTGAATAAGGTGGATAAAGACACACCGTTATGTTTTTACTTGACAGAACTGCCATATACCAGAAGTGATGTGTGACACAGAACTTTTCTGTTGTGATCACAAAATATGGTGAATATTGCTGCCAAGTGCCATCCAAACGAAAGGCAGGGATCTTCAATACTGAAAGCAGCACTTCAGACCTTAGTAACAATGTGTGACAAATTTCAACTTGTTCGGTGCAGTCAGTCAGGTATGAACTACAGTTGAAAGAAGGTGTATTTTAAAGTATGCTGTAAATCATCCTCTGTCATGACAATGCTCCATGTCACGCATCGCTTCTGGTATACGGTAATTTCTGTCAAATAAAAACATTGTGGTTTGTCCTCATCCACCTTATTCATTGGATCTGGCACTGTGCGACTTGTGGCTCTTCCCCAAAGTCAAAATCACTCAGGACGTCAAGGCAGCCATGACAGCACAACTAAAGACACTCATGAAAGAGGACTTCCAGAACTGCTCCAGAAAGTGGCAAGAATAATGGGATAAGTGTATTCAAAGTGAGGGGGAGTATTCTGAGGGGGATTAATGGTAATGTGTCTTTTACTGTAATACGTTTCTTTTTTATTTAAACACTCACTGTATTGTTTGATCACACCTCATGTAAGACATCCTGAGCTAGGGATAAAGTAATGCACCTTGGGGGCTTCGAAGTTTGCCTTGCTCTATAGATAAGTCAGAAGAAGTTATCTCTGATAATCCTTTATGGGCAAGGCCTCTAATTCAAATTCTTAAAGATAGTTAGGGGGGTGGGGCAGAAGTTTCTCTTGACACTGGAGCTAAAATTGTCTTTATAGCTCAAAGTAATCTGCATACCACTAAGGCATAGCTTGCCGAGGTCCTTCTGGACCACCACACATCTCATTGTGAATTTGATTTTGATTTTCCTGATGATTAGTGATTCTGAGCATTTTTTCATGCACCTGTTGGCCATTTATATGTCTTCTTTGAAAAATGGCCTTTCAGTTTATTTGCCCATTTTTAAATCAGAATACAGTGGTACCTCGGTTTTCGAATGTAATCCGTTCCTGAAGACCATTCGAGTTCTGAAACATTCGAAAACCGAGGCACAGTTTCCCCATAAAAAGTAATGCAAGATGGATTAATCCATTCCAGACCTTTAAAATCAACCCCTAAAACTGCAAAGTTAGCATGAATTTTACTATCTAATGATATTATAGATCCATAAAATTTACAGCGTTCATAAAGCGAGATGTTCGTCAACGCAGACGTTCAAAAACCGAGGTACCACTGTATTTGTCTTTTTGTGCTATTGAGTTGTATGAGCTCCGTATATATTTTGGCTATTAACCCTTCATTAGATACATAATTTGCAAATATTTCCTCCCATTCCATAGGTTGTCTTTTCATTTTATTGATATTTCCTTTTGCTGTGCAGAAGCTTTTTGTTTGATATAGCATGGGAGTTACTCAAAAAATTAAAAATAGAATTACCATGTGATCCAGCAACACTGCTTCTGGCTATTGACAAAGATTATTTGCTTAACAAAATTTTATTCAGGCTCCTGAAGCTTCTCTTAGGCTTATCTGGGCAATTACTTTTAAAATCTAGTTTTAGCAAGAACCATGCTAAATCAGTTTAACTAGAACCCCATTCTTTATATCTGATCACCCTGAAGATCAGATCAGGTTCCTCATCTTATACCATCCTCCAGGTGATTTCTAATCACCCTGGCCTATCTTCAGCAAGAATCTTGTTATGTCAGTATAGCCAGAATCCCCCCTTACCCCTGATGTTTCCTCTGAGTAATTTTCTATGCCCTGACCTCCAACCTGCTCCATCTCTATAAATTCCTGGTTGCCCAAGTTGGATTTGGAGTTCAGTCCATTTTCTCTCCTCCACTGTAAAATCCCACTGCAGTGGTCCCTATATCTATTGTTATGGTCCTTAACAAATGTCATTGGATATTTTTCTTTAATAACCTATATCTAAAGAAAATGAAACCACAGTCTTGAAGAGATATCTGCACTCCTATGTTCATTTCAGAATTATTCACAACAGCCAAGACTTGGAAAGAACATAGGTGACCACCATCAACAGATGGATAATGAAATTATGTGTATATATATTTATATACACATATGTATATAAATACATACATATGTGTATATGTGTGTGTGTGTGTATATATGTGTATGTGTGTGTATATATATATATATATATACATATATATATATATATATGTATATATATATATAAATCAGCCATAAAAGGAAGGAAATCCTGCCATTTGCAACAACATGGATGAACTTTGAGGTTATGCTGTTACATGAAATCAGTCAGAAATAGAAAGATGAATACTGTATGATCTAACTTATATGTGGAATCTAAAGAAGCCAGACTCATAGAAACAGATTGTGGAATGGTGATCTGTAGGGCCTGGGGGTGGGGATAATGGGGAGATATTGGTCAAAGGGTACAACTTTCAGTTATAAGATGAATAAGTTCTAGAGATGTAATGTACAGCATGGTGATTATAGTTAACAGCACTGTATAATACACTTGAAAGTTGGTAAAAGAGTGGATCTTAAAAGTTCTCACCACCAAAAAAAAATAAAGGTAATTGTAATGACGAGTGGGGGTGGGGTGGGGGGTGGGGAGAGGAGGAGCACACTAGAGAGGAGCTAATGAATTTATTTAGCAATATAATAGCAAAAGACAAAGGCAATTCAAACGAGGTGCTAATGACAGAAAGTAAAGACAGTTAAGACCAAAATATATGCCAGAGAAGCTCACCAAACCAGGGGAAAACATCACTGGAAAAATCAGAAATCAACACCTTGTCAGGTCTGCAGCTGGGAAACCTGAGGTGTCTCCCACCGCTGCTTGCTAGTTCCCAAGAATATTGGAATGATGAAGAATCACCAAGGATGGACGACGAAATTACACTGCCAACCGAGGTCTGTCTTAAATATATATATTTTTGATGTTCCTTAGAGCCAAGCTCCTTGTTCCTGCCTCCCCCTCCTGGAATGGCCAGTTCCAGGAGGGTTCGGCAGTTACTGTGATAAAAAATATTGTTTATCTGGCTGAAGGGCCAGTTCATTTGGACAAACAACACACTGTTCTCACCTGGGACCATCGGCTCAAGGCCTTCTAAAGCCTGGCAACATGTCTGTCAAGTCATTCTGATATAACTTAGTTAGAGGGAGAAATTTCCTTAACCTTAAGCTAACCAGCACCCCACATGTAGTCTCTCATGTGGGGGAACAAAAGAACAAAAAGCTAACAGACAAAAGATAACATCAGTCAATGAAGGCAAATTTTCCTAACATCATTCCCACCATAATTATGTCAAGTGATGGAGGTGTTAACTATCCTTATTATGGTAATCATTTTGCAACATATACGAGGTATGATAAAAAAAAATGAATATTTAAATAAAAAATATTACTACCGTAAAAGACATTGCCATCAATCCCCCTCAAAATACTTCCCCTGACTTCACAAACACTTATCCCATAGTTCTTGCGACTTTCTGAAGGAGTTCTGGAAGTCCTCTTTTGTGAGTGTCTTTATTTCATCCTCCCATCATGACAAAGCTCAATGTCCCACATCACTTCTTGTATATGGCAATTTCTGTCAAATAAAAACATTATGGTGTGTCCTCATCCACCTTATTCACCCGATCTGGCACCATGCGATTTCTGGCTCTTCCCCAAAGTCAGAATGACCATGAAAGGAAAATGTTTTGAATCGATTCAGGACATCAAGGCAGCCATGACAGTGCAACTAAAGACGCTCATGAAAGAGGATTTCCAGAACTGCTTCAGAAAGTGGCAAGAATGATGGGATAAATGTGTTTGAAGTGCGGGGGAGTATTTTGAGGGGGATTAATGGCAATGTGTCTTTTACTATAGTAATTTTTTTAAAATTTAAACATTCACTGTAGTTTTTGATCACACTTTGTATATGTATTAAATCATCACATTGTACCCCTTAGGTTTACAAAACATTATATGGTAATTTTATCTCAATAAAGCTCAAAAAATAAGAAAGAAAATGATTTTTATAATTAAAAAATAAAATACTATCCAATATTTAATGGGTAATTATAATGTTACATGCAATGAAACACATACTTTATGCATAGGTTACCTCACTCATTCCACACTGCTAGAGCAATCACTTAAATCCCCATTTTTAAAGTGAAGAATCTTCTCAGTAACTTCTTTGTTTTGTTTTTGTTTTCAAATATAGGTTTTCTCATAGTCTTTTTTTTTATTATTCTTTCAGAAAATAAATTTACAAATGTTTAGCAGTCTTCCATTACAGCAAGTTTTACCTAAAATGTATTCCTTGACTCATTATGGATTGACTTCTTTATTTTGAATCTCAGTGTAGTTTTCATCATCTTTTTTTTCTGTAGTTTTGACACCTTATAACTTCACACACCTCCTGGCCTTCTTTTTCTTTATCTGATACTGAAGCTACACTTCAGCTTGTGACAATGCTATATATGTTCAGTTGAACTCTCCCTGAAATCCCTCCTTTTCTGAACTTTTACATTCTCTTACTTCAAGTGGCATGGCTTGTGCTATCCAAAGCTTGTTTCAAACCAATACAATGTTTTTATGCATAGGTCTATACTCTGCCAGTGACATTCGGAGAGAGATTATGCAATTATGAAATTGTGTTTCTGTTGATTTTATTTTAAATATTTAACATGTATTTACATTTCCTTCCATCCTCCAAGTCAGACCTACCAGAATATGTGTCAAGAGATACTATTATTCATGCTAGAAAAAATATCCCCAAAGCAACTGAACTTGAACTTCTCTGGAGCCTTTCTCCTGTAGTCTACCAACCTAGTAATGAGTTGGGCAGTGGCCAAAGCAGACTGCCAGATTAAAAGAAGATATTTAAAACCTACAAAGTCCTTGAGTTGGTTAGTAAACATCGATATAGCAGATAACTGGCTATACCAATTGCATGTAGTATACAAAGTTTGACCCCCTAATTTTCTTCCGAGTTTTTATAATTTAATTTGGAAAATTTTTATTGTATTAAAATATATTTTATTTGATAAAAAATTTGTTTTTATAAGTAGGTTGACCTTAGGCATGTGAAAATTTAACACTAAGTGTTTTAACTTTTTATAACTTCAAATTATGTGTAACAATATGTACAATTTTATTGACCTTTTATTTTGAAATAATTGCAAATTGACACATGCAATAAAAATAAGTGTATTGTAGGATTTTGAGTCATGACTACTATTAGGTTAGTATATAGAAAAAAACAATTTGCTTAGAAAATTAATCTAGATGATAATACATATATTATCTCAGTATAGCTTTATTGTTCTGCACACATCCCCAACAAATTAATTTTAAGGAATTGTATGCTTAAAAAATATTTGGTAGCTTTGTGTCTATAAGATTTTACAGATGTATCACAAAACAACTATCTTTTTAACATTTATGTAGCCCATCAAGTAAAGTTTAAAATTAATTTATATGATTAACTCATTATATCATAAATCCAAATAAATATAGAGCATAATATTTTAGATATGGAAATAACTTAAAGAATAATATAGTGTAGTGGATTATAGATATTTCTGGCTCTGACCCATAGTATTAACCAACTTTCGTTTTTTTTACCTAGTAAATAAACACACGCACATGCACACACTGAGTTATAACTGATTAACATGATTCATGAAACGATATTAATCCTTCTTATATTCAGTGAACATCAATATTTTATATTCTATTTAATTAATAAATCCTGCTCATGACCACCTGAATTGATTATACAGCTAAAGATGTTTCAAAAAGTATTCTAAAAATAGTTATATAGTATTCTCATTTTACTGATGAGGAAATTAAAGCTCAGAGAAGTTAAATTCAACTTCACACATGGAAAACAATCTGGGTTTTTTGACGTTCAGTTTAATGATTATGCCACTTTTTTTGGAGACTATTATATACAAACTGTGAGATTGGGTGTTTCATTTTCAACTTTACTTACAAACATTGAATATAACTCTATTCATTCTTTTCTCATATATGACACTTTCCAAATATGTACAACTTCTCCTACTCCCTTAACTTAAGTCATGTAGGATAAGAAAACAATTCTGTGAGTATAAACAGAGATCAATAACAAATGAAATAAAGAAATATGTGGTTACTATACCTTCACTTCTTCAAGTTCATCACCTACATGTCAGTCTGTTCATTGGCTGCATATTTAATCCAGCAGGAAAAATAATTTAGGAATCTAAACACCCCAACTCGAATGTCTAACTTTAATCATGATAGTATGCTTAAAATAACAGTATATTCATATTATTCTACCATAAAGAATAGTGTGACTAGCTTGTGTTTTGCAAGAAACATATATGGGATTACTAAGTACATTACAGTGCCACGAAACCCCTTAATCTATCGAGCATTCAGATACATTAAAAACATACTCTGTCCTACTTCCCATGAAAATCACTCAAAATGACTAATGAAAGACTGTGTCTTTAAAATAAAGAACTATGTGATTCCACTCACATGTAGGATATTAAAATGAAAGCAACAAATGAACAGGACAAAAGAACAAACAAAAACTCATAGACACAGACAGCAGTTTAATGGTTACTAGAGGGTAAAGGGGGATGGGGTAGTAGAAGACGGTAAAGGGGTTCAAATATGTGGTGATGGAATGGGATTTGACTTTTGATGGTGAACACACAATGCAATATACAGATGATGTATCATAGAATTGTACACTTAAAGCATATAATTTTATAAACCAATGTCACCCCAATAAATTTAATTAAAAATAAATAAATAAATAAATAAATGTACATAAAACTTAATGCCTAAAGATTACAGCTTGAGTTCAGGGCATACCACTTGCTCTCTGTCACAATTACCTCTCTAGTGGTCTACTCCAACTTCATACTACCTTTGGGTACCTATTCTTTCTTTTTATTGCCTTCCCTTCTCCACCAGAATCTTCATTCTTTGTTTTGGAGGGCTTATGGCTATGCCCTATACTTATATACCGTGTTTCCCCGAAAATAAGACCTAGCCGGACCATCAGCTCTAATGCATCTTTTGAAGCAAAAATTAATATGAGACCTGGTATATGATATGATATGATATGATATGATATGATATGATATGATATAAGACCCGGTCTTATAGTAAAATAAGATCGGGTCTTATATTAATTTTTGCTCCAAAAGACACATTAGAGCTGATGGTCAGGCTAGGTCTTATTTTCTGGGAAACACGGTACTAACTTAGCCTAAGGTTATATTACTTTCTCTTTCTTCTTATGCGTTAATATTATTCCATCCTGTTTCTCTGCTTAAAGTGCCCTCTCCTCTTTTTTGGGTGACCAGTGGTCAGGAATGGTTTTAGAAAATAAATTTCTATTGATGGTATTAAATAGATAATATAGATACATTTCTCTTATAACACAGTTCCATACTAAACTTAAAAGACTTTAGAAAAGGCCTCAAAATAAACAATTATCACGGGGATTTCAAACACCAAACCAGGACAGTGGAAGCGCTGATTTTGCTTTTAAGACTGTTTTACCATTCATCAGAACACTTGATGGAAAGTAGCTACCAATTCACCTTTGTCTATCATTTACCAAGAAACTCTGTACATAGACATGGTAATAATTCCATTTTCCCATACTGAGTCTGAGATACATTTTACCCTAAGGTCTTTTTAAAATCACAGTAATTTATAATTACATATAAATCAATGTAACTTAATGAGAGAAGAATGCAGATTTAAGTAGACAAAGTGAAAAGTTTACATTTGCATTAATATAGTAATTCAGGCTGCTTTACCTAGTGAATATGAGATAAAAATTAAGAGATGAACTACAGATACATTTATTTTAGGGAAATTTCAGGAAAATGACATCATATAATAGTCATTGCACAAATAATTCAAATGAGAAGTGTCAATAGCATGACATTTCAGAACTTAAGTTTTGTTTGTTTACTTCTGTCGCCACAATAACAGTAAAACTATGTAAACGCCATTCTGTGTGGTTACTTTTAGTTTATTTGAGTTTTGTTGCGCAAGTTGTGATTGAAGCTCTTCATTAAGTATGATTTCCATCGATATATGTAGAAAAACTCTTTGCTTCCTGGCAAGGCTGGGGAATGGTATTTTCTAATGAATCTCTAATTTAACTTTTTAGAACATTTTCATATATATTTGAAGAAATATAGTATGATATTTAAGTGGATATTGGAATCAGTCAAGCTTTACTTTAAAGTCTGAGCTCTAACACTCATCAGTGATAGGACATTGAATAATTTATTTAACTATCTGGTGCTTAGTTTTCTTAACTGTAAAATGGAAGTAATTATTTACCTCATAAGCATAATGACAATTCAAATGGGATAAAATATATAAAGCATTTAATACAGTACCTAGAACACAATGATTGCTTTAAAATGGAAGCTATTATAATTATTTTTATTATCCCTTAAAAATAATCCTAAATTTAAATAACTAGTACAAAATTATGTACATCCAAAAATCATGTGCTGAACAAATTAGAATGTTTTGTAATGAAAGTAACAAAATTCAATTCACGTTAGCTTAAGAATTCTGCTCCTTAAATTCCAAAGCATACTTAAGTGTCCTAATAAGATGTTTTGTGGTTATGTGGGGCCATGTGACTAGGTCTAGTCAAATAAAAATGAAAAGAAGCATTGTGTGTCCTTTCCAGTCTGAGACAGTGAAAAGACTTCATGCCTTCATTCAGAATCTTTTTTTTTATTAAAAATTATATATAATGACATGTAACATTGTGTAAGTTTAAAGTGTATAATACGTTAATTTAGTTCATTTATATATTGCAGTATGATTGCCATTACAGCATTAGCTGTATCACATCACATATGTATTCATTTCTTTTCTTGTGATGGGAATAATTAAGAGCTAATCTCTTAGCAAGTTTGATGTTTATAGTACAGTATTGTTGTCTATAATCACTATATTCCAGGACTTATTTATCTACTAGTTGCAAGTTTGTACTGTTAAACAATATCTCTATTTCCCTATCCCCCAGCTTTTGGCAGCCACCATTCTACTCTCTGTTTTTATGAGTTCAACTTTTTCAGATCTACGTGTAAGTGATATCTTACAGTATTTGTCTTTCTGTCTGACTTCTCACTTAGTATAATGTCCTCAAGTTTCATCTATGTTGTCCCAAATGGCAGGATTTCCTTCTTTCCCATGCCTGAATAGTATTTTATTGTACATACATACATCCTTTGTCTTTATCCATTCACCCACTGATGGACACTTCATTGTTTCCATATATTGGCTATTGTGAATAATACTGCAGTGAACATGGGAGTGCAGATATTTCTCCAATATCCTGTTTTCATTTCCTTTGGATATAAACCCAGAAATGAAATTGTTGGTATATGGTAGATTTTTCTTTTTCTTTTTTTTAAAGGAAGCTCCATTCTGTTTTCTATAGTGGCTGAACCAATTTACATTCCCACCACAAAGGTTCCCTTTTCCCCACATCCTTGCCAACACTTGTTATCTCTTGTCTTGTTGATGAAAGTCATTATAATAACAGGTGTGAGGTGATATCTCACTGTAGTTTTGCATTTCTCTGATGATTAGTGATGTTGAGCATTTTTTCAGATACCTGTTGATGTCTTCTTTGGAAAAATGTCTATTTAGTTCCTCTGCCCATTTTTTAAATTGAATTGTTTTTTGTTTGTTTTATTTTATTTTTGTTATTAAGTTGTATGTAGAATCTCTCTGTTTAAGTCCAAGTATTTGAAATAGTGCAGCTAAAACATAATAGAGCTTTCTTTGCCTGAGTCTTTGAATGCTAGTGTGTAGAGTCCTTCCCATGTGAAATATGCAGTGTGAGGAAAAAGTAAACTTGTATTAAGATACTGATTCAGGGGGTAGTTATTTGTTACTAGAATATAACCTATTTTATATTGACAAATACTCCCCTTATTGCATTCAGTTCTTATTTTGTAACTATTATAGAACAATATTCAGAATCAACCAATCTAATAGCAATAACAGAAATAACACATGCATAAACACAACACAAAAAGCAGTTAATAAATTGAATATTTGCAAGTTTAACTGAAGAGTAATTGAATAAATCCAGAGTAATCTGATACTTAAACTTGTTTTATGATGGACTACTAGACCAGATGAATATAATGTCGAGATTGCTGTCCTGGGATTTACTTTAATATTTCCAACAGTAAGTTTCATAGAAATACTTTTCTTTACAATCTTAACAAACATTGTGTGTTTGAATAATGACTATTTGATTATGTTTGTCAAAAGTATATAACTTAAATATTATCTCATGATTTCTTCAGGCTAATTTTGTCATACTGAAGTGGAGAAATAATGCATTTTACTGCTGACTAATTACCAACATAGTGAGACATAACCATTTGCTTTTGTATTTTTATGAGTGCAGTGTTTGGGACTGTGACCAACATATGAAAATATGAATAAATATAATTAAGTGACTCTATGAGCGTAAAACTATTGTAATTTTCCCCAGTGTTCAAAATAATTTTAATGGTTTTCACTACTGGATACATAATATTTTAGTTATTTGGACTGTTAAAACCTTGGAAGCCCACTTTGCTATTTATTCCAAGTGTACAAAATCACATTATTCCACACTGGTGAAAGTTGTTTGCTTGTGATTCTTGAATAGCAAGCATAGAATTGTCTTGCTTATTAGGTTCATTCAGGTAGGCAGCCATATAAAATCAAAGATACATTATTTTAAAAATTTGGCCACTTTCCAATTCCTATGACATGTAACACAGTTTAGGGTATATTGTATTAATATCACACATAATAAGGAACATTTATGGAGTAACTTCGTATATTCCAGACACTTCACTTATGCTATATAAACATTAATCCATTTAATCCTTGCAACAAAACCATGAATATTGTACTATAAATATCTTCACAGGTGGGCACAGATATATAGGTTCATTTGCCAAGGACACAGTTCAAGTTAATGGAAGAGACGTGATTTGAACCGAGGTAGTAGAGCTCCAGAGCTCCAAACTTCTATGTCTGCATTGTATTGCCTAGTATAATCAAAATTATTGATTAGAGACTTTAAAATACACAGTATTTTAAATACATAGTCCTAAGAATTCCTGTTCTGGAAGCCTCTGTAACGTGGCCATTGACATCTTTTCTCTGAGAGTCTGTCAGCTGTCTCCTTTTTTAGAAGAATATTGAGTTTGTTAACTGATATCTTTGTGGTGTTATTCAATGAGCACGGCACAATTTTTAGGTACAAGCTGTAGATAAACCTAATCAAACCTAGCAGTTTTCTATCACTTAGCATTGTTGTTTATGATAAGTTTTGAGGTATGCAATAAAAAATCTGTTACCATTGATAAAGTACCAGCAGTTTGCAATAATTTTCTGTCCATTGCATCAAACTCCACATTTTCCCCATGATGGTACTTCTGCTTATTTGCAACCCTCCCTCTATAACTGATATGCTTTTAATAAAAGTAGAAATTATGAATTATAATGCCTCGTTTTCCACAAATTTGATTTTTTTATTTGATAAAATCTGAGTATATCCAAAAAATATGGCAAGCTGGTAAATAGACCGTCACCTGCATTATGGGAGAAAAAAAAATTGCAAGTCTCTGCTCTAAGCCCATAAATACTCAGGCTGTTGGAAACTTATTTTTTCCTCCACATAAAGTACATTTATTGGTCTCTACATGGTTATTGCAAATCACGTATCCCAAATCTAAATAGTCTTGAGAATATTTTCAGGATGCTAAATGGTAACAAGTTTTCCCACGCTCCCTACCTAGTCTCAGTAGGAGCAGCAATCAATAACCACATCACTCTGCTGGCAGAAGGCTGTTGTATAGGAATTCCAAAGGTGATATCACAAATCACAAACTCTTCAAGTCCTTTCTCTCCCATGTCTTTTTCTAGATTTCCGGTGCCCACCTGTGAAGATATTTATAGTGCAATATTCATGGTGTTGTTGTGAGGATTAAATGGATTAATATTTATGTAGCATAAATGAAGTGTCTGGCATATATGAAGTACTCCATAAATGTTATTTATTATGTGTGATGGGACTGATCAAACAGTCTCAATCTGTCTATATTCCAGTTGCTAATCCTTTGGTCTTATGAATTCCAGTGCACAATCCTGACAGTCACCAGTGACGCTACATGCTTGAAAGTTTTCATATTCCACAACAGACAATTTAATTTATGCCACGCAATATGAATGACCCTTCTGCTTCTCTCTCAAGGCATCAAGTCTGTGTAACCATTGCGTTTGCTAGGAAGTAGTCCCTAAAATTGTTTAAGTGTGCCTCTGTCCACAGTTTTTTAGAGGACTTTAAACTCTTGTTGTTTTTTTTCTTTGTTGTTGTTGTTGTTTGTTTTTAACATCATATGTTAAATGTACCCCACTCAGGAAGTTATACTGCTGGGCCTCAGAGGTTAAACTATAGGTATATTCTAAGGAAACCAATTTTAGCCCCTGATTCCTAGCAGTTCCAAATAACAAATTCCATAAACCTTCTTTACCTCTTGTGCAGATGTGTAGTGAGCTTAAGATTTAATGTTTCTTTAATCAGCAGGCTTCCATCCAAAATTACTCTTAGTAAATAAACAGATTTAACCAAAACATTTGGGAATTTTGCTACCTTAGTGAAATATAGAATTAAACCTTGCTTAAAATAATGAAGGAATTGTGTAAAATACAAATTTAGGAGAAAAAGAGAGACTAATTGTAACTACTTTCTGCTCACAAGAGACTATATACTAAACAATGTCAGTCCTTGTTACAATATTGAATCCTGAGTGAGTGTCAATTACAAGCCCTTATGTCTGCTTATCAGAAGTAAATAAAACTTCATTCTATGTTTACAATGTGGACACGCAACAAATACTACAAGATAGAAGTATCAGTATGCTACATAGTACAGAAGACTTATTCAACTGAGTAAAAGGGCAGACGCTTGTCAGATTCTATTATTGAAAATACCGAGAGCTCAAATTCTGCTGTGCTAAAAACTTTTTTTCTATATACACGTTATTTGACATAAGGGAAAAAAAAAATTAAGGCATGGGTAGAAGTGATAGAAACATAGTCCTAACTGGATTTGACCTATGTATTCCAGAGTCAATCAATATAGATTATAACTTCTCTCTTGAGATAGATATCTGTTGTCTTTTGAAGAAACATTTTGTTGTTAAAATAAATTTTTCTTTGGCAATCCATTGAACATAATAATGACTTTCAGAGATATCCTTCTGAAATGACTCTAATAACTCTATTCACACAATTGGACTATGTTAGTCTCCTCCCTTTTTCCAAGTTTTCTTGACTGCAAAAGGAAAATAGGTTAATTAGCATTTCTCAATATGTTTGCATTATGATCTGCAAACACAACTAGGAATATTCTGAGATAGACCTGGATTGGGCAGCCACTAATTGCTTGTGATCTGGGGAGGCCCAAATGGGGCTTCAGCTAAGAACATGATGTGAAAAAGATCTGTAAAAATCATGTAACTTGACTTTTAGTTAATGATAGTGGATTGAAAACATTTTAGCTGTGTTACCTCTCCAAACACTAACATTAAACTAAATAATGGAAGAGGAGATAGGAAAAAATGGAAACTGAAAAGCAGACAGACAGTGGTAATTGAGCTACCACTAAGTCTAAAAAAGTAATGCTGAGGAAGATACCAAGAATCTCAAGCTGGTAATGGAGAAAACTGCAAAGTAGTCTAATTTACAGAATGCCCCAAAGGATCCTGAACTGTCAGCTCCACATACCTTCGGAAGGATTGGTTAGAAATATCACTGAGGATAAATTAGATAACCTCTCCAGATTCCTTCTACCACTCTGTACAAGTGGGGGACTGAGCCTTCACAATTCCTGCAGATAATGCAAGGTTTAGTCTGTGAAGAGGGTTAAACAGAGAGTCTCTGCACTATGAGAAATGAGACACAATTTATGGCAGTGGTAGCATACTGAAAGTGGGCTTAAGTGAAAATTTTCCTACTGGATATTGAGATCCCTGAAGTGTTTTTCTTCACTCAACATCCAGAACTTTGGCAGGCAGGATTATATCCTCCAAGAAGAAGACTGGGAAAAAAGGATTCCCTGGAGAATTTTACCAGTTCAAATGAAAATAAATAAATTAATTAATTAAAGAATGACATTGACATTAGGGATTTTTCAGTTAAACTTTGCAGCTATATTATTACCATAAAGTAAACACTGCAGTTAACAAGCTCCACTGATGCTGTCCTAAACATCTCTTTTATTGCCCTCTCTTAATTATGAGCAGACAGACAAAAGCCCAGATTTTTGAGGAAATCGTCTAATATGAAAGAAAATGATCTAAACAAATAAATAGCAAAAATTAACTTGAAGGGAAAAAAAGACTATTCTGGGAAAATTAAAAATGAAACAATATTATCATTAGTATCCTCACAGTAATAAATAAATATTGCATTCAAAAGAATGAAAACAGGGTATTTTGAAAATGACCAATGAACAATATTGATTTCTTGAAAATTAAAACTATGAAGCAGGAGTAAAAAAAAAAAAAACAACAAAACTCAATATTATCTTGTAATATAAAGTTGAGGAACTCTCCCAAGAAGTAGAACAAAAATAAAAAGATTGAGAAGTAAGAGGCAAATTATAGGAAAAGTAGAAAACCAATACAAAAGGTCCAATATCTGATTAAGAGGATTTACAAAAAGAGATCATAAAAAAGGAAAAAATCATCAAAGAAGAAACTCAAGAAAATTCCCTAGACATGAGTGTCCAGATTGAAAGTGTGTACCCAACACAATTAATAGACCCACATAAAGCAATATTACTACGAAATGTTCATATACAGGTTACACTAAAAATATTCTACAAAAATCTCAGAAAGAATTAAAAGAACAGAGTTGATATTAAGAATCATGAATCATCAGATTGTCACCAATCTCTTAACAGTCTCTCAGGAAGCTTGAAGGCAATGGAAAAAATACTAAAAATTCTAAGGGGAAAAATACTATAAAACTTTGAATTCTGCAGCCAGGTAAACTGTCAGTCAAATAAGTATTAGGGTACTATAAGGCATGTGTAGACATTAAAGGTCATTAAATATTATGTCCCATGAATATCAATTCAAGAAGAAAATGGAACATAAACTTCACCAATAAAAGAGAGAAATGCAGTTAACAAAATACATGTGATCCAGGATTTAGGGAATTACACCAACCAGAGGCAAAGGAATGGTGGTGAAAAATGATCCCAAGAAGAAAGATATGCAATAGGACTAGAAAACAAATATTTCAAACTGGAGTGGAACAGAAAACCACAGGAGAATTTCTTCAAGAGGACAAAAAATGATAGAATAGCTAATATGTCTGAGCATATTGGAAGGAGATTCACATTACTCTTACATAGCACTGATATTCAAATAAATTCATGCAAACATAAGCAAAGCAAATCTAAACAAAACAAAATATTAAAAATAACTCTGGGGAAAAAAATAAGGCAATAATTATGTAAAGAAAATATAAAATAATGTGCATTTAAGAAAAGTATTCAGAGTATGTCATAGCTGCTAATAATACTTAACGTAGCCAAAATGTAATAGCTAAATGTTGACCTAACCAAAACTTACAATAAAACTATATTCATGGATAGGTGAATAATACATATACCTGTGTTTATTGTAGGATGGAGACATAAAATAGAGTAAATCCTCATCTTTCACAGTGGAAAGTCAATGGTGCCCCAAGATATAAAATTAAAAAGTATCAGTACACAATCTTATTTTGAGAAATGGAGATAAACTTTTTGAAAATCAGCTAATAGAGTGTAAAATGCCTCTGGGCAAATATAAACATAGTGAGGGAGGGGATAGAGAGAGCTATTATTTTTCTCACCAAGTCTTATAAAGCTATCTGATTCTTTAAATTATGTGCATATGAATTTTTATAAACTTAAAAAATGAAATTAAATAGAACAGTGAAATTAATAGCTCTTTACAGCTAAAGAATATTCTTCTTAAACACTCTATTGATAGGTGTCAGAAAATTTGTTATTATGTTTGTTGGTTCTGGTATGCTTCTTATAATACCTTTAGTAATCAGGGTTCCTCCTTAGAGAGAATATACATATTTTACATTTTACTATTATCTGTTGCAATAAAAGCAGTGGAGTTTATAGGAACATAGCCAAAACTGGGAGTCTGAAGGAGTGCATTATATTTTCAGTTCTGTCAACAATGTCATGGGTGACTCACTTAAAAATTCTGGGTTGAAATTCTTTATTTTTTTTTTTAATTAATCGAATGTTTAATACGTTCATTTGTTTTATAGAATGCAGTGCAATTTAAAATTTTTATGTATTGAATACATTTTAATAAGTTATTACATCTTAAAATTTCAGAAAAAAATAATTACTACGTTTTAAAATATGATAATTACTATGTCTGTATATGTATAATTACAGTTCTTTCTGTTCAGTGGATTAATGAAACAAACTACTTAATACAAATAATAAGTAGATATCTTATCTCTGAATTATTAATCTATTAAGTAAGTAGATCTCTTTAAAGTTATTTTTAATCTTTTAATGTTTATGATATTTTCCATTAAATATAGATTCAGTTAAAATCTATTATTTTCCATGTTTTTAATTATTTAAGAGTGTATTTGTTCCATATTTAAATAGAAATCAGTAATAATATATATATATATATATATATCAATCTAGAATTTCATATAATTATAAATATATATTATTTTCTTTTGCTAGGCAGAAGATACTAATGAGGCCATGAGTAAATATCTATCAGAAAAATGAAAGTTGAAAGACAAATGGCTTGGAGTCTTGAAAACTAATTTTGAGTCATCCTTTGTGAAATGTAAAGAAGTTTCTATACCTTTTGTTGGTTAACTGGTTAAGATAAATAATTTTTACCTGATATTTGTTATTTTGAATGAAATTATCAGTTCTTTTTAAGACCAAAATATGACCTTATTAATTTGAGGCTTTTGATACTTAAACAGAGATTGACAAACATTTACTTCTATTTTAAGACTCTAAGAAAATTAATGTAAAAAGAAGATGAGGGGGCATTATAGAACCCATGTACCTGTAAACAGTCATTATTATATGGAATCTAGTAGTAGTAGTATAATTATATTACTTATTCGCGTAGTTTCAATTGCTCAAATAATGTAAAAATAACAAAAGTGCATTTCTTAAAAAGTAGTAATTTAGGCTTTAACAAATTTGGGCCTTCTTTTTCCATCATTTCCCTTTAATCTTTATTTATCTGAATTATGAGATTTAGATTAGGAAAGAAAAAAATGAATCAGAAAACTATCAGTAAAATTTGGAATTGTTTCCTATGAAAAGTACCTTTTTAGTATAATATGTCAACTTCTAAACCATCATCTGATAAGATTTTTATTTTCATTGTATATCTGTAGGTTAAATTTTGTGCCATATTTGATA
The DNA here is from genome assembly GCF_057876585.1 of Rhinolophus sinicus. Classification (NCBI taxonomy): domain Eukaryota; kingdom Metazoa; phylum Chordata; class Mammalia; order Chiroptera; family Rhinolophidae; genus Rhinolophus; species Rhinolophus sinicus. The sequence continues at coordinate 56,391,897 of NC_142518.1, read as the reverse complement.
TCATAAACTTGATTCCCTTAAAGGTCAATTATCCTTGTACAGAAATTAATATTTATACTCACAAGTGATACCCATGACTTAGATAGATATTTCACATCTGTAGTTTTGGTCACAAAACTTGTGTTTGAAACTCATTATATTTCACACTACCTGAAAACAATTCAATCCTTTTCCAAACAGTTCTATGGAAAAGTAAGTTGTGGTAGTTTTACAGATAAAGAATGGCTTATTTTCAATCGTAGAGATTACCCTTGCCAAGTTGTATCAAGGCACATTTATCGCACTGCCAGAGTGGCATTAGAAAGATTTAGGAGAAGAAAATGGGGAACTGGGTGGTAAGGAACTTTCCCTAACCCCCGTTGATGTCAATGTAGACTAAATGGGAAGCCTGGACTACCACCTGACCAGTAAGGAGAAACTCCTTCCACTCCCTGTAAGGATGGTATTAGAAAAGGTCTAATGGACAATCAGGATTTTCACTCCCCCCCCCCCCACCAATGATGTCATGAAATTCTTTATTTAAAAATAAATAATTATAAAATTAAGTTAGTAAGTTATATAAATTTAAAGTCTGTTCCATTTCTGTGATTTTCTGGCATTATTATTAATAATATAGAATCAAATGTCACTTGGGGTGGGTAGGTCAATAAGCCATTATTATAAAGCAAATGCAAAATGAATGAGTATCAAGTGAGCCCTTAATTTTGGCAACCTACTCTTATTACAAGAAAAGAACTGGTTTAAGGTAGTATCTGCAAACTAAGACAATGCCATGCATTGAAGGTATATTCATTCAAATTTTTGTTTTACCTTCATATAACCATGATCCCAGGAGCATACATTCAAGATATTGGATAGAAAACTAGGCCATTTATTTCAGTCGCTTTTATTTATTATCCTGCCTATTCAAATTGAATGGTATTTTGATGATATTTAGCCAGAAAACATAGGAATACCAAATCCTAACTTAGCCTTGACACCATTTTTTCCTGTGAGGTTTCTGAGTGAGATTCATACATAAAAAGGAAAAGGAAAAAAAAAAAGACAAAAGAACGCTTTATTGATTGCTGAGGTTTTGATCCAAAAACTGAATGTTAAACTCTGGTAAGTTAGTATGGACCATGTGGAAAGCTCATCTTTCTCAAGTCATGTATGAAGGTCAGACAATTAAGTTCGCGAACTCCTTCTAGACAAGGTGCTACATACTTCATTGCTGAATATCACTACAGTCACTTTTGAAGTACTCCTCTTAGGAAGTTATGCACCGATGCCAGCACCTAGTCCACCCTTCAAAGCAATTTTGGAAGTCTTTTTCTGGAATGGCCATCAGAGCTGTCGTTGTATTACTCTTGATGTCCTGAATGTCATAAAAATGTCTTCCTTTCAATATTTCATCTTCGGGTAAAGAAAGAAATCTTTGAGGGCCAGATCAGGTGAGTAGGAAGGGTGTTCCAATACAGTACTTTGTTTATTGGCTAAAATCTGCCTCACAGACAGCGCTGTGTGAGCTGGTGCATTGTCGTGATGCAAGAGCCATGAATTGTTGGTGAAAAGTTCAGGTCTTCTAACTTTTTAACACAACCTTTTCAGCACTTTCAAATAGTAAACTTGGTTAACTGTTTGTCCAGTCTACAAATTCATAATGAATAATCCCACTGATATCAAAAAAAGGTTAGCAACATCATTGGAACAAGTTCTCGAACTTAATTGTCAGACCTTCGTAGGCACTGATAGAGATTAATCAAAATAAAACCAAATCTGAGTTTCAGAAGTCACCACAGCGATGAATAGAAATGTTAACTAAATCCCATCTTCCAGTAAAAGAGGAATAATGAATAAGAGAGCCAGAGAGTAAAAGAGAGTTATCTTTAGTGCAATGTGTAATGCCAGGGTTTGGCAAGAAGGAATGGAAGGTGGGGTGTTTAGGCAAAAGAAAGATGCTCATGATAGATTGGAAAAAAAATTTGTATCAGTTTTTAACATCTTATAGGAGGTCTGCATTGGCCAAGCTTACACATATTAGAAATTTCAATGTCATTGAGAACTTCACTTACTGGGCCTGTGCCTTAAGATTACCTAAAATATGCCTCAATTATATGTTTCTGTATTTTTTTTTTTCAACTAGGTCAACATTTTCCATTTTGGGACTAGGATAAAGGGTGGTGATGAAAAGATGAAGTTTTTCTTTTTATCTTTCCCATGGCTGTCAGTTATAATTTAGGTTTATCTTCAACGATATCCAGAAAAACACTCAATTATCAAAAGCTGCACATGAGCTGTTTGAACATTCCCTATCCTGTAGTTAGTCTCATTTTCTGTCATATTAAAAGCTTAGGTTGTCATTCTCTTTTTTTGTGATCAACTTCCTCCAAATTTGTTTCATTTTACTCTCCTTTAAATGTGCATCCTTGGCTTTTTAGGTGGAAAGGATGTGGTTATCAATAAAAACAATCAAGAACCCAAGCCAAAGCAATATATTTGCAAAAGCTAGATCTTATGGTACAAATTATCAATACTACTAAGTTCCATAAATTTGTTTCCACCATCTTAGATTCCAATTCATGAGTAAAAATTCTTTTAGTCTCCACTCTATTCTAAGGGGAGAACGTAAAACATCTTAAGTCTTTTCATCTTTAAAATTTAAAGATTTTTCTAATGTCAATTGTTTTTATCATTTTCAGCCAAAATAATTTTATGAAGTGAACATTTGTTACCTTACACTACTAATTTAAATAATACTGATATGTTCCAAGTTTACTTAGCAAACCACATTTTGACATTTAATAAATGTGTAGTTAAAATAACAGGCTATATTTACTAGTCATATTATCAAATTTTATTGTGTGTTTCTATGGTGGAAAGAAAGGGGTTTTTGAGAAAACTTGCAATGCCAAGTGTCTGGTGATATTATCATGTCAGAAGAAGAAAACCTGTTATAATTATCCTGTAATTGAGGGAAATAAAGGACAACTATATTTTCTCAATTGAACTCAGTTTGCTTAAACCAGAATGAATGCATTTGGTGTTACACTCCTTATTTAGGACACTAACAGTGTAGTTTCTCTTTTCCTCACATCCAATGTGGGAAAATGAGGTAATATTATTAACTACTTAATCACTTCATATGTATAAATTAGGAATGGGAGAAAATCAGTCACATGAGTCAAGTGTCGTAAAGATCAATGATAACATCTGTTTCAATCAATCCTAGTGCTATAACCTATGCTCTGTCTGCCTGCTTTACCAGCTGTTGGAGACGTGATTTACAACAGGTACAACTGTAATCTAATTGACAGTCTCAAAGTAATATGCTAGTCAATTCAGGATGGAGGGGATCATTTCTTTGTTGGATTAACTATCTTTATAAAGTACACCAATTTTATTATGAATGAGATACTTGAGAGAAAGGATCACTGGGAATGGTTAATACCTTGAAAAGATTTTCCTCTTTTGAGTGCCTGTGAATGCTGTTATCTTTCCTAAGATCAGCAACAACCATGCATTGTTATAACTGAGTACAGGGCAGTGACCACATCAAATGAGATTGTGAAGATAGGTTAAGTTTCTGGTGAATAGGTGACATGGTGCTAAATTAGGCCTTAGTGCTGACTGGCACTGGCTCCAGGAAAGTACCTGCCAGGATTCTGTTTAGCAGCAAAAAAAACCTGACCCCAGCTCAGTTGTCTCAGTCATAAATAAACTTCCCTCGATTCAAGTTTTTAGCAGTTTACGTCCTCCAGTTTGTGCCTATGAGGACAATGTATTTTCTGGATTATAGTTTTGTTTTTTCCTCCTTCCATTATCATTCCATTATGACTATGGGAGTCAAAACATGACTTGTACAAATGAAAGAATAGTTCTGAATTATAGGGGACGCAGTAATTTCATTTTTCTTTCCCTAAGAAATAGAAATCTTCAATATAGATATATTTTCAGAAGTTTTGAGTCTTCAAAAGTCAGCAGCTGCATTGCAGTATGCCATCTTCTGGAATAGTGAAGAAGATAATTGTTCAGCAAAGGGAATAATAAGCTTTACAAACATACAAACAATTTTTATTTTATTTTCCCTTGTCTGCCAATGTCAGGCATCAATATCCACTTTTATAGGTTTTAGAGCTGCATTAGCTTGTTGGTCTTATTTCTTTGAAAAATAATGATCATTGTTTAGTCTTTATTTATTTCATTTACTCAGTGTAGACAGTTTCAGGGCTGACTTGGTGATGTAGAAATGAAACTATAAGAAGTTGAACAATTAAACTATTAATTTAGGTGATTAATTTTTTTAACCCTCCTTGAAACCCATTTTTCAATCACTTTTTCTTCCAGGAGGCTATGTTGTTGAAGAACGGGTTCTTGGTTACTCTGCAGGAAAGAACTCAAAAGTGCCCCAAATAAGCTGAGCAAGCAGTGAATTGATTGAAAGAAAGAGGATAGGACAGTGCACTTCCAGAGTGGTGGGAGTGGACAGGCTGGGAGTATAGCCGCTGCACTGAAAAGGGTTGGAGATTGGGAATTTATCATTTTTGAAATGAGGGCGTGAAATATTCAAGACTTAGGGCATTATAGGCATTCCCAGGCCGTTTTTGCTGATCATTCCTTCCCATCTGGAAGAGGGATTTTTTTTTTTTTTTTTTTTTTTTCATATTTAGCCTTCCCTGGAACTGTCATGGTAACACAGGGGATGGAGATTTTCCCTTCCTGTCATTACTATTATTAGAATCTATTACAATTAGCTAAAGTTCACCTCCGATGGGCAAGATGGCATTCTGGGTCTGCTATTGGCCACTGAAAGTGAATTCTGCCCTGTCTGGTAGCTGCACCCTCTCTTAAGAATCATCTCATCTCCTCCCTCCTTTGTCTTCTCTCACTTCCTCCTTCCCTTATTCCTCCTCTTTGCCTGTGGCCCTGTTCTTTCTGGCTACAGTAACAGCAATGAATTTCAGGTTCTCCAAATGATCTTCTGTATGTAATATATTAAGTCGATGTGCTGAATCTAAAATATTCAAATAATCCCAAAGATAGAATTTTAAATGGGAAGGAAACTGTTCAGAAAATAAATATATTTAATTAAAAGAAAATGGACATTTTGGATGAGCCTTACAGAGTAAATCAATTTTCAAGTATTATGATCAATTTTAATACAAATTGTCTCTGATTTTAAGAGTTCTAATTTTTTAAGAGCATATGTATTTCAACAGCTTTTTTGAGATATAATTTTATTTATTTATTTTTTTTACTCAGACCACCAGCTTTATTGAAAGATGAAGAGAGCCAAGCCCCCCTACCCCCATAGTGCAGGTGGTGTCGGCCTCAAACTTGGGGCATCTGGGCGTCCTGCAGCCAGAGAGTTGAGATATAATTTACGTACTATACAATTCACTGAATTTTTAAACAGATATTTCGATTTACTTTTTTTAAAATTAAAGTTTAATTAAAGTTTATTGGGGTGACAATTGCTAGTAAAGTTACACAGATTTCAGGTGTACAATTCTGTAATACGTCATCTATATATCACATTGTGTGTTCACTACCCAGAGTCAGTTTTCTTTCCATCACCATATATTTGATCCCCTTTACCCTCATCTACCACATCCCTCCCCCTTTACCCTCTGGGAATGACTAAACTATTGTTTGTGTCTGTGAGTTTTTGTTTCTTCATTTGTTTGTCTTGTTCTTTTGTTGTTTTCAGTTTTATATACCACACATCAGTGAAATCATATGGTTCTCTACTTTTTCTGTATGATTTATTTTGCTTAGCATTGTAATCTCAAGATCCATCCACATTGTCCCAAATGGCACTATTTCATTTTTCTTATGGCAGAATAGTATTCCACTGTGAATATATACCACAATTTCTTTATCCAGTCATCTGTCAAAGGACACTTTGGTTGTTTCCACATCTTGGCCACCGTAAATAAACCTGCAATGAACATTGGAGCACACATATCTTTATGGATAAATGTTTTCAGGTTTTTTGGGTAGATACCCAGGAGAGGGATTGCTGGGTCATATGGCAATTCTATTCTTCAATTTTTGAGGAACCTCCACACTGCCTTCCATAGTAGCTGCACCAGTCTACATTCCCACCAATAGTGTATGAGGGTTCCTGTTTCTCCACAGCCTCTCCAACACTTGTTATTATTTGTCTTGTTGATGATAGCCATTCTAACTAGGGTGAAGTGATATCTCATTATGGCTTTTATTTGCATTTCTCTGATGATTATTGATGTTGAGCATTTTTTTATATGACTATTGTCCATTTGTATGTCCCCTTTGGAGAAATATCTATTCATATCCTCTGCCCATTAATTGGATTGTTTGTGTTTTTGTTGTTGAGTTGTATGAATTCCTTATATATTTTAGATATTAGCCCCTTATTGGAGGCGTTGTTTGCAAAAATCTTCTCCCATTCAGTTGTTTGCCTCTTTATGTTGTCGATAGTTTCTTTTCCTGTGCAGAAGCTTTTTAGTTTGATATAGTCCCATTCATTTATATTAGTTTTTACTTCCCTTGCCTTTGGGGTCAAATTCATAAAATCCTCTTTGAACCCCAGATCCATGAGTTTAGTACCTATGGTTTCTTCTATGCAGTTTATTGTTTCAGGTCTACGTTTAAGTCTTTGGTCCATTTTGAGTTAATTTTGGTACACAGTGACAGATAGCAGTTTAGTTTCATTCTGTTGCACATGACTTTCCAATTCTCCCAGCACCATTATATGAAGAGGCTGTCTTTTTTCAATTAAGTTTTTGGCTTCTTTGTTGAAAATTATCTGTCCATATTTATGTGGGCTTATTTCTGGGTTCTCAATTCTATTCCATTTGTCTGTATGTCTGCTTTTATGCCAATACCATACTGTTTTGATTATTGTTGCCCTGTAGTACAAGCTGAAGTCAGGGAGGGTGATTCCTCCAGCATTGTTCTTTTTTCTTAGGATTGCTTTGGCTATTCGGGATCTTTCGTGGTTCCATACAAATCTGATGATTTTTTGTTCTATTTCTTTAAAAAGCGCTACTGGGATTTTGATGGGGATTGCATTAAATCTGTATATTGCTTTAGGCAATATAGCCATTTTAACTATGTTGATTCTTCCAATCCATGAACTTGGAATGTCTTTCCATTTCTTTCTGTCTTCTTCAATTTCTTTTAAAATGTTTTATCGTTTTCACATAGGTGATTCACATCCTTGGCTAAGTTTATTCCTAGGTATTTTATTCTTTTTGTTGCAATTGCAAAAGGAATTTTTCTTTCATTTCTTTTTCTGAGATTTCATTGTTAGTATATAGGAATAAAGTCAATTTTTGTACATTGATTTTGTAGTCAGCAACTTTACTGTGTTCATTTATTGTTTCTAATAGCTTTTTGGTGGAGTTCATGGTTTTCTATGTACAGCATCATGTCATCTGCAAAGAGTGACAATTTAATTTCTTCATTCCCAATTTGGATGCCTTTAATTTCTTTCTCTTGCCTGACTGCTCTGGCTAGGACTTCAAATACTATGTTGAAAAGCAGAGATGATAGGGCACAGCCGTGTCGTTTTCCTGAACATAGATCAATGGGCTTTAGTTTTTCACTGTTAATTATGATAGTAGCTGAGGGTTTGTCATATATGGCCTTTATTATATTAAGGTATTTTCCTTTTATACCTATTTTATTTAGTGTTTTAGTTATAAATGGATGTTGTATCTTGTCAAATGCTTTTTCTGTATCAATTGATATAATCATATGATTTTTGTCCTTTATTTTGTTTATGTGATGTATCACATTGATGGATTTGCAGATGTTGAACCATCCTTGTGCCCCTGGGGTGAACACCACTTGGTCGTGATGTATAATCTTTTTAATGCATTGTTGTACTTGATTTGCTAAAATTTTGTTTAGGATTTTTGCACTGCAGTAGCAAGTTGTCTTTTTCCTCTGTAATTTTATTTGTTTGTTTGTTTTTAATAGGAATAAAAAAGGATTCTTTGTTGTTAATTTTTGACAGCTTCAATACAATGTACCTTGGAGAAGGCCTGTTGGGGTTGAGGTAATTAGGTGTTCTATTTGCTTCTTGGATTCGAGGATCCAGGTCTTTCCACAAGTTTGGGAAGTTCTCATTGACTATTTGTTTGAATATAGTCTCTATTCCCTTCTCCCTTTCTTCTCCTTCTGGTATGCCCATTATTCTTATATTGCTCTTTCTGATGGATTCAAAAACTTCTCGTAGAGTTCTTTCATTTCTTTTAACACTTAAGTCTCTCTCTTCTTCGATCTGTGTCATTTTCCAGATTTCTATCTTCAATGTCACTGATTCTTTCCTCCATCTGGTCAGCTCTATTACCTAAGCTGGCTGTTTCATTCTTCATTTCTTTTGTTGAGTTCTTAAGTCCAGAAATTCTGTTTGGCTATTTTTTTTTTTTTAATTTCAAGCTCTTTGGTAAAATGTTCATTTTGTTCTTTGATTGTGTTTCTGAGTTAATTGAACTGCCTGTCTGTGTTTTCTTGCATTTTGTTGAGTTTTTTTCAGAACTGCAATCTTGAATTCTCTGTCATTTAAGTCACATATTTCCATGTCTTTAACTTCATTTTCTGGATAGTTTTCATTTTATTTCTGAGCTGTCTTGTTACCTTGGTTGTGTTATATTCTCTCTGCACTGTTCTGGCTTCTCACACAGTGGGAGGGGGGTTCCCTGACAGGTGGGCTTCTCTTCTGTGAGTAGGTCACCTGGTTGTCAGGGCACCACCTTGTGGGAGGATGTTCTTTTGATCTGACACCGCTACTGTTCTGCTTTCAGCACTGGGAGGGTGGGGGTGGGGCGAGCTCTGGGAGGGTAGTGAGAGGGCAGCTAGGCTCCGTGCCTGTGCCTTCCGTCCTCTGCTTTGCAGTGAGGGCTTACACCACTCTTTTCACCCTTCTTCTGTCAGTCTTTGCTCTGAGGTCTCTGCCGTGAGCATTGGGTTCAGCCATGTTATATGCTGATCCTTCAGGTGGGACTGTGGGTCATAAGGGTGTCATAAGGGACTGCTGGAATCCAGGGAGCTGAGAGCTTAGTGCTCTGGTGTGTGTCTGTCCTACAGCCCACCTGCAACCCACAGATCTGCACTTCCCCCTTCACTCCTTCCCCACTCTCCCAATTTGCCCACCTTTAGATGATTTCAATTGTGCATCTCTTAGTCTGGCCTGTGTGCTGCGCAGGGAGTCCTGTGTGGAATTGTAACTGTTCAATTTGTTGTCAATTCCAGGGGAGGATTCAAGAGGCTCACACCACCATTACTATGAGTATATCCCACAATTCATTGATTTGACATGAAGAATTCAGTTATTCTCACATATTCATAGAGTTGTGCAACCCTCACCACAATCAATTTTAGAACATTTTTATCACCACAAAAAGAAACCCTGTACCATTTAGCAGTCACTATGCATTGGCCCCCTCTCCCCAGCCTCTGGCAACAACTAATATACTTTCTATCTCTATGGATTTGCCTATTCTAGACATTTCATGTAAATGGAGTCATGTAATAGGTGGTCTTTGGGTCTGGCATAATGTTTTCAAGTTTCATCCCTGTTATCACATGTATCAATACTTTATTTCTTTTTAATATCAAGTGATATTCCATTGATAAATATTACATATTTTATCCATTCATCAAATGATGGACATTTGAATTGTTTCTACTTTTATACTATTATAAATCAGTTTACTCTGAAACTTCATGTAAAAGTTTTTGTGTGGATATCTGTTTTCATTATTCAGGTAAATATCAAGGAGAGAAATAGCTGGGTCATATCTTAACTTTATGTTTAAAGTTAGGAACTTTATTTTAGGAACTGCTAAGTTGTTTTTCAAAGCATCTGTACCATTTTATGTTTCTATAAGCAATGTATGAGATTGTAATTTCTCCACATCCTTGCCAATACTCATTAATATACATCTTTTTTATTCAAGCCATCCTAATGAATGTGAAGTGGTATTTCCTTGAGTTTTTGATTTGCATTTCCCTAGTGATTAATGATATTGAGCATCTTTTCATGTGCTTTTTGCCATTTGCATATCATCTTTTGGGAAGCTATTCAAATCCTCTGTCATTTTTTAATTGGGTTATCTGTCTTTTTATTATACATTTATAAAAGTTCTTATACATTATGAATAAAAGTGCCTCAGATGTATGATTTGTTAATATTTTCTTGTTTTTTGTTCGTTGTCTTTTTCCTTTCTAGATGATATTGTTGGTAGAATAAAAGTTAATCAGTTTCATAAAGTTTGAATTTTTTTTATTTTCTTTCATTTTCTTTTTTGTTGGTTGTGCTTATGATGTTGTATCTAAGAAACCTTTAGCTAATTCCAGGTCACAGAGATTTATGCCTACATTTCTTCTAAAAGATTTATATTTCAGCTCATCCATTCAGGTCTATTATCTACTTTGAGTTAATTACTATGTATGGTGTGAAGTTGGGGTCCAAATTTATTCTTTTGAATGTGGATATCCAGTGGTCCTAGTACAGTGTGTCAAAAAGACTATTATTTTCCCATTGAATTGTCCAATCACACTTGACAAAAAACATTTGACCGTAAATGTAAGGGTTTGTATTTGTACTCTAAATTCTAATGTTATTAATCTATGTACCTTAATGCCAGTACCACAAATTCTCAATTATTTTTGCTTTGTAGTAAGTTGTGAAATAAAGAATTCTGTTACCCCCAATTGTGTTTTTTTCAAGATTGTTTTGACTATTCTGGGTCTTGAATTTCTATATGAATTGTAGAATCATCTTGCCAATTTCTGCAAAGAAGTCAGATGTGATTTTGATTAGGATTGAATTTAATCTGTAGATCAGTTTAGGAAGTGTTTCTATTGTAACAAAATTATTCTCTGATCCATGAAAGTGGTGTGACTTCCATTTATTCATTTTCTAGTTTTCAGTAAACAAGTCTTGCACTTCTTTTGCTAAATGCATACTTAATCATTTTATTCTTTTGGTGTTATTTTAAATGTGTTAAATCATTTTGAATGTGTAAAATGTTGTAAAAATGGTCCAAATAATTGCCATTTACTTTTACTCACGTTTTCTCTTTGTTAACATTTTTAAAAACCTTAGCACAACTTTTAAAACCAGAACGTTGATATTTGTAAAGTACCATTAAATAATCTACAGATCTTAAGCAAATTTTTCTAATTCTCCTCCTAATGTACTCTTTCTGGTCCACAATCATACCCAAAATTAAATATTACATTAATTGCCATGTACCCTTAGTCTCTCTTCCAATCTGGGAAAATTATTCAGTTTTTATTTGTTTTTATGACCTTAATACTCTTGTGTGTGTGAAACATTTTCATTACTTTATTTCTTTTTTCAGCAGTGTTACTGATATGTAATTGATATACAAAGAACTGCATATATGTAATGTATATACAGAGGGTGACAAAAAATGTATAAAGTGCACACTTTGGTCAACGTTGCTCAAGCAGTAGCTTGACGTAATCAGAAGTGTCTGGACATTGATGGTAACAACTTTGAGCACCTCTTGTAATTGCAGAAGTCAAACATGATGTATTCATCCTTTGTTATTGGTATACATTGAGTATTACAATTTTAACACAGTTTTTTCCTTTCTTAAAATGTGTGTACATTTTTTTGGCACACTGTATATGATGAGTTTGGACATATGCAAATACTCATGATAATCATCACCATAATCAAGGGAATAAACATACACTGCCTCCCAAAGTTCCATTGTGTCCCTATTTTTAATTGTTTTTGGTTTTGTTTGTGTGTGATAAGAACACAAAATGAGATCTTCTCTCTTAAGAAATATTCAATTATTAAATACAGCCACTATGTTGTACAGCAGATATCTAGAACTTCTTTACCTAGCATAACTAAAACTTTCTGCCCATTGAACAACAACTCCATTTCCCCCTTTCTTCAAACACTGGAAACCACTATAGTATTCTCTGCTTCTATGAGTTTGACTATTTTACATATCTCACATAAGTGGAATCATGTAGTATTTATCTTTCTGTGATTGGCTTACTTCTCTTAGCATAATGTCTTTCAGGTTCATCCATGTTTTTACAAATGGGATCATTTTCCTCTTTTTTCTAAGGCTGAGTAATATTCCATTGTATGTACATACTACATTTCTTTACCCTTTTATCTATCAATAGACACTTGGGTTGTTTCCATTCTTGTCTACTCTGAATAGTGCTGCAATGAACATGGGTGTCTTAGTCTGTTTGGGCTGCTATAACAAAAATACCACAGATTGAGTGACTTATAAACAACAAACATTTATTTGTCACAGTTCTGGAAGGCAGGAAGTTCAAGACCAACAGGCCAGCACAGTAGTCTGAAGGCCCTCTCTCTGGTTACAGATTCCTTGTAATATTCTCACTTGGCAGAGGGAAAAGGGGGGGAATCCCTTGAGCCTCTTTTATAAAGGTGTTAATTTTATTCCTGAGGGCTTTGTCCTCATGACCTAATCACCTCCCACAGGCACCACCTCCTGATATGATCACATTGGGCATTATGATTTCAAAATATGAATTTTGGTGGGACACAAATATTCAGACCATAGCAATGGGAGGGCAGATATCTCTTCTGGATTTTAATTTCAATTAGTTTGAATATGTACCCAGAAATAGGATTACTGAATAATATAGTATTCTATTTTTAATTTTTTGAGAAACTTCCATACTGTTTTCCATAGTGGCTGCACCATTTTGCATTCACTCCAATAGTGTACAATTTTAACATATCCTATCATTTTGTTGTTGTTGTTGTTTATAGCCATCCTAACAGATATGAGGTGATACCTCATTATGGTTTTGATTTGCATTTCCCTGATGATTAATGAGTTTGAGCTCATTTTCATACACCTTATGTCTTCTTTGGAGAAATGTCTAAGTATTTTGCCCAGTTTTAAATTCTGTTATTTGTTTTGTTTTTACTATTGAATGTGGGAATTCCTTATATATTTTTGGAAATTAGCCCCTTATCAGATACATTGTTTACAATATTTTCTCCAATTCTGTAGGTTGCCATTTAATTCTGTTGATTTTTTCCCTTCACTGTGCAGAAGGTTTTTAATTTCTAGCAGGTTTTTAGTGAAGTCCTTGGGATTATATATATATATCTGCTATCTGAAACCAGTGTTTTAATTATTTCTTTCCAAACTGGATGCCTTTTATTTTTTTATTTGTTTGTTTGCTTGTTTGTTTTTAATCCCCAAATTTCCCTTGCTAGAACCTCTAGTACAATGTTGAAAAAAAGTGGTGAATGTAGACATCCTTGTATTTTTCCTGATCCTATAGGAAAAGCATTTGGTCTTGCATCTTTGTTTATGATATCAGTTGTAGATTCTTAATAGGTGCCCTTAATCAGATTGAGAAAGTTTGCTTTAATCCTATCTCTGTAGCTTTGCCTATTCTAAGCATTTCATATAGATGTGATTATACAATTTTTATTTTGTATTGATTATGAAGTATATTGCTTTATATAATCTTATATTTTTAAAAATCTGAGAGAAAAAAGTATGCTAGTATATACTCAGAATTTGTTATATTGAACTTCTTATTTATTTCTATTTATCTTCATTTCTTCACTGAGATATTAGTTATCAACTGTTGTCATATTCTTAATGCAACGCAGCTTTGTTCCCATCTGCCTCCTTGTGTATTCTTATTACATAAATTATATTTCTATATATTATAGGTCTAACAGTACAATCATATACTTGTTTTATGCAGCTTTCTTTTTAAATTAGTTAAGAGAAGAAAAGAGAATATGTAATTATACTTTTTAAATAATGAATTACATAATTGCCTTCACAAGTGCTTTGCGTGTATGTGAGTGTATTCAGATTACTCTCTTATTATCATTGCTCTCAGTCTGAATAACTTCCTTCAGTATTCCTCATAATACAGGTCAGTTAGGAATGAATTTTCTGAGTTTTGGCTTATCAGAGAATAGCTTCATTCTGCCTTCATTTTTGGAATATACTTTTTCTTGATATAACATTCTTGGTTGGTTGGTTGACCCTTTTTTGTTTTTTTCACTTTCAGCACATTGAATATATTGTCCCACTGTCCTGTGGCCTCTATTGTTTCTGATGAAAATTCAGATGTTATTCTGACCTTGTACACGTCTGGGTGTGGATCTCTTTGTCTTTGCCATACTTGAGTTGTTGCGCTTCTTGGATGTCTAAATTAATTTTTATCATCAAATTTGGGAAGTTTTCAGCCATTATTTCTTGTACAGCCTACCCAACATTCATAATTGACTCTGATCCCTGGAGGCGTCTTCTTGGGTATCTTTTCCCCTGCTTATTTTCATTAAGCTTATGGCTGCTCTGCCATTTTGCTTTAACAAAAAGTTTTTATCTTCCTCTTAAACACCCTTCATTAAGATCTCTATTGTTTACAACCATGCCCACGAGAAGATCTCTACTTTCCAGTGAGGAATAAGACAGAAAGAAGTGAAAGAAAATGAGTTAATATGGAAACTTTCTCATGCTATGAATTCAAAGATGCACCTTCTCCTTTTTATAGTTTGTACTTAAAGTCAGGTTTTTATCTCCCCAGAAAGCAAAAACAAAAACAAAACACAAAAATACCCAGCACTTTTATAAAATCACTGGCTATGAAGAAATATAAAATATGAACAGACCAATTACTATTAAGGAGATTGACTCAGTGATCAAAATTCTCTCAAGAAAGAAAAGCCCATGACCAGATGGCTTCACTGGTGAATTCTACCAGACATTTAAAGAAAAATTAATATTGATTTATCTCAAATTCTGTCAAAAAATAAAAATAAAAAGAATAAGAGGAAAGACTTCCAAACTCATTGTGCTAGGCCAACATTATTCTGAAAACAAAACCAGACAAGAACCCTAAAAAAACAAAAACAAAAAGAAAGTTACAGGCCAATATCCCTGATGAGTGCAAATACAAAAATTTTAAACAAAATATTAACAAACTGAATTCAATAGTACATTGAAAAGAATCATACACCATGATCAACTGGGATCTATTCCAGAGATGCAGGGATGTTTCAGTTATATATATATATATATATATATATATATATATATATATATATATATATATCACATACACACACACAATGGAAAATTATTCAGCCATGAGACAGAAGGAAATCTTGCGATTTATAATAACATGGATGGACCTTGAGGCCATAAGTGAAATGAGACAGAGAAACACAAATACTCTATGATGTCACTTATATGTGGAATCTGAAATAGCCAAACTCATGGGAACTGACTAGACTGTTGGTTACCGTGGGCTGGATGGTGGGGTAAAAGGGGAGATGTTGGTCAAAGTGTACAAATTTCCTGTTATAATATGAATAAGTTCTGGGTATCTAATATACAACATAGTGATTATAGTTAATTATATTGTATTATATACTTGAAAGTTACTAAAAGAGCAAATCTTAAATGCTGTCACCACAAAAAGGATGGTAATTATATTATGTAATAAAAGATTTATCTATACTATGGTGGCGATCACTTTGCTATATAAGTGTGTCAAATCATCACGTTGTGTACCTTCAGTGTACACAATGTTATGCCAATTATATCTTGATAAAGCTGGAAAAAAATCAGCACTTCACCATTAAAAATTTAAAAAAAGAAACAATCTTTAAAATGCCTTTCAGTGCACTGTAAAAGACCACAGACATGTTCAGACAGATATGCAAACAAATGCAAATCTTCTGTCAAAGTAGATGCTGATATCAAGGAATTAAACTCTGTTTATTTAAACCTAAGCAGCAGAGAAAGAGAATGTTTTTATTTATTCTGACTGACTGCAGATATGACCCATTAAAATGGAAAGAAAAAAACACATAGATGAGTTAAAGTAGAAAGTTCCCTAAATATGACTGTCTTAAATTCTTTCTTACAGAAGAAGTATGGTCTGTATAAATAGATAGATGATAGATAGAGATATAAGATAGATAGATAGATAGATAGATAGATAGATAGATAGATAGATGGATGATAAATAAGGAAACCACAGACAGTTGATGAGCTGCCTAAAAAATCCTGATACAATTGTTTAATCTCTGTCTCATTTTTTTTATTTTTTTTATTATAAGGGTAAAACATGATAGTTTGTCCTATGCCTGCCTTGCCATTGTGTTCTTTAGAATTAGCAGGGATTTCTAAAATGTGATGCAGTTGTTAAATTGGTTTGGCAATTTTAAATGTGAGTAAGTGCTTAGGAAGTTCTGAAACTGGAGAGAAATGGGAAGGACAAATTGTCCATGGAATTGAAGGAACTAGGCATAGATATAATGAAAAGATAATACTTTGGAGACATTTTGTGTTTTTAGTTAGCAGTTTGCTAATGTTGAGGTTTAAATCTAGAGCCACTCTTGGAAAACAGGAATCTCACTAATACAAAATGCCAGTCTTTGATACTGCTGCCGTACTAGAGGTTGAATGAATAAAAAAAACACGAGAGCAAACAGTTTGCATGTGCTAAATAAAAGGAATGGAAGCCTATGTCTTAAGATATGGGGAGCAATCAAATGTTTGTTTGGTGGTGCTTTTCTTCATACCGAGGCAACAAATTGGATAAAGTCTGTGATTGGTCTGCTATAAAAGGCCATTTTAGCAAGCAATTTGCTGTGTGTAGGCACAATTACATCCTCTCTCCATTAGTAGAAACCTAAGGGGATATTTAAAGGATAAGTGTTTCTCGTTCATTTTAGAGTGAAAAAACAAAACAAAAAAATCCTCATGCTTTCTTGAGAAACCTCTAAGGATAAATGCATTTGGGAAAATACAACTCGCTACACAAGACATGTTCCAATATCACTATCTTGATGAAGAAATAAAATGTAAAGAACAAATTCAGGTTACCATTAACATCCTTCACCTAAAGTACCTGTAAAAAGTATATTCTAGTTGTCTTGATAGTCACTCTTTTTTAAATACAATTTATTGTTTCCCAGTTCTATATCTTTGTCATGTTTTTACCTGGCAAATATCATTTTTCAACATCATTGTGCATTCATTCATTCATTCATTCATGTATGCATACATCTACTTCCTAGATATTTATTGTTCATCTTACATGGGTTGGAACTTGTATAAATTCTCTGGATATAGTATGTATCAACTCTCTCGAAATCTTACCCTTGTTTTGTATGATCAACTAAAATCCCATTTCCTTCAAGAAATCTCTGGGATTTACTCTATAAGAATTAATGGCTACCCCACTAACACCCTTATACCATGTTTTTCAAAATCTCTATTGTTGTCTCTGTGTGTGTGTGTGTTTGTGTGTGTGTGTGTGTGTGCCTGTGTTTCCAATAAGTACTTAATAAATATACTTGTTAAATAGAGTTAAAGACTCAAAAGTCAAAAAGGGAAAAATTGTTCTAAAGTTAAGGAAATCTTGTGTGTCTACATTTCCAAAATGTTATGTATGTTATACATTGTTTGCTGCAACTCCATTTATTAGCTGTTAATAGTTACCTTTTAACCTCAGGGCATAAACATATTTGTTGAAATAGTAGCTTCTTTAGCAGAAGATTTTGTTTAGGTTGAAATTGAATGGCGTATTTTTGAGAACAAACATGGCTTCCACTAATTTATTTTTGAAATTTTTGTGAGTGAATAACTATATCATATTATGGTTCTTAGTCTTCACTTCAAATTATTATCATTTTTGGGAACTTTTATAAAAAATGGAAATATCTGAATTCCATCAAAAATATAAACTATTTTTAGAATATTTGAGGCATAATGAGCAAAAGATGATGGGTAGAAATAGAAGATGTAATAAATATTGTTTTTGGCTACTCGACATCCCTTTTCTCTTCATTTCGTAATTGCATCTGCATTTTCCTTTAAAGAACTTCCATTCTCTTTTAACACACATAGTTCTGATTGTGGTACCTTCTCCCCCATTCCTCTAAGCCCTAGACACGATCTTATAACAGTATTTTGGTGGCCAGGCATAGCACTATATATCTTTAATCAAAATGATTGGTTGAGAAATGTGCACAGGAACTAAGCCTAATCAATTAGAGTCCTTTTGGGAGTGTTGTTGTAAGATATTGATTGGAAAAAGGCACTCTTTGGCTGCAGGGGTAGATAACTAGTAGAATAAAAATAGTGTGAAATCACTTTGCCAAAATGTAGGAAGAATCTTCCTGAAAATTATGCCAATGCAAAGGAGAGGAAGATCAAGAGATGGAAAGAGATAGATTACTTATAACAACATATGGTGTCTTGGATTCAGTTCTGCACCGTGTGTAGGATAGCTTTAATTTTCCTCTTTAGACACACATGACCCCTTTTCCACTCTACTTTGTGCCCAGGTAGAATAACCAGTATACACTGCATTAAAGTGCTTCCTTGCCTTCTAGTTTTTCATTGAGCTTGGCTATTAGAGTCAGAAACAAGAAATTGAAAAGTGGGTGACTTTGAGGTTATTCTCCCCAGTTTATTAACTGCTAGATTGCTATCATTCCATATACTTAATTTTTCTTCCAAGGACAGCAATTTATGTTAGAAAGATCCCCTCCAAACAACTATCTAAAGTGACTTCCAGTAAATCTTCACTCCCATAAGTCGTGAGGCCTAATGGTAATAATTGCTTCCTGCTATTGCTATCCTGTAAGTATTACACTCTCCTGTATTGGTTTCTCTAATTCTTATTTTGGTTAGTTGGTTCTTTATAAAGCTGTCATCTAATTAAAATAAAATAAAAATATTTCTTTCCAAAATACTTGACTCCAGAGATTTAGTACCATATAGTAATAGTAACCCTCACTTTTATTGATATTGATACAGAAGGATATCATATTAGCTGCTACGTAAATGTTTCTTCTGATTGTTTCTTGAACTTTCTATATAAAGTAAGATAATTATCTTAATATTCAAAATAAACAAGAGCAGGCATTCACCAAGATAAACAAAGTAATGATGAATATTTATATGTATTAATTCAATGGTTTGTTTTACATCTAAATAGGAAAAGAAAAACTTTTGACTAGATGTAGGAAGTCACTGATAGATATAATAATGTTAATAGGCAGAAAGAAAGGGTCACCCGGGAGAGAGGGGGGAGGAATGGGGAAGGAGGAAGTGTGGGAAACAAAGGAAAGAGGAGATGGCATCATTCTAAGAAAAGGTGCAGCTAGAGCTAATTGTAATGGATTATAACACTACCATATTTCCCCCAAAATAAGAGCGGGTCTTATATTCATTTTTGCTTCAAAATACGCATTAGGGCTTATTTTCAGGGGATGTCTTTTCATGTACAGCAATCTACATTTATTCATGTAAAACAATCTACATTTATTCATGTACAAAAATCTACATTTATTCTAATACAGTAATCTTCTGGAACATCGTTATAACTCTCCAAACCCCGAATTCCAGCTTGAATTTCTTGCGACTCCATTTCCCATAGAACCATTGGCCCCAATCTCTCGTGTCCAGCAATAGAGCTCTCCTTAATGAGTACTTCTTGTCCATGTAGCCTGCTCGTAGTGCATTGGCAACATAGCTGTCAGTGATTTTATCCCATGAATTCTTCACCCAAGTCACGACCTCTTGCAAGCTAGGCTTCACAAAGTTTCCACGCTGGTTTTCTCCATTCTCTTTTCAATGTAGTCATTGATTTCCATGCGCAAATGGTCCTTGAATGGCTTGTTTATTGCAATATCAAGCGTTTGGAGATAGGCAGTCATTCCTGCGGGAATCATTATTTGATCTATTCTTCTCTCTGCAAGGAAGTTCTTCATGTCTTTAGCATGGTGAGTGCTGGCTGAATCCCAGACTAGCAGATCTCTTTGGCCACCTCACAAAACAAGTGACAGCATTATATTGACCCACTTCCTTATAACCGTTTGTGTGCACCAGGCTTTTTTGGTTTCAAGAACATAAATGCCTGAAACACATTCAACCTTATCTTCCTTGCCCTTAGATATAATTATAAGTGGGGCTTTCTTTCCATCCAGATGAATTGCCAAAATACAGGTAACACATGCAGTTTCGTAACCAGTGGAGGGAATGTAGATTGACGACTCACCCCTCTGGTCAACTGTCATTTGAGATCCTTGGCCCATAAACACTGCAGTTTCATCCATAACAATCATGTTGGAGAGTTGGTATTTAGAAAAGTCGATGCCATCAACAAAGGACTTGAATGCAAGTGCACATTTAATAACTGCAGTATCTTCCAGCTTGAACAGTGTTGTCAATCTTAGAGACAGTTCATATCGCTGAAGGAAGCCATTCAGCCAGTGTTGTTACGCTTTGAATTCTTCTGGGGATATTTCTAATTGTGGTGCCATTGCAAGGGCAAATGCTTGAATATCAGTCCTGTGCACAACCAAAGCCTTTGCTCTCCTGTCAGCAATCCATTCACAGATGATGTCTTCCAGCTCAGGAAATAATGGTTGCTGACCTAATCCACCCTCGCGCTTCTTACCATTTCCCTCGTCCACCTGTTGATTGAGGTTATCGTACTCTGCTCTCCATTTTTGGACCATTGGGAGATCTGACTTCTTCTCTTTGCAGAAAGCTGTAAGATTCTTGCCTTGAGAGTCCTCCACGATTCCTTTCTTATACGTAATAGAATAGCTCTTTCTTTTTTCACTCATCATGTCTGGTAGACAAAATATTATTCCTTTTAAATCTACCATTAAATCAAGTGTTAATTGAAGATGTACAAGACAGGAGTGGCAACAAAAATGATGACAGTTAAGAATGATGGTCCACACAAAAGTGATGAAAAATTTCAGGCACCGAAATTCAGAAAACATTTCTTTCACACAAGTGCATTAAGTACGTCCGTTACAACACACAACATATTGAATTATGAAGATTTATATTAGACACAACCATGTCCGTTCGTTATCAAGTGCACACGTTATTTGTTCGTTGTGTCTGTACTCTGATTGGTCATTCGGCAATAAGTCTCGAGTTCTTCTGCTTACATAGGCATTTACCTCTCATCCAAAAACACCCACTTGGGTATTTACAAATAATTATGATTTATGTTATCATTTAAATATTATTGTCAATAATATGATTTATTTATATTTAATTACATATTAATATTATTATTTTATAATTCAATACATCTGTTGTGTGTTGCATCAGACATACTAAATGCATCCGTCTGGCTGACAATCTTAACTGGGGCTTATTTTGGGGGTTGGGCTTATGTTACAAGCATCCTGAAAAATCATGCTAGGGCCTATTTTCTGGTTAGGTCTTATTTTCGGGGAAATATGGTGTTAGCATTACAGAAAAAAATCTCCACCCCCTGTGTTGCCATGACACTTCCTACACAGGCCACATAAAAAACAAGGGACTCCCACCACCCGAGGGGAAGGAGTAGTCAGTGAGGACAGCAAGGACCTGCCTATAAACACCTATAATGCCACCTCTAAATCTTGACTATTTCAGACCCTTAGGGTTTAGAATAAACCCTAAGCTTCTTTGTTTTTCAGGGCAGTTGCTGTTCCTCTGGGCCTGCCCACTCTCACAACATCTTGAGAGTGTCCTTTTTTTATTTTATTTTTTTAATTTTATTTTATTAAATTTATTGGGGTGACAATTGTTAGTAAAATTACATAGATTTCAGGTGTACAATTCTGTATTACATCATCTATAAATCCCATTGTGTGTTCATCACCCAGAGTCAGTTCTCCTTCCATCACCATATATTGGATCCCCCTTACCCTCATCTCCCACCCCCCAACCCCCACCCCCCTTACCCTCTGGCTTGTCCTTTTTTTAAAAAAAATAAATTCCCTGCTTGCTTGGCTTTTTTCGCGTGACTTATTCGGTACGTCCTTGAATTCTTTCCTGTGATGATACCAAGAACCTGTTCTCCAATAACAAAAAGAGTCCTACATGCCCAATCATCCTCGGCATGAGCTTAGTTCAGGATTTGTAGCCTGAAATTTGCTATCTTGATTTCCTTGCAAAACACACTACAATACACTGCAGTAATATTTTGAGGAGTACTGCAGATAATTATCAATGCTCCAAGAAATGCTATGTGTTAGTGGAAGCACATTTCCTTGTGCAACCAGCCTTGCCATTGAAATCACTCCACTTTCACAGGATTTGTAAACTCATAACTTTTGGCTAATATGCTAAGAATTAACTACTGTTTTCTTGTCACTGAAAAGGGATAGAGGATTTATTAATCAGATACTTAGAAAAGCTAAGACTACTGCAATTCAAATGTCTTCTCCTATATTTCTCATGTTCATAAGTTAATACAAAATTAAATTTAATTGATTTCTATAGAAAATGTTTAGAAAATGGTTAGAAGTGATGGTGTATGTGTCACTATTCTGTGCATGAATCCACAATACAGATAAAACGTACCTTCTACTCTCAAGGAGTCAACAATTGAACCAAAGAAAAGAACAGGAACACATGATAGCTTTAGCTAATGAGAAAAAAGAGACATATTACATCATGTAAACAGTGTTTGGAATATACAGGAGGTAGAGGAATCACAGTGGAGAAGAAGACCTTGTCAACACTCGGCATGGTGAGGAGCTTTGTCACTCAGGATGGGAAATAGATATCATGCACAGACTCCTTCCGAAGCTGTATTACATCATGATCACTGTAATTTATGGAATGCTAGGTGTGAATCGACACTGAATTGCATACTATCTCAAATATTATTTAGTTTAATATTTGCAGCAACCATAGGAGATAGGCAACAAGGTATTCTCAATTTTTCACATTAAGAAGTAGAAGCACAAAATGGTTGTGAATAAATTGTTCAGGGTCACTCAACTAATAAATCAAAGAATCCTTATTCAAAACCTGAGTACTCTGCCTGTAACATCCAAGCTTTTAAGCCCTATATAATATTGCTTCTTAATATAGTTCAAGAAAGACAATTTAATTTCTGTGGATTAGGCGCATTATCATAAGGCCAAAGAACAAATTGCATGAGGCCTGGCTGATGGTGCCATGGATTGTTTTATTTTTCTAATTTGTTTACACACATATACACATACATATTTTTTTAGCTTTTCAAGTTACCTATAATACTTGTATGTCATTATCACCAGAAGTTTCAATGTCAAGCACGCTGTGTTTCAATTCTAGAAGAATAAAGGAACCCATCGTTTTGGCTATGCCTAATATACATTTGCATTTTGTCACACGTCAGCTTGAAATATCATGGGGTAAATATTACATGAGTATTTCTCTTTTAAAATCCACATTTTCCAAGAATGCATATTATTCATGAAAACTGCACTAGCATATTCATTCAAGGATTTGGAAAATAACTCGATGATGCTTTAGGGATTTGGGTCTCCCTTTCCTTCCACCCTGTATTCCTCTCCTCCATTTAAATTATTTAAAAACCATGTTTGAAAATGTAAATAAATTTTCCTTTTATCTTTTTAATTGTAGTCCATGTGCAGCTTGGTCTTTTCTGCCTGATTTTCTCAAGGTTATTGTGAGATTTTTTTTCCCTTTAATTTTGCTACAGCATAAAACATTGGAAATTGACAAAATCATCAATTATAATGTGAATAGTAAAAGGATAAGCAGAAATCAAACAATTGTTTACATGTGATTTATATGAGTCCAAAGTAAAAGAAGTTACTTTTAAAATAAAAACAAAATTTAGTTACTCAGTAGCAATTTGCAATGGGAATGTTTGGAAACTGATGAAATGTCACAACTGACATTAACAAAAACTTTCTCTCCTATAATAGGGGGATTTTTTTTTCTTCCCTTGCCCCTGCCCTTTACCCACTCCATATTTTTTGTGTTACAGAAAATAGGTCTGTGGAACACTTGTTTTAGTTGTCTAAATGACTGCTGAAGTATTTTTTTAACTTTGAGTAATTGTCCTAATTTCTAGGAATATACATATTCAGAAACTGTATACTCTTTAGTTAATTGGCCTGAAATCACATGTTTGTAAAATGTACTTCCCTATTCAAAAAGGAAACTTCAAGTTTGTATGAAAAAGACAACACAAATCTTGTAGATGACTCTTCTTTCAAGCCAGTTGAAGCCAGGGTAAAGACACAGATTTCACTGAAGGTAAATATCAAAAACTATGATAAATTTGCGGAGAATGTATTGTCTCGTGCAACCAAATGAGACTGTGTGCTTGGAAGGCACATAGATCTAAAGAACATTTCTAGTTCCACTTACTGCATTTTAAGTTGTAAATGATATACATCTATTTTATTTTAGGTTTCTACTTACAACATGAAAATTATTGCTATCTTTCATTCATTATCTATAATTATTTCAACGTATATCTTTATTATAATAAACTTCTATGAAGAAGCCCTACATATTGACTCACCATGGATAGTTGAATTTTCCAGACATCTGACAGCTTAAAACTTAGACCTCTGACATTTTTTATTTTAAGTAATTTGATTAGAAATATTTCTTAAATATAATATGAATTAACAAATATATCCAAAATATGTTGTATATTTTATGATGATGCATATTGATTATTTTAAAAGTTCAGCTTTATAGTTTTGAACATTTTTAACAGCTGCGCCCCCTCATCTATGGTCTTAAAATGTCCAAGTATTTCTGATTCACAAATTTGTAAGAATTTACATTTATATACACACACAAGCTCTTCCTATATGTACTGAAAAATCTCTAACTTTTTTTTAAATGATATTAAGTTTATCAATTACAGTTGACATTCAATATTATATTAGTTTCAAGTGTACAAATAGTGATTAGACATTTATATAACTTACAAAATGATCACACTGATATATCTAGCACCCATCTGACACCATACATAGTTATTACAATATTATTGACTATATTCCCTATGCTGTAGTTTACATCCCTATGACCATTTGTGGCTACTAATTTGTACTTCTTAATCCCTTCCCTTTTCTCACTCATCCCCTCTCCATTTGGCAACCATCAAAATGTTCTCTGTATCTATGCGTTTGTTTGTTTATCTGTTCCTTTATTTGTTTTTTAGATTCCACATATAAGTGAAATCATAAGGTATTTGTCTTCCTCTGTCTAACTTACTCCACTCAGCACGATGCCCTCTATGTCCACCCATGCTGTTGCATATGGCAAGGTTTTATTCTTTTTTTATGGCTGAGTAATATGCCATTGTATGAGTGTATATATATATATATATATATATATATATATATATATATATATATCACATTTTTTATCCATTCATCTACTGATGGACAGTTAGATTGCTTCCATATCTTCGCTATTGTAAGTAATGCTATAATGAGCATATAAATGCATATGTCTTTTCAAATTAGAGTTTTGGGTTTCTTCAGATAAATACTCAGAAGTGGAATTACTGGCTCCTTCTTTGCCTCTTGCTATAGCCTTTATTTTGAAGTCTACTTTTGTCTGATACAAGTATTGCTACTTCAGATTTTTTGTTTTTTTTTCATGAAATATCTTTTTCCATCCCTTTACTTTCAGTCTGTGTGTGTCTTTTGATCTGAAGTGAGTCTCTTGTAGGCAGCATATGTGAGAGTCTTGTTTTATTATCCATTCACCCACCCTATCTTTTGATTGGAGCGTTTAATCCATTTACATTTAAAGTAATTGTTGATAGATAAGTAGTTATTGCCATTTTGTTATTCACATTTTGTTTTATCTTTTTCTCTTCTTTTTCTCAAAGATACCCCTTTAATATTTCTTGTAATACCAGTTTGGTGGTGATGAACTCCTTTAGTTTTTTCTTGTCTGGGAAGTGCTTTAACTGTCCTTTGATTCTAAATGATAGTTTTGCTGGGTAGATTAATCTTGGTTTTAGGTCCTTGTTTTCATCACTTTGAATATTTTGTGCCAGTCCCTTCTGGTCTGCAAAGTTTCTGTTGAAAAATCAGCTGACAGTCTTGTGGGAGCTCCCTTGTAGGTAACTAACTGCTTTTTCTCTTGATGCTTTTAAGACTCCCTCTTTTTCTTTACCTTATGGCATTTTAATTATGATAGGTCTTGGTGTGGGCCTCTTGTTTGGGATTCTCTTTACTACCTGGGCTTCTATGTCTATGTCCTTCACCAGGTTAGGGAAGTTTTCTGTCATTATTTTTTCAAATAAATCTTCAACTCCTTTTCTCTCTCCTCTCCTTCTGGAACCCTTATGATGTGAATGTTGGTACATTTGAAATTGTCCCACTGCTCCCTTAAACTATCGTCATTTTTTTTGGATTCTTTTTGCTGTTCTGATAGGGTGTTTTCTGCTACCATATCTTCTAAAATTGATTCGATCCTTTGCTTCATGTAATCTACTGTTGATTCCCTTGAATATATTCTTCATTTCAGTTATTGTATTCTTCATTTCTGACTGGTTCTTTTTTATGTTTCCTATCTCCATTTTTATGTTTCTTATCTCATTGTTGAAGTTCTTGCTCAGATTACTGAGCATCCTTATAACCAGTGTTATGAACTCTGCATCTGGTAGATTACTTGTGTCCATTTGGTTTAGTTCTTTTTCTGGAGTTTTGTTCTGATACTTCATTTGGGACATGTTTCTTTGTCTCCCCATTTTGGCTGCCTCCCTCTGTTTGTTTTTATGTGTTAGTAGAGCTTCTATGTCTTCCAGTCTTGGTAGAGTGGACTTATGTAGTAAGTGTGCTGTGGGGCCCAGTGTCACAGTCTCCTGGTCCCCTGAGCCAGGTATTCCAGGTATGTCCCTTGTGTGGGTTATGTTGCTGTTGAGCCTTGGTTACTGTTTGCATGTCAGTGGGATGGATTGACCCTCACATTGATTGGTTGTGAGAATCGGCCCTGACTAGAGTGGAGGAGCTGTTGTGCAGGGACTAACCCTATGGTTCTTGCACAGTCTGACCTTTGGGTGTGTCATTTGTGGTGGTGGTTGGGTGGTGCTCTGGTGTGGTCTAAAGCTGGCTATTGGATATGTGGTTATGGGACCTCTTGGGATGGTGTTTGTGCAGGCAAAGGTCAGCAGCTCCCTGTGCCCTGCCTAGGGCTACTTGGTATGAGCTATAAAGTGACCTGAAGATGGTTGCCCTTTGTTCTGGGCTTGGAGGTGCCTGGGAGAGGTTCAGCTATGAAACAAAGCTGGCTTCTGCTAGTGCCAGGCTTAGGGCTGCTTAGCAAGAGGTACGGGGCATGCCAAGGACTAATGCTGCTTATTTGGGGTTTGTGAACCTATGAGAGATTTTAGGAATGTTCACAGCATGAGCCAAGACAGGCTGTTTACATGGAAAAGCCACTGGAAGTGGTTTGAGTGGGCCTAAATTTTGGGTGGGGCAGAGTATCAGGGAATTACTAGGGTGAGGTGAATAGGGATAGCCAGGTTGAAGAAGATTCAGATGTGGTGCCTGCCTGTGTCTGCATGCTGGGTGGGGAGAAGGCGCAACAAAGGAATGATGGTTTCTGCTAACATTTCTGTCTGGAAGAAAGCTGCCCCTCCAGCCCTCATCTTGTAGCAAGACAATTCAGATCCTCCCCATGTTTCCCTGGCTCCTTTCAAGCTATTGCCCAGTGCTGGAACTCAGAGCGAGTGAGTTTACCAATGAGTAAGTCCAAGTTGGGCCCTTTAAGAGGAACATCTGTGACTCCAGCTGGTCTCCTACTCAGCCAAAATTTTCGCTGGTTTTCTCAGCCAGAAGTTATGAGGATTTATCTTTATGGCACTAGAAAACTGGGCTGGGGAGCCTGGTGTGGGGGTAGGACTCCTCATTCCTCAGGTTGGACCTCTGTAGCTGAGATATCCCTCTAGAGTTTTATCCACCACATGTTGGTGTGGGATCAGCCATTCTGCATCTCTACCCCTCCTATCAGTCCCTACATGGTTTCTTCTGTATATCCTTAGTTATAGGACTTCTGTTCAGCTAGACTTTAGGTGATTCTCAATGATGGTTGTTCTGTAGTTTAGTTGTAATTTTGAGGTGGTCATGGGATGAGGTGAGCATATTTACCTGCTCTGCCATCTTGACTGGGTCCCTAAAGTCTACTAGAATATGAAGAGCCAGACCTGCTTTACTTGTTCTACTTGTTGAAGCTAAAGCTCAGATATACATCTTTTGAGACTGAAATAACACATAATTTTGCCTAGAAATTAGTTACTTATAAATTGTTCACTGTCTTTCAGACTGGAAAATAACAATTCCAGTTGTTGAATGAATTTTGGAAGGACTCTATAAATGTACTCTTCCAAAACCTCTAAAAGAATATCAGTGTTGAAAAAGCATCATTTCTACCAAAGAAGTGATATAAAAGTATAGAATGCTGTACTTCTCCTTACTCTTCACATTAGAGTCCAACTTCATCCTTGCCATAAAGAAATCTCATCTCTCATAGAGTTATCCCTAATGGACTGCTTGCATGGACCTCAATGTAAACAATTACTTAAGATCTTTCATTTAAATTTACATGCCACGTTTATTTCCAATGCGTATCTCAACACTCACTGTGCTTGTGAATATGCCAACTCCTGAATATTCCAGTGATGGCAGTATATTCCCTGGAACTGATTGTATGTCACCAAGGCAAATTCACTTTTTTTATTGGAGAAATACTTTGTGAAATACTTTTTATCCTTCCTCACCATCAAGTCTCATGTCCGGACATCAAAATACACCAAGGCATTTCTAAATAAGCATGTAGTTATCCTTTACTTCTCTCTTTCTCTCATAGTATAGTTGAAATTCACCAGAACATTTTTTTGGCTCTGCCTTCAAAATGTATCCAGAATCTGATGTTTTATCACCATTTCCAATTTTCTATTCCTAACCAAGCCACCATCAAATTCTCACCTAGACTATTGTAATAAGCACCTTACTGGTTTTCCTTACTCTACTTTTGACCACTTATTTACTCTCATCATAGAAGAGAAAATAATCTAAAATCTATATCAAATAATTTTTTTTTATGTAAAACTCTGGTGTTTTCCCATCTTGGCGAGAGGAATAGTTAAAATATTTCCAATAGCCTACAAAGTCCTAATTCATTTTGACCCCTTGTTAATTCTCTGACCATATCTTCTACTAGACTCTCCACCATTCATTCTTCTAAACTCACACTGGTCTGTTTAAAGTTCCTTGAATAACTATATCAAGTATACTTCCACTTCAGGGCCTTTACATTAACCATTCCCTCTATTGGGAACACTTTCCTTGGATATCTAAATGGATTACAGCCTCACCTCTTTCAGTTTTCTGCTCAAATGTCACTTTTTTTAAAGAAATATACCTGATGACCTTACTAAAATTCAGTCCTTTCTCACACTCTCAATTTACCATCGCTGCTTTATTTTTTCCATAACCTTATTTGCCTTTTCTGTCTAGTATCTATCTATCTATCTATCTATCTATCTATCTATCTATCTATCTATCTATCTATCTATCTATCTACCTATCTATCTACCTATCGTGTATCTATCTTCTACTTATTTACCTATTTCACATCTATTTATCTTTAAACTTTACTTACTTTTATTTTTTTTATTGTATGTCTCTCCTCACTAGAATGAAAACTCCATGAGAGGAAGGGTTGTTTCTGCTTTTACAATGATGTATCTCAATTACCTAGCATATAATAGATCCTCAATAAATAATTTGATCAATAAATTGTCTTTACAAGAGAAAGAACCAGCATATTAACGTCTACGTTTTCTTTGTGAGAAAGATTTTTGGCCTTCTTGTGATTTTTCTCTCTTCTTTCTGGAGTACATAAAGAAGCATATTAGGAAGAGTGGATTTTGTAAACTTACATACACACACACACACACACACACACACACACACACACACAACACACACCTTGGTCATTCAATCATTGCTGACTTATTGAACATTTAATTTACTCAGAACCAAGCAACCAAGCATTCTCTGTAAAAAGAAAGAAAACGAGACTATGTTTTTACCTCTAAAGTTAAACTGGTAATTTTTAAATGACAAATTCTCTTAACAAACAAACAAGCAAAAATATGTGTACAAACTTCCACTTTACCAGGTAGCCCATGAAGAAATCAATACATATTTTATAATTAACTAAGTTGTAATGTCAGCTTTTTGCTATTCTATTAAATTCCCCCAAATTTAAATGACCCACAATTTCTGGTCTTTCTGAATTCTTAGCTTTTATTTTGATAATATATCTGTTTTCCTTTGGTGTCAGCCTGTTATTTTTTTTTATTATTTTTATTTTTTTTGGCTTTTAGTGTGCCAAATTTTTAGTGTGTACAATATTTGTGTTTCTTTAAATCTGTAAATTTTCTTAATTTTAACTTCATTATAGAAAAATTCAAACATTTACAAATTTAGAGAAAATTTTACAATGAAATATCATGTACATATCATCCAGCTTCAACAATTAACCTTTCACAATTCTTGTTCCATCTAGCCTACCTCCGTTTTTTTTTTGTTGTTTTTTTTTTTTGTTTTTTCTGGACGGAGAATTTTAAAGCAAATCTAAGGCAATTACAGATTATACAATTTCAACCATAAATTTTCAGTATATTACTAATACATAAAGATTTTTTAGAAAAACCACATACCAAAATACACATTGAGAATAATTTTCAACATTATATCAGATCTACATAATATGTATATAGGTGTGTATATATGCATATGTGTGTATATAAACACATAGACGTGTGTGTGTGTGTGTGTGTGTGTGTGTGTGTGTGTGTGTGTAATTTTAGAAAATTGTCACTGCCTTGTGTTTTTCCTTTATATGATTGCAAATTCTGTTAGGAGAAGAAATTGAAACTGTGTGGTAGCTACCACTATAGTAGCTCACAAGCAGTGTGTAATAAATACTTGTAGATATCTGATGCATATATTCTTAATCATCTATGAAAACCAGCACAATCTTATATGGTGTTATCAAAAACTATGGTGAATGCTGCTGCCGAGTGCCATCCAACAAAAAGGCAGGGATCTTCAATACGGGAAGTGGCCCATCGAAACTTAGTAACAGTGTGTGACAAGTTTCAACTTGTTCAGTGCAATCAGTTGGGTGTGAGCTACAGTTGAGAAAAGATGTGTTTTAAAGGGTGCCATAAATCATCCTCCATCATGACAATGTTCTGTGTCACACATTGCTTCTTGTATATGGCAATTTCTGTCAAATAAAAACATCACACAGTGTGTCCTCATCCACTTTATTCACTGGATCTGGCACGGTGCAACTTCTGGCTCTTCCCCAAAGTTAAAATGACCATGAAAGGTAAACATTTTGAATTGACTCAGGACATCGAGGCAGCCACGACAGCACAACTAAAGACACTCATGAAAGAGGACTTCCAGAACTGCTTCAGAAAGTGGCAAGAATTATGGGATAAGTGTGTTCTAAGTGAGGGGGAGTATTTTGAAGGGCATTAATGGCAATGAGTTTTACTGTAACAAATTTTTTATTTATTTAAACATTTACTGTAGTTTTCGATCACACCTCGTTACATCCCAAAAGATTGGAACCAGATTCTTTATTTTTGTACATCAAATCCAGTAAAGTGGCTTAAGATCCTCATTTGCCTGACAAAGGGAGTGGAAAAGTCTACGCTGCAGGAATAGGTTAGTATCTATCCTAGGCCTATCTCTCTATATGGGATCTTAGAGCCCATAGGAGGACTGTAAATTACTATGTGCTGTTGAACCCGATATCTAGATAATTAAGGCCTAAGTAACTGTGAATGCATTGTGTTGCATACTGTTATTTGAAGAGTTTACCTTGCATTGTTGCAGAATTTTTGTATGTATATAATTATTTCCATGATGTTGAACTTGAAAGCCAGCTTAGTTAAAGGAGGATACCATGTTGTAAAAACATACCTTGACTTGAGATTTACACTCTTCTTTATGATCATATCTTTGACTGAGTTTGTGATTCTTTACTGCAATAAAAACATTCCCTTAGAAATAATTTAAATGAAGACAGCATCCCAAGTGAAGGTTATATAGGATAGCATGTATAAAGATAAGCAATAAAAGAAAAATACAAAGAAAGTTGCCCTGATAAAACATGCTGTGGTTTTATTAAAACACTTTATCTCTACAGTCCCTGTTTAATAAAATAAGTGTTTAGAAACTTAAAAAATATATTAGTGTATGGAGGTCATGTGTCTAGACTTTATTAATATCCCGACAATAGTCCTCAGGATGCATGAAAAGTAATAAACCAAGTTTCTGTGGAGAAAAAAGGATAGATACACTTTTCAAATGTACAACTGATGCAAATCTGAGTAATTCCTTATACGCACAGAGGCCCACACACAAATTTACCCTAGATATTAATTTCATATGATGGGGACAAGACTACTGAGTATTTTGTTATAAACTGTGCTTTTATTATAATCAATATGAAATATAATATATAATGAAACTTAGGCTTTTCTACCATACACAAGACCAGGAAATTCCACAAAACATTCATAAGACTTCCATTATTTTAATAATGATATAAAATATTTTTCAACCAACTGCTTGTTTTTGGTTCAATAGATATCTTGGGGCAGAGTTGCAGGTTTCAATATTTCTGACTTTTACCACGATTGTCATTTCATTTGGTTTCAAATTGCAATTTTTCCCAATTACTCTGATAGTATGTGTGTTTGTGTGTGTGTTTGTGTGTGTGTGTGTGTGTGTGTGTGTGTATGTTTCTATTGAGTTGATTTTGGCTTCAGATGGTTGTACATAGCAAGTAGAAGTAACTCACTTTTAACATCCTTGTTTAACATCTCATGTCACAGACTTATCTGAAGTAGTCATCTACACAATTTCATTCTACATACATCTAATTAATTTTCATGTTAGCAAATTGATTAGAAAACTAATTCACCCACTAATAACACATTAGGAGATTTTCTCAGAAATATATGTAGAGAGTAGAAAATAAGCAAGTTTCTAGTTAAAACTGGTCTGTAACATGTCTTACAATTATAAAAAAAAAATAATAACATATATATGTAATGAATACTTATTATATGTTAGATATCAGGCTACATATCACACATAATCCTCAAAATCATACCCCTGGAATAGTGAATATTATCATGATTTAGAACTAAAGAAACTTAAACTAAGATGGTTAAATAATTTTTCCCAAGATCACAAATTCTTAAGTGGTGGATCTAATATTCAAATCTAGTGATGCTTTGATGTTTAACATTTCAATATTCCTCTTCAATATGATAGAAAAATATTTAATGCAATCAATAAAAGCATAATAGCTCTTAACCAGAAAGAATGTCTTTTGCAGATCATATTTTGGTGAGATTCTTAGAAATTACAAGGGAGATGGCACTGAATTTATTAAGAAAATGACCATAAATATTAGAGGTAATACTGGTTCCTTTCAAATAAGCCCCAAAGAATCTATGTGGTTAAGGTAAACAAATAAATATTGAGAGTAGAAAATGGAGCAGTTACAAAAATAATTTTTAAAAAACTGTTTTATAATAGCTGGCCACATTGGGCTTATCTTCTCTCCTACAGTATGGCTGCCAGCCGAAAACTGCTCTCCAGTGAAACTGGATAATGCTTCTGAGAGTGGATTCTAGTGTGAGTGCTGGGGTCTGATAGAGAAGCAACTTTGAGAGTGAAGTAAATCTAGACCTCCACAAAAATCACTAAGGGAAAATAAACAGGTACATCTTGCTCTGCTTAAGAGGAAAATATTTTGATCTGCCTCCACGCATCCTGCATTAGACTCTGAGTTGTTCAGTTTTGTTTGCCCCATGTTGCAGAAAGCAATTAAATCAGCAGGATTGCACAATTGTACATAACCTTATTAATTTTATAATTATAATTTCATAATAGCAACCAAAGGAATGAGCTTAACTATTCCTCAGAACCTTCCAGTATAGAGAATAGGTGAGGCAATATGGAGTAATGAGCACCATGGTTTATTTCCATGGCTGTGATCATACCAATAGGTATAAGAGAAATGAATGATTCCCAAGAGCTTCCTAAACTCCAAAGTGTTTTGCAAGATTTTTAATTTAGCACTCATATCATCTTACTCTAAGTTCTCTATTCAAAGCCCACCTGAACGTTACCTATTCCTCACCCACCCAATGCGGAACTAACACATCCAAATCTAGGCTACCTCTGCTTAATACATTCTTGATTTCCATGCAATATATTCATTATAACACCGTTAGTACAGTGCTTCCCTGAAAATAAGACCTAGCCGGACAATCAGCTCTAATACGTCTTTTGGAGCAAAAATTAACATAAGACCAGGTCTTACAGTAAAATAAGACCGGGTCTTATATAGTATAATATAATATGAGACTGGGTCTTACATTAAGTTTTTGCTCCAAAAGACGCATTAGAGCTGATTGTCTGGCTGGGTCTTATTTTCAGGGAAACACGGTATAAGGAGGGGCTCTCATATTTGTGACAAATACTAATCACCACTATATCATCTATTCTTTATCAATAACTAACTCAGATTCCATCTATCAGTGGTGCATCACACTTTTATAATCACAGGAATGTAGAATCTTCTGAGCTTTTTGGTATTGTATTTCTTATATTATTTTCATGTATCCCACACTAATTTCCTTTTTCATCTCATGCAGTATTGCAGCTTAAGTTGCTATGCATGTGTTCATGGCTCCTGTGGTAAAGATTTCTAGCTGTCCACCAGAATCTATTTTTCCTTCCCTTGATAGTAACAGAACTGCCGCTTGGTACATGATTGTCCGACCTTCCTTGCAGTTAAGGTTGGCCGCCACTTACTACATAAGGCATACCATGACAATTACCCAACTTTGGCCATGCAGAGGATGCCAGTGCTGAAGAAGAGGTTGTAAGGAATCTGAGCTCCTTAAGGACTTTGATGAGAAGAGCTGACTTGCTAAACTGGATCAAGTCATACCTCTGCGCAAAATTCTCCACTGGATCCCAGTATAAGAGTAAAAACAAACTCCTTTTAACAACATATGAAGCAATATGCTTCTACAGGTTAATATGATTTACTTTTTTTGCTTCTTTCATGTACTGATTCAAAAGTCACCTTATTGAGGCTTTTTCTAGATACTATATTTAGATTTGTGCCCCTCTCATATGTCTTAGCTTTTGTCCTACTTTCTTTCCTTTATTAACTCTATCTGAAAATTTAAATAGTTTACTTAGTTTTCTTATTTCTCTCTTACCCATAAAAAGGCACATGCCAAAGGTCATATGATTTTAAAATATGACAACAATTTATTATTTCTTATATTTCTGTGGATTAAGAATTGAGGTAGGACTCAGCTGAGTGGTTTTTCTGTTCCCATAATATTGGCCGAGGTGGCCCATGTAGCCATATTCAGCTGGGAACTCTGCTAGGGCTAGAAAGTCTCAGCCTACAAACCTCTCTTGTGGCCTCTAAACATTCAGTTATCTGTCCTGGACATTTTTTACGGCATAGTGACTGAGACCCAAGAATGCAAAACCAGAAGATGCCCGGATATCTATAAAGTTTAGGCCTAAAGTAAGAACAGCGTCATTTGAACCACGTTATATTGGTCAAACCAGTGTAATGTAATGCTCCTTTAAAATATTATAAAATATAATGATCATTATAAAAATATATAAGTATATATATTAAAGCTTCTGATTTTTTAAATTAAATTTATTGAGGTGACATTGGTTAGTAAAATTATATAGGTTTCAAGTGTACATTTCTATAATAGATCACCATATATTTGATCCCCTTTTCCTTCCTGAAGTCTATTTTGTCAGATATAAGTATGACTATACCCACATTTCTCTGAATGCCATTTTTTGGAGTGTCGTTTTCCACCCTTTCACTTTGAGTCTATATTTGTCCTTGCCGCTGAGATGTGTCTCTTGATGGAAGCATATGGTTGGGTTTTGTTTTTTGATTGAATCTGCTACTCTGTGCTGTTTTATTGGTGAGTTCAGTCCATTTACATTTAGGGTGACTATTGATATATGACGATTTCTTATAGCCATTTTATATTTTGTTTTCTGGTCGCTCAGTGTCTCCATTGTTTCTTTGCCTTTGTGTTTCTCTCTGCTATTTTAGTTTAGTGGTGTTCTATGACTTTTTTCCCTCCGTTTCTTCTTTTTTTATGTTATGTGTCTCAGTTCTGTATATATATTTTTTGAGTGTTTACCATTAAGTTTATGTAAAATAGTTTCATATATACAGTAGTCTTTTTCCTTTAGCATGCATCTTATCTCCATTCCCCTTTGCAAATTCAGACCTCCCCTTTTGTGTTTTTGCACTCTCCCCTTTTGTGTTTTTGCACTCTCCCCTTTTGTGTTTTTGTTGTCACTAATTATCCCTATTTACGCTGTGAGTTCATTTCCAAGTGGCAGTACCAAATTTTCTTTTGCTCTTTTTCTTTTTTTATGTTTTTATCTCCTTTAACCTTTATGTTATATTTAAAGGTATGCTGCCCTATTCTGAATAAGTGTTGCCGTTTCCTGCTTTTGTCTGTCTGTTAGTCATGTTACTCATAGTTTTGTATCCTTTCATCTTTACTTCAATTAGATTAACCCCCTTCAGTATTTCCTGTAATGCAGGCCTTGTGGTGGAAAATTCCCTCAGCTTCTGTGTATCTGGGAAGGTCTTTATTCCTCCTTCATGTCTAAAGAATAACTTTGCTGGATACATTTTTCTTGGCTGGTAATTTCTCTCTTTCAATAGTTTGAATATTTGACTCTACTCCCTCCAAGCTTGTAGCATTTCTGCTGAAAAATCTGATGATAATTTAATGGGCTTTCCTTTGTAGGTTACCATCTTCTTTTTCCTGGCTGCCTTGAGAATTCTTACCTGGTCATTAATTTTTGACAGTTTCAATATAATGTTCCTTGGAGACGGCCTTTTTGGATTGCAATAATTAGGTGTTCTGTTTGCTTTGTGGATTTGAGGGTCCAGTTCTTTCCATAGGCTTGGGAAGCTCTCAGCAACTCTTTGTTTGAATAGTCTCTCTGTTACCTCTCTTTTTCTTCTCTTTCTGGTATACCCAGTATTCTTACATCGCTCTTTCTGATGGAGTCATATAGTTCTTGTAGAGTTCTTTCATTTCTTTCAACTCTCAAGTTTCTCTCTTCTTCTATCGGTGTCATTTCCAGGTTTCTATCTTTGATGTCACTGAGTCTTTCCTCCATCTGGTCAACTTTACTACCTAAGCTGGTTATTTCATTCTTCATCTCTTTTACTGAGATTTTTAGATCCAGTATTTCTCTTTGGTTTCTTTTTTAAATTTTAATCTCTTTCATAAAGTATTCAGTTTGTTCAATGATTTTATTTCTGAGTTCATTAAACTTCCTACCTTAGATTTCTTATGTTTTATTGAGGTTTTTCAGAATCTTGAATTCTGTGTCATTTAAGTCACATATTTCCATGTCTTTAGTTTGTTTTCTGGAGATTTTTCCTTTCTTTCTGAGCTGCCTTGTTACCTTGGTTGTTCATGGCTTTGATGGACTATTTCTCTTGGGCATTTATAGGAATTATCTCTGCTGCAGATTGATACAGAGGTCTTTCTTTTGTTTTCCACTATGCGGTGCTGGATTGTTTTATTTTCACTTGCTTTTTTCTGGCTTCTCCTGGTGGAAGATTCTCTGCTGTTGTGGGTATCTCCTCTGCGACCAGGTTGCCTCAGTCTCAGGGTAGCTCTCCCATGGGAGAATGTGGTGGTGATGGGGTCCTGAGCCCCTGAAATCCCCATGCTGCCCCTGTAGCCAGATGCAGTGCAGCACTGACTGAACTGTCCTACATGCCCCTGGAGGGACTGGCTGTGAAAGGTGGAGGCAGGGTGGGCTAGGAGAGGCAGCTGGTGTTCTTGTGGCTCTGTTCTCCTGTCAGTAATGGCGACTTCCAGACAACAACTGCCTTGCCTCTATATCTCCTCCCTTGTCACTGGAATTATCTAGTGTGTGTTCACTGCTCAGAAACTGTCTCTCTAGTTCTCAGGGCTGTAGATATCCTGCTCTTTAACTCGACACTCACTGCTACAGTTCCTTCTGGGGCCCACTGCTAGCTCTGGGAGAGTGCAGGGAGGTTAGCTCTAGGAGGGTGGGGGAGCCTGCCAGGCTCTGTAGCTTTGTTTTCTGCCTGGCAGTGAGGGCTCCTAGACCACAGCTGTTGTACTTCTGTGTTCAGTCTTTGTCCCAAGGTCTCTGCCCCAATTGCTGGGTTCAGCCATATTATATGCTGATCACTCAGGCAGGACTGTGAACCACCGAGAGTACACCTACAGCCTGAAATTCCCCCTCTCCTGAGACTGGTAGTGAGCTACAGGCTGTGTCCGTGTACCCATCTCTGCTCTTCTCCCTTCCCTCCTCCCCTGTTTGCCCCATTCGTCCACTTTCAGATGTTTCAATGCACGATCTCTCAGACATTTTTGTGTGTTGCACAGGAGATCCTTTGTTGAATTATAGCTCATTAACGTGTGACTTCAAGTGGAGACATCAAAAGGACCCCTCATGTCGCCATGCTTCTGATGGTTACTTTTGTGGGGGGTTTTAATCGTTGAATTTTCAGTTTAGAATACCTAGGCTTTAGAATTGAAATGGCACTAATTAGCAGTGTGTTTAATTTTTCTTGGATCTTCTGTATTAATATGTCTTGATATGTCAGTGAGTTATATTTAATGATATTTTCTCAGAAAAATTATTGTTAAGTTTATGAGGGTATCATTGTATTGCACATATGAAAACATTAATTTAAATGAATTTGTTATTCCATGCTTCTAGGACATGAGTCAAGGGGTTATGGGGTCATCTATTCTGATACAGCATCTTCATCATTAGAATTTGCTCTGGTATAGTAGTTACTGTTGCTAATAAATATTTATGTACACATTTTAAATTCCATTCTTAGAAGTGAACCCATACTAAGATAATAACTTCATGGAAAGAGTAATTGGATCTTCCCATTATCTTGTTCAGTCACGCGATTACATATTTAAGGCCCTGACTTAACTAATAAATTTTTTTGTTGTGTTTTTCTCTTTCCTTCAGATACCATATCTGAAGTTTTGAACTATGTCAGCAATAACTGACGACTGGTGCAAATTAAGTCATTAGATAGTTTTGAGATACACCCAACAAATTTACATTGTGGTCATTTAAAATATAATTACTAACTTAGAGTTAAAAGGAAACTCAAATAGCACTTTCTGTTTGTAGCCTTAGATAGATTGATGACAAGTGATAATACATAGTTATATGGACCTATGTGGGTCTGGGATAGTATTCCTATTTAAATTCCTGGGAATTTTTTGAGCAGAATTAGTGTTCTGTACTTTGAAGGCAATATCGTCATCTAAAGAAAATTAAGGTAATTCATTCCATCGTCTATTTTCTGAACAGCTTGCCACGTGTTTATAAAGGTGTTCAACAGATATAGTCTTTGTCAATCCCAATGAAAAATTAAAAAGCTCTACTAGTATATACTAGCACTGTCCAAATATAATGAGAGCCACATAGCTAACTGTAAATTTTCTTTTTTTTTTTTATTAAATTTATTGAGGTGACAATTGTTAGTAAAATTACATAGATTTCAGGTGTACAATTCTGTATTACATCATCTATAAATCCCATTGTGTGTTCATCACCCAGAGTCAGTTCTCCTTCCATCACCATATATTCGATCCCCCTTACCCTCTTCTCCCACCCCCCACCCCCACCCCCCTTACCCTCTGGCAACCACAAAACCATTGTCTGTGTCTATGAGTTTCTGTTTCTCATTTGTTTGTCTTGTTCTTTTGTTGCTTTTGGTTTATATACCACATATCAGTGAAATCACCAGAATATACAAGGAACTCATGCAATTCAACAACAAAAAAACAAACAACCCAATTGAAAAAATGGGCAGAGGACTTGAAGAGACATTTCTCCAAAGAGGACATACAAATGGCAAATAGACATATGAAAAAATGCTCAACATCACTAATCATCAGAGAAATGCAAATCAAAACCACAATGAGATATCACCTCACCCCATTCAGAATGGCGATCATCAACAAGACAAATAGTAACAAATGTTGGAGAGGCTGTAAATTTTCTAATAGTCACATTGAAGAAAATAAAAATAAATAGGTGACCTAATTTTAATAATATATTTTATTTTACCCAATATCACCAAGCTATTTTTATTTAACAACTAATCAATATAAACTTATTAATGAGCTATTTTACATTTGATTCATATTAAGCCTTTGAAATCCAATGTGTTTTATACTTACAGCACATCTCAATTAGAACTAGTCACATGTCAATGGTTCAAAAGCCACAGATGGGGTTGGCTATAATATTGAACAGTACAGGTTTATACAATATATAGGAGCAAGGAAATGAAGAGTGGCAAGGAAAGTCCATACGAGTAATGTATTTCAAAAGTTATGCCTTAGAATTACATAAGAAAGTCTGTTCATCAATTTCTTTCGAACATGTGGCCCCCCCAATGAGAAAGGCCAGTCTTTAAGTAGGAATTTCTTTGTTCAGTCATTTTTAATAAGTGGTAATATTTTGGCAGTTTTGAGTTATTTCCAACTTCCTGACAATGCAATATCTAGTAATTATTACCTCAATCAATTTTGCAACTTCCTTTCTTCACTTTTCTTAGTTTGAATTTCCCCAAAAAGAGATCCCAGGACAAAGATTTGAGTACAAGTAGTTTGGGCAGTGATCTCCCAAAGTACACATAAGGCAGTGAGGAAGTAAGATGGGTAAGGAAAAACAGGCAGCATCAAATCTATGACTGTTGGTAATCTGATTTTATTCAATGTCAACATGGAACAAGCACCTCAGTGTTACCTCATGGGAGTGGTGAAAGTTGATAACTCTGAGCTATTCACACATCAATTTCCATCATTCACTGAATGATGGCTATTTCCAGATGGTACTGATTCTCCAGCACTTCTAGTTTGCAGAAAGCAGCACTGGTCACTGAGAAAGCTGTCAAGTAGTTGGAAGTCAAGAGGAAATGTACTGAAACATGTAGACACACAGATCTACATGTAAACACTGCAAAGGAGTTTATGCCTAATTGGTGTTACTTAGGAGTTTGATTGCCATAGGACATATGTGGCAGAAGCTGTTAACTGAACGTCAGAATCTTTTTTCCTTTTTCCATAGCAGTAGAGTTCTTTCTGGAATAGCTTATCCTGCTAGAGACAGCAAATGCCTGGCCCCTTTGTACCTAGATGTGGCCAAGTATTTAGTCTTTGCCAATGAAATGTGAGCAAAAGTAATAACAGTAACCACTTCACTTGCTTCACTTAAGATAGAATTTCCAACCCTGTTCTAGATTTGTGATTTTTCTATTCCTCCTCCACTTCCCTGGCCCATAGCCTCGTATAGTGCTGCTCAGTGCAACTTGAGCACTGTAAAAGCCTTGGCAGAGCTGTTGCCCACAAATGATTGCATAGTGGAAAGCTGCCCACCATACTCACTTACCAAGGAATGGTATGTGATAAATACATTTGTTGAGTTTGAACATTGCATTTAAAAAATTTATTCGTTAAAGCTATTGAATATTTTGCACTAATATACCACAAATGATGATGATGATGATTGATGATGATGAAAAGTTATTGTTAATATAGCTAACTTTACTAAGCACTGACAAAGGGCCAGATACTCTTTTCGGTGTTTGAGATGTATCAATTATTTAAGCCTCACAGCCAATATGCAAGATAGATAGTATTATGATTTCCATTTTATCAATGAGAAAGCAGAGGAACATGGACATTTTATACATTGCTCAATAGGTATTCAGTGGTGGAACAGGCACTTGAACCGGCCATTGGCACCAAAGTCCCTGTTCTTGACTATCATGCTTAGTCTGACAGTATCACTAGCTATAATTCTTAGGTATTAATTAGACATGAAAAGGGTGATCAGAAAAAATGTGTGTGTGTGTGTGTGTGTGTGTATGAATTGAAAGGCAAATACAAAGCCTAATTTCTTCATTCAGAGGCTGACAACAAAGAGGGAACTAAGAATTTATTTAACTGCCATTTAATACCTTTGTCAGAGGCAAAACAACATGATGCATGTCCCCAAAAGAGTAAGTCAATAGTCATTTTAAGGTTGAAATTACATTGAATTCATCAAAATATCATGTCTACTACTCTAATAATTATAAGATCATTGATTTAAAAATCTTTTCTGTGTCAAATACAAATCCAGTATGGTTTACAGCACAGCTGGTCACTCATTAACATATGCTTCATCTGATTATTCCCTAAGTTGCCAGTTACCTATCTCTATAGCCATATATATATATTTTTTTTCTAATGGGAAGGAAGTGTCTATTAGTCCTGAACTTAAAACATTTTTTTTATTGGTAATCAATGGTGCATTTTAAGCAGATTGATATATAATTATTACTTTATTTTCCCCAAATGGTTTTTAACATGTGCACAGATATAAAACTTTTACTCTTGAAATTATTTCTTCCTTTGGAAAAAACAAGTGCTATCATTGGACATTGGACTACTTAAAATCTATTTCACAGCATCCTTCTGCAGGGTTTCAGGGCTGCTTGTGGCATCTCCGGTTCCTCTGATGACTTAGTTGTGATTCCTGTGATGCTCTGTCATCTGTCTGTGCCAAATTCATTTGCCCTCACCCCATGCAAAATGACCTTCTCAGCTCTGGGCAAATTTATCCAAGTCAGTGATTCTTCTTCTCTGAACTGGGAAGGATTATACCAGCGGCTGACAAAACTCCACTGCTGACAGCCCTCCCAAGTGAGGCTAAATCTGTTGATTTTTAAAAGGAACCCTGAATCACCTGAATATCAGGCTTACAAAATGCTTCCAGTGTTTACAATTTATAATTAGGAATTCCTTGGCAGTAGATGTATCCTTGGTCTTCAGCATCCAATGTGAAATGAGCTTTGCTTATTTGTAAGTACTCCCAGTAAACCAGAAACTTTTGAGTACCCTGGCCTGCCCTCCCTTCATTTCTTTATATTTCCTGAATGTGCATAGTAGCAAGCTCAGTGGAATTTAATACTCTGAACTTATCAATAAATTAATAGTGCACTGTTATTTCTGTTTGAAAAGATCATTACTTTCTTCCC
The DNA here is from genome assembly GCF_057876585.1 of Rhinolophus sinicus. Taxonomy (NCBI): domain Eukaryota; kingdom Metazoa; phylum Chordata; class Mammalia; order Chiroptera; family Rhinolophidae; genus Rhinolophus; species Rhinolophus sinicus. Next base: position 56,348,875 of record NC_142518.1, on the reverse strand, counting down.
CTTATTGGATGACTTTAGAGCTATACTTATGATTCTGGTTTTGGCTTTATCTAAATTATCCTTTCAAATTCAACTACAATTTTAAAAGCTATGATTTGCTTATAAGGAATGTTTGAGAGGAATATGAAAACCCTCTGTGTCAACTATCTTAACACCTATCTCTGCTTGGAAAGGATTTATTTAATCAAATTCTAAATTAAATATTTTTTGCTAGACTTTGTTATTGGCTCTTTCCTCTCAGGCAAATGTATGAACAAGTAGCACGTCTTCTCCTAAATCTGTCTTAATTTCCTTCCTCCCCTGTATCACACTAGCATATTATGAGATCTCAATTACATTAGTTAATTATTCCAATAATATATAAAATATTGATCATTTTTGTCTTGGAACTCGATCTAGCTTTTCTATATTTTTGATAAAATTGAAACCTGCTCATAAACACACTGCTTAGACAATAACCTGCAATGTCATCCTATTTGACAGAGAGAAAAAGCCTAAGTCCTTGCGATGGCCTACAAGACCACTCATACCGTCTTCCCTCCCCCTCCCTCACTAGCCTTTCTCTGGCAAACTCTGCTCCACTAACCTCCTTGTACTGCCTCCTACATGTCAAAAATGTTTTTGCCCCCAAATTTAAATCATCAGTTCTGCCCTGAGCATTCTTCCCCCAGCAATCTATATTCACTTTAAATCTTTGTTCACATCTCCTTCTCAGTGATGCCTCTCCTGACCTTTCAACCCCAGCCGATACTCTGCATCTCTTTTACCTAGTTCTACTCTTTTTTCTCCTTTGCACTTATCACATTTACATGTTATATAATTGACATATTCCTTATTTTTAATTGCTTATTGTTTACTTCACCATTATTAAACGTAAACTTCATGAGGGTAGATATATTTGGGGTACACTGATAAACCCTAGCCCTTCAAGCAGTGTGGGGCACATAGCAATCACTCAATAAACGTATTTTGAATTCGTGAATAAACAAATAAATAGATAAATGTTCTTAGCAACACTTTAAAAAAAGGTAAGGTGGAGAATTATTTCCCAGCAATTAGTACTTGTTAATATGATTTTACTTTCTTAATAACCAAACTGCTACCTTTTAAAAGTGTTGCTTGACATTAGTTATGATAGAAAAAAAGTCTTGGTGTATTACTACTGTTTAGCTTCGATGAGATGATCAAAACTATAAAAATAGCGACCACTTATTGAGCATTACGACTGAACGTCATTAAACTATTCACATACCTTCATGTTAATCCCAGTGTCTCTATCATGTAGGTACTAGGTACTATCATTATTTCCATTTTACAGATGAAACTGATACTCAAAGAGGATGACGAACTTGTCAGAATTGATACACCTAGTGAGGGGTACAGCTTGGCTTGACTTTGTATCTTTCTGACTCCAAGCCCAAATCTTAAATGCTTATATAATCACAGTAAGCTAGAACTTCCCAGCTCCAAGAGAGGTATATGAACCTTTTGAACAAATTATTGAATTTTCACTAGGGTACACAGCCTGAATACTGCTTAGAAGTGGGATGTATATTAGCTGATGATTTCATTCTGATTGAGGAAATAGATTTTTCTCTCTAGGTTCAATTAGACAAATATTTGCTGAGCATTCTCTGCGTGCTAAGCCCTGTGCTAGATGCTGGAAGGAGAGGGGCAAGCCAAGGTATGAGGATGAATCAGACATTATTGCCCTCAAGGACTTCTATTTTTACTAAACAGAGAATAGGTGACCTGCAGTATAGAAATTTTATCCCTGCCTTCTGTATTTCTGTTAATGTGTGTTGCCTCCCTTTCTCCAGTCCTCCTTGGGCATAAGGCATAAAGCATTTGGGTCAAACTTAGCAAGAAAGAATATAAAACATACAAAGCATATACATAAATGAATGACAAATTATTTCATTAACTGAAAATAATAAAGAACTCAGGAACTTAGTATGATCCAGAATTGATTTAAAAGGTATAATGCTAAGTGAAATAAGTCAGACAAAGACAAATGCCATATAATCTCACTTATATGTGGAATCTAAAGAACAAAATTAACAATCAAACAAAATAGAAACAGACTCATAGATGCAGGGAACAAGCTGATGGTTACCAGATGGGAGGGGGTTGAGATGTGGGGTGAAAAAGGTGACGAAATTAAGAAGTACAAATTGGCAGTTACAAAATAGTCATGGGGATGTAAAGTAAAGCATAGGGAATATAGTCAGTGATATGGTAATAACTATATACAGTGCCAGGTGGGTACTAGACTAGTTAGGGTTCTCACTTTGTAAATTTTACTCATATAAATGTCTAACTACTAAACTCTACACCTGAAATTAATATAAAATAATATTGACTGTCAGCTGTAGTTGAAAATTTAAAAAAGGGGGAAATCTGAAGGGGAATAAGAAGCTCAAACTTCCAGGTATAAAACAAATAAGTCATGGGGATGTAATGTACAGCATGGGGAATATAGTCAACAATATTGTGATAGCATAGTACGGTGTCAGATGGTTGCTGGACTTATCATGGCAATCACTTCTTTAGGTATATAAATGTGGGATAACTATGGTGTACACCTGAAACTAACATACTTCTGTGTTTGCTATATTTTAATAAAAATCTTTAAAAAAAAAACTACAAATGCTCGAACATGGGTATGCAAGTTGAAGGATATCATTTTAACTTTCTTTCCACTGTTACTCATATGGCAAGGCCATTCTGTTTTGTCTTCATTCTCTTATTAGCATATTTAAACAATTTTCATTTAATAGTTCATTCAGTTCACATTTGAATATGAATGCCACATGAATTTGAATTTCATGCTAGATGCCCAACCTAACTTCAAACTAATGAGGTAATATTCGACTCCAAAAATGTTTTCCAGCTATCTTCCTTTTATTCACATTTGAAAATGCAGGATTTGGGGCCAATCAAGTTAAATCTTTAGAAATGTCTCTGGAACACTAGGAGCTCAAATTATTTATACCTTACTTTGATTTTGAAGTGGCATTTGGACTTCTTTCAAACATGAAATAGTAGTGATTGTAGAAACACACATATAAACACATACTTTAAATAAAACATTCTTTATATCTTTAAATCACTTGCAATTTGTATTGATCCCTCTTTTTCTCATTATGCTAATTCAAGTTTATTTTAACTGATCATTGTTTTGAGGATTTGTAGTAATATATATATATTGTAAAGAAAAAATTGGAAAATATAAATTTTCTGTATATTACAAGTAATTGACAGAGTTACGACTTCACACCATAATTTTAAAATTCTCAGTTCTTAGGTCCAAATGTTTAGTTGTTTCAACATTGCCTTTTTCTATATTTACTTTGCAAAACAATTGTACATTTCCTTAAATTATACAGTAGGACCATCTCCAAAAGGGAGTGATGCCTGTGGTAACTAACCCAGGGCAGCTGTCCAAAATCATCACACTGTAAAAAAAGAAATCTATACTTAGACTCTTTCATAAGATTCTTATAATTAAAGACTGAAACTTCAAAGTTGAATTTTAATTATGTTAAGAAAAGAGACATAAGTTTCAATGCTGCTTGGCCTGCCCCCTGTTTCCACAAGTGTAGGATATAAGGAAGCCATTTTAGCTGTCTTATCCAAGGATGGAGCTTAGCATATAGTTACTTGATAATATGGCTACCATTTTAATCTGGTTGGGAAGTGGTGTGGTAATTAAAATTATTAGATGAAATTCCTACTTAAACATGAATATCACCAGACACTTACATCTGTTATATCTTTTGATAACAACAATTCTGATGATGAGCAGGTGTATATATTATATGTACTTTATCAGAGAGAAAACAGGGACTTAAAAAACTACGTGACTTATCTAAAGTTAAAAAGGTAGGTAGTAAATGATAATGCCAACTTTTATATGCTTTTTCATCTCATGGCCTTTGCATTAAGTCACACTCCCATCTATGTCCAAAAAACAGAAAGGAGAAACTTTAATAACTAGATAATTTATTTCAAAGTGTAATTAACTGATGTTTATCTGTATGGATTAATGATTTGACTTCTCAGAATGCTTGGCTTTCTTAGCTTTCTTCAGATCTCAAAGGAGAAGTCATGAACACATTTTGCATAGTTAATTTCAAGGCTATTTTGTTAGCATTAATAGCATGAGGTGATGTTTGCAAATAAGTATTATTTTTACATGTATTTTTATTGCACATCATTTCAGCCTTTAGCTCCTACCATGCTCTAAATGAATGCTTCCAAAGTTTTTTTTCTTAATCTGTAATTTAAAATATATCAAAAAAGTATACTTAAAAGCAGTGACATTTCAGGAAGAAAACTAGATGATTCATACATCTGTTCAACTGCTGTTGAGGATGTAGAAATATGTTACATTTTTGCAAGTTCCAATTATACCAATCTAGATATATTCAAATGAACTTTCTAACTATATTCTACCAGAAAAATAAAAGTAAAGTGGGGGGGGGGGGAGAAAAATTACATTCTCTGCCGGTATCCCATCCCCTGTTTATCTTCTCTACTCATTCCAACTAAAGAAGATAACAAGTATAACTGTTTGAGAAAATAATGATCAATGAAGATATCAGCTGTGACATTTAAAATAAGAAATGTATCAATATTCAAATCAAGAAAATAATTGTAAGTTCCAATTTTACAAGCTCATACTTGTAGATTTTGAATCTTGGAAATTTAGATAGAAAGGTGGTCTTCATAGGTACTCAAACAAGCGGTAGAGATAGTCATATTCACATAGTATGAGAGATTCTTCACAGATTTTTATATGTTAATGTTTTTATTTGAATTGGAAATCATTGAATGTTACTATTTTACTTAATTCAGGCTAAGTCAGCACTGTCATCTTTAGGAGACCATGTGACAACAGGCTGACATTAGGATCACAAAGTCAGGGGCACTTCCCCACATCAATTAGGTTTTTTTTCTCTTGGACATGGAAAACTTTAGGCAAAACTATGAAATAGATAAAGCTCATATTTAGAGCTTGTTGTATCAACTTTTCTTTGGCCTTCCTGTCTGGCTAGGGTCCATATTTTTCCTAGATTACGTAATACCATCTGATTTAAGGGATTCTATAATGTAGTTTATTAGAGAAGTTATGAAGATCCGGGGAGCTTCATAACAATAGGAAAAAAAATCTGGAAAAAGACAAAGCTTATTCTGTAAAGGATAAGTGATTGTATTTTTCCATACAGCCCAGCTTTTGCCATTCATAATTGATGACTCTGGCTGAAAAGGAAAATGTAAGTGTTGGGTGCAATTTTTTTCTCAAGTACAAATATTTTCAAATGTTCTTGAGGATCATGCTTGCCCCAAGGCCAAACTATGAAATAAGGAAATTCAGCATATTTATTAAAAAGCTACTATGGGTAGATCAATACACTAAGTACCAAGAGTGCAAAGATAAATACAGCATATTTCCACATTTAGGGATTTCATAGTCCAGTAGTAAAAAACCTATATAAAAGTAATTTGAAAAATGCCGATTGGGATGATAAATATCATAGATACAGAAAAAACTGTTATAAGTGAACAAGGAGTAAAGGAGAGAAAATTCCAACTCAGAAAATCTGGAAAATCACTTAGATGAGGTGTGATTTGAACTGACCTTAGAGCAGTGGGTCATGCAGATCTGAGAAAAAATGTCATCCCTCAGCTTGAGTGAAAATACATTGTTGGATAATAAAGTGAAGTTTGATCATTGGCGCATGTGGAACTTATGGATTATATGAAAATTGATGCAGAAGTGATACGGTTGCAATGTTTGGGGAAAGATTTTCAAAGATCTTGAGGGTTATGCTGAATAGTTCTATAGTCATTATATTTACAGTAGGATCTATTGAGAATTTGGAGAAAGTGCTTAAAAATAGACCTGGGTTAGGTGCATGAAATATTCAAAACAACAGGTGCATTGAATGCTGGTAGGCCAGTCAAGATATTGCATTAATTCAGGTGAGATGTTAAAGATGTTGTTAACATGGGCAAGGAGATCAACAATGTATAAGAGAAAGAAATATTAACAGACAAGGAAGTTGAGTGCAGGGTTTTGCAATTTGCTAGATAACGTGGAGGCTGTGACAGAGAGCATAGTAAAAAAAAAAGTGACTTGAATTTACCACTGTTTAGTGTTTTCTTTCTAAATTGTATGTTACTTTTATATGGAAATCACATAACAACCCAATGAGGTAGTAACTTTTATCTCCATTTTACAGATGTGAAAAGTGAAGGACAGGATTTCAGACTCAGTAGGGCTCTGGAGGCTGAGCTCATTCATTCTCCTTTATATAGTTTATAATGTATTTATTGCTTTGTTTCCAATGTAATTCTCTTTCTCATTCAGAAATTTTTGATGATTCTTCCTACCTTCCCTAGGTTTCTCACTGGCAGTTGTGCAGTCCACTGGGTCTTGCATAGCCTTAGAGCTTCATCTCAGATCAGTTTTGTAAGTTCATTTTCAAAGGAATTTTATAGTGATGTTTTACTTTGTTTCTCCTATGAGTATGACTTGTATCCTGAATGGTAGAAATATTCCTATGCATGTGTTTTTCTGGAGTCCAAAGTGTTTTATCTTTACTGGCATTTTTTTTTTTTTTTTTAATGTTTTCTCAGTCTACAGCTCTGCATCACATGGGAAGAGCAAATTTTCAACCCAATCAACTTGTGGTTGAGGCTTAGGGTTTTGATTTCTCAAAAGTGACCTTTTATTTCCCCACCTCACATTCTTGGTTGTAATGCAGTCTTTCTTAAGATTTCCTCAGGTCAGTGAACATATTTTTTTTCAGTTGTTCCTTCACAGATGGGCAGAAATTTAAGACTCTCAGCTTTATACAGAAACCTATCTCATGTGAGCAAGGGTCACAATTGATGTGCTCCTATATTGAGTGCATATTTACAAATGTTCTATCTTGTTGGATCAACCCATTTATCATTATATAACACCCTTCTTTGTCTTTATTACAGTCTTTGTTTAAAACTCTATGTTGTCTGATATAAATGGAAATATTCCACTTTTCCTTGGTTTCTATTTGAATAGGACATAGAATATAGAATATAGTTTTTCATTCCTTCATTTTAAGTTTGTGTGTGTGTCCTTATATCTAAAATGAGTATCTTGTTGGCAGCACACAGATGTGTAGATGGATCTTGATTTTGGTTGTTGTTGTTTTATAATTAATTAATTAAATTTATTGGTGTGACATTTGTTACTAAAATTGCATAGGTTTCAAATGTACGTTTCTATAATACATCATCTATATATTGCATTGTGTACTCACCACCCAAAGTCAGTTCTCCTTCCATCATCGTATATTTGACCCTCTTTTCCCTCTTCTACCAAGTCCCCTCCCCGTTTACCCTCTGGTAACTAATAAACTGTTATCTGTGTCTATGAGTTTTTGTTTCTTTGTCTTGTTTGTTTGTTGCTTTTAGTTTTATACCCACATATGAGTGAAGTCATGTGGTTCTTGCCTTTTCTGTCGGACTTATTTCGCTTAACATGATAACCTCAAGATCCACCCATGTTGTCACAAATGGCAGTATTTCATCTTTTCTTATGGCCCAGTAATATTCCATTGCATATATATACCACATGTTCTTTATCCCATCATCCTTCAAATGACACTTTGGTTGTTTCCATGTCTTGGCCACCATAAGTAATGCTGTATGAACATCAGGGTACATATATCTTTATGGATAAGTGTTTTCAGATTTTCTGGGTAGATATATAGGAGAGGGATTGCTGGATCATATGGTAATTCTATTCTTAATTTTTTGAGGAGCATCCGTACTGTTTTCCACAGTGGCTGTACCAATTTACATTCCCACCAGCAGTGTATGCATATGAGTGTTCCTTTCTCTCCACAGCTTCTACAACACCTGTTATTACTTGTCTTGTTGATGATAGCCATTCTAACAGGTATGAGGTGGTATCTCGTTGTGATTTTGATTTGCATTTTTCTAATAGCTGGTTAAGTTGAGCATGTTTTTATATATGTGTGGGGACAGAGCCCCAGAGAGTAGTTTACAGGCTCTTGGCCTCACGTGGAAGGGTGCTGGCTCGGGTGGTGGATGGCCGTTGGCTGTGGCTGATTGGCCGTGGGCTGTGGCCGGTTAGCCGATTGGCCGCTGGTATAACTGCTACGGAAGAGAGCCGAGGACTGCCGAGGTTTGCCGAGGAGAGCCGAGGATTGCCGAGGAGCCGAGGAGAGCCGAGGAGAGCAGAAGAGAGTAGAGGAACAGAGTCAAGGAGAGTGGAGGAGAGTGGTCAGTCGGTCGGCTGGTGGAAAGATGAAAAGCAGGTCGCACGTCCAGTGAACTCAGCCTCCAGTGAGACCATAGTGTTATGACTCCCCTACCTATGGCTCCGTGGGTGTTCCTTTTTGGCCTCACCATATCCTGCGTTCTTGTGTGGGGAGCAGGAGCAGAGACCCCGCAGGCCGCCCCGCCTGAAAAATGGCGCAGCGAGCAGGGTCTCCCGCACGACAAATGGCGCAGCGAGCAGGGTCTCCCGCACGACAATATCTGTTGGCCATTTGTATCTGTTCAGGTCTTCCAACCATTTTATAATTGGATTGTTTGTTTTTTGTTGTTGAGTTTTACAAGTTCTTTATATATTTTGCATATTAGCCCCTTATAGGAGGGGTTGTTTACAAATATTTTTTCCCATTTGGTTGGTGGTCTCTTTGTTTTGTTGATAGTTTCTTTTGCTGTTCAGAAGCTTTTTAGTTTGATACAGCCCCATTCATTTATTTTTTTGCTTTTACTTCCCTTGTCTTTGACGTCACATTCATGAAATCCTCTCTGAACCCAAGGTCCATAAGTTTAGTACCTATGCACTGTTCTAAGCAATTTATTGTCCCAGGATTTATGTTAGGTTAGATCCATTTTGAATTAATTTTGATATACATTGACAGATAACAGTCTAGTTGAATTCTTTTGCTCGTGGCTTTCCAATTTTCCCAGCACCATTTATTGAAGAGGCTTTCTTTTCTCCATTGTATGTTTTTGGCTTCTTTGTCAAAAATTATCTGCTCATATATATATGGGTTTATTTCTGGGTTTTCAGTTCTATTCCATTGGTCCTTGTGTCTGTTTTTCTGCCAATATCATGCTGTTTTGATTATTGTCATTTTGTAGTACAAATTCATGTCAGGGAGTGTTACCTCCAGTCTTGTTTTTTTTTTTTTTCTTAGGATTGCTTTGGCTATTCGAGGTTTTTTGTGATTCCATACAAATCTGATGATTTTTTTGTCATATTTATTGAAAAAAATGCCATTGGGATTTTGATGGGGATTGCATAAAATATGTGTATTGTTTTAAGTAACATGGCCCTTTTGACTATGTTGATTCTTCCAATCTGTAAACATGGAATGTGTTTTCATTCTTTATGTCTACCTCAATTTCTTTTAATAATGTCATAGTTTTCAGTGTATGGGAACTTCACATCCTTTGTTAAGTTTATTCCTAGGTATTTTATTCTTTTTGTTGCAATTGCAGTAGGAATATTTCTTTTTCACTTCTTTTTCTGAAATTTCATTGTTAGTATATAGGAAATAATAGACTTTTGTACGTTGATTTTGTATCTGCAATTTACTGTATTTGTTTATTGTTTCTAATAGCTTTTGGAGGAATCTTTAGGGTTTTCTATATAAAGAATCATGCCATTTACAAAAAGTGACAGTTTAACTTCTTCATTCCCAATTTGGATGCCTTTTTCTTCTTTCTCTTGCCTGATTGCTCTGCCTAAGACTTCCATTATTGTGTTGAATAGCACTGGTGAGATGGGGCATCCTTGTCTTGTTCCTGATTTTAGAGGAAAATCTTTCACTTTTTCACCATTAAGTGTGATATTAGCTGAGGGTTTGTCATATATCGCCTTTATTATTTGAGGTACTTTTTTTCTATGCACATTTTATTAAGTGTTTTAATCATAAATTGATGTATCTTTTTAAATGCTTCTTGTGCAGCTATTGATATAATCATATGATTTTTATATTTTATTTTGTTTATGTGGTGTATTGTATTGATCGATTTGCATATGTTGAACCATCCTTGTGGCCCTGGAATGAACCCCACTTGATTGTGATATATAATCTTTTTAATATGTTGTTATACTCAATTTGCCAGTATTTTGTTTAGAATTTTTGCATCTATATTCATCAGATATTGGTCTGTAGTTTTCTTTTTTTTATGTTATCCCTACCAGGTTTTGGGATCAGAGTACTGTTGGCCTCATACAATGAGTTAGGAAATATTGCCTCGTCTTCAATTTTTTGGAAGAGTTTGAGGAGGACAGGTATAAATCCTTCTTTGATGTTTGGTAGAATTCACTAGTAAAGCCATGTGGTCCTGGACTTTTGCTTTTGGGAAGGTTTTGGATGATTGTTTCAATTTCTTTACTGTTGATCTATTTAGATTTCCAGTTTTTCCTGATTCAGCCTAGGAAGGCTATATGTTTCTAAGAACTTGTCCATTTCTTCTATGGTATTGAATTTGGTGGCATATAGTCCTTCATAGTATTGTTATATGACCCTTTGTATTTCTGTGGTATCCTTCATAACTTCTCCTCTTTAATTTCTAATTTTGTTTGAGTCTTTTCTCTTTTTTCCTTAGTGAGTTTACTCAGGAGTTTGTCAATTTTATTAATCTTTTCAGAGAACCAGCTCTTTATAGCTTTCATTTTTTCTACCCTTTTTTGGTTCTCTATTTTATTTAGTTCTGCTCTAATTTTTATTTTTTCCTTTCTTCTGCTAACTTTAATTTTCATTTGATCTTCTTTTTTCTAGTTCTTTAAGATGTAATGTTAGGTTGTTTATTTGGGATTTTTCTTGTTTCTTGAGATAGGCCTGTAATGATGTAAATTTCCCTCTTAATACTGCTTTTGCTGCATCCCAGAAATTTTGATATGATGTATTTTTATTCTCATTTGTTTCTCATTATCTTTTGATCTCTTCCTTTTATTTCTTTTTTGACCCAGTTGTTCTTTAACAGTGTTTTGTTTAATGTCCACATATTTGTGGTTTTTCCCACTTTATTTTTGCAGCTGATCTACAATTTCAAAGCCTTGTAGTTGGAGAATATAGTTGGTATGATTTTGATCTTAAATTTGCTGAGGCTGGTTTTGTGTCCCAAAATATGGTCTATCCTAGAGAATGTTACATGTGCACTAGAAAATAATGTATACTATGGTGTTCTAGGATGAAATTCTCTGGAAATGTGATTATGTCCATTTGGTCTAATGTGTCTTTTAAGTCTGATATTTCCTGATTAATTGTGTTTGAATGATCTATCCACAGCTGACCATGGCAGATTTAGGTCCCCTATTATAATTGTGTTTTTGTCAGTTTCTCCCTTTAATTCTGTTGGCAGTTGCTTTATATACACAGGGTGCCAAAGAAAAATGTATACACATTTTAAGAAAGGAAAACTGTATTAAAATTGTAATACTCAAATACTAATAACAAAAGATAAATACAAGTCACGTTTGACTTCTGCAATTACAAGAGGTGCTCAAAGTGGTTACTACCATCAGTGTCCAGACACTTCTGATTATGGTGAACTACTGCTTGAGCAACATTGACCAAAGTGTCCACTTGTATACATTTTTCTGGTACCCCCGGTATTTTGGTGCTCTCTGATTGGAAGCATATATATTGATAAGTGTTATGTCTTCTTGTATTTTCCCCTTTATAATTATGAAGTGTCCATCTTTGTCTCCTGTTACCTTTTTTATCCCGATGTCTGTTTTGTCAGATATAAGTATGGCTACACCCACATTTCTCTGGATGCCATCTTCTGGAGTGTTGCTTTCCACCTTTTCACTTTGAGTCTATATTTGTCCTTGTAGCTGAGATGTGTCTCTTGGAGGCAGCATATGGTTGAGTTGTTTTTATTTATTTATTGAATATGCTACTTTGTGCCTATTTATTGGTGAGTTCAGTCTATTTACATTTAGGACAATTATTGATATATGAGGATTTCCTATAGCCATTTTATGTTTTGTTTCTGGTAGATCAGTGTCTCCATTGTTTTTTGCCTTTTTGTTTCTGTCTGTTATTTTAATTTGGTGGTATTGCATGATTTTTTCCTGTTTCCTCATTTTTTACGTATCTCAGTTCTGGATTTTTTTTTTTTTTTTGAGTGTTTACCATTAAGTTTATGTAAAAGAAAATTTCATATATACAGTAATGCTTTTTGTTCAGTATGCTTCTTATCTCCATTTCCCTTTGCAAATTCAGACATTTACCTCCTTCCTCTTTATGTTTTTGTTGTCACAAATTATCTCACTTATATCACTTCTTGCCTAATACATTCTGATACTCTGTGGTTAGGTATATATACATTATTGATTTTATGTCTTCTTGTAAAATTCTTTTATCGTTATGTAATCTTCCTCTTTGCCCTTGATATATATCATTTTTCTTCTCTATGAAGAACTACTTTTAATATTTCCTTCAAATCCATCCACTGATAACATTTTTCTTTGTTGTTTGTCTGAGAAAGTATTTCTCTTTCACTTTTGAATGATAATTTTCTTGATGTATACATCTAGTTTGGTAGTTCTTTTCTTCAACATTTTAAATATTTCACTCCATTCTGTTCTGGTGTGGTGTCTAATGAGATGTCCAATATAATTTGTATCCTCATTTCTCTGTGGGTAGTGTTTTTCCCACCTTTGGCTTCTTTCAAGAGTTTCTCTTTTTCTGTGATTTTTTTGCATTTTGAATGTGTTATGCCTAGGTGTAGACATTTTAATATTTGTTTCATGATTGGTATTTTCTATACTTCCTGAAATTTTTATCCATTATTTTCTCAATTATGTTTTCTGTTTATTTCTCTTTTTCTCTGGTATTCCCATTATATATATGTTTCACCTTTTGTAATTGTCCCATAGTTTTTGGATGTTTTTTTTTCATTTTTAACTTCTTTTTTCCTCTTTATTTTTCAGTTTGGGAAATTTTTACTGATATATCCTTAAGTTCAATGATTCTTTCCTAAGTTGTGTCCAGTCTACTAATGTGCCTGTCAAAGTCATCCTTCATTTCTGTTATTGTATTTTAATTTCTAGCCATTTCCTTTTTATTATTTTTTAGAGTTTCTATCTCTTGCTTACGTTACTCATGTGTTCTTGCATTTTGTCCACTTTTTCCATTGGAATCATAGCATATTGATTATGGTTATTTAAAATTCCCTGATCATATCAAAATCTGCTATACCTGAGTCTGCTTCTGATGCTCTTTTTGTGTCCTCAGACTGTTTTCCTTGTTTGTTTTTTTGTTTTGTGTTTTTTTTTCCTTTTACATTTTTCTGGCAGCCCCTGTATTTTGGTGCTCTCTGAGTGGGAGCATATTGATAAGTATTATGTCTTGTATTTTCCCCTTCATAATTACAAAGTGTCCATCTTTGTCTCCAGTTACCTTTTTTATCCTGATGTCTGTTTTGTCAGACTTAAGTATGGCTACACCCACATTTCTCTGGATGCCTTTTAGCATGACATCATTTTTTTTCTTTTTTTTTTAAGCTGTACATGAAGTATTGTGCAAAAGGAGCTGAGGTAAATAGGCCTTTAGCATGAAGTTTTGTGTTTATCACTCTAGGACTTGGGTTATGGTTACTGTTTCTTGAAGCTCTAGGTATCAGAGGTTAAAATTTTCTGAAGTGTTCTTGTTTTTTGTCTGCACTTTTTTGTGCAGACAAAATCCATGTTTTTGGATTTTCTTAGAGATTGCCTCTTTAATAGAGTCTGAATCTTGGACTTCTTTCAACTGTTAACTCCTGTTATATACAGCAACCTTATTGATGTTATGGTAATATATGTTGTGATAGGGAAGCATTCTATAAGTCTATGAGGAAGTCTCATGTTTCAGTGAGACTGTACTCCTGGGATTTAACATTCACAAGTTCTTCTCAGCTTTTTCCTGTCTTACGTGAGACAGAAAAGCTAGAGGTTGTAGCACTGGGAATTTCCTTTCCCACAGGTCACTTTGGCTCTGGTAAAATAGATTCCCTTGAGGAAAGACCTTTGTTAAGGAAAACCAAATACTCTTTATGCATTTTAAAATTGTTACTTTTCCTCTTCCTTTGTTTGAAGCACAAAGTGACTTTCCTCTGTCCTTTACCATGAGAATCTTGTGGGAGCTCCTTTATGTAAAACTCATGAATATTTGACCCTTCCTCCCAAAGCTGGGCTCCTAGGAATTTATATTTTCAAGCTAGTCCCTGCTAAATCTCTAGTAATTTTCAATTATTTTTTTAAGTGTTCCTATGAGTTGCTAGCTTCATCAGTATTGTTGGATCCCTGTAACTTGTGATTCTCTGTATTCACATGTCTCTTCAGTTTTGAGGTCAGTGGTTTGCCCTGTGACCCCTGTTCTTTGAAGGATCAAAGAATTGTTGATATTCAGTTTGTTCAGCTTTTTTTTTTTCTTGTTGTCAGTATGGGAGTAAAGACTCCCAAGCTCTTTATATATTGGACTAGGAACTGGAAGTCAGCCTATATGTTTTTAATGCCAATTGTATAATAGTTAAAGACAAATAAAGACTTTGAAAGCTTCTATGTGAATTCTAAATGAATGGCTCTGTTCTATATATATGCTTTCTTTTCCTTTGACAGAAAAAAGAAATATCTTAATTTTTTATATTTGAAGGTACACGAGTTTTCTCCATGTAGTCTTGTCTCTGAATTCAGAATGTAATTTACAAAACATTGCATCTTGTAGTGTTTCTGTCAGACAGAGAGCAGTCTTCAGTGATTATGCATCTGTAAACTTTTGTTCAAAGCTGTTCACACTATTGTCAGTTCCACTGAATTATGCCTATCGTTGAGCTAAACAGTTACTTCAGGTTTTTTTAAAGATTACAGTATGATAAAGCAGTGAAATAAAAAGTTGTGTACACCAAAAGCCTTGGGAAAAAAGCATTGGTGAATTTAACAATTGTTAAGCAAAAATACTTGGTGAATTGACTGAAATTCCACAGTTGCTTCCTAAAGAACAATCAAGATATGAAGATTCCCACAACTATATGAAGACGTATTATGTTTCATTACTGATATATGTGCAAAATGATTACTTATGACTAAGGCCACCCCTAGGGTGTATGAGTTAGTGTACAATTTGTTTGTGGGGGGAGGTCCTATATATAAAAAACAATTTGATTAAATATTTATTATAAAATTTATAGACTCAGGTCAGGTACAATAATTTACTAATGATGATTTACAATAATAGATAGAAAACATGTACTTACATATTAGTTTATTGTACAACCAGGGCATGTAAATATTCTTTTTAGCATCCAGGCACTATCTCTTTCTGTTCAGATTCAGAAACCTTCCCTCCATGTTCTTGATTTTGAATGTGCAATTGAAGATGAATTTTATATCTCCCACTATGAGAAAAAAAGTAGCAATGCTTTTATTACAATACCATGGCACTTCAGAATCTGTTTGTATTGAGACAGTATTAACTTTCTTCCTCTGATATCCCTAATTTTATTTATTTAATGCTCTTTGTATCATTACACTTGGTGCTGCATCATTCATTTTAATGCTTATGAATACTGGCATCCAATGATTCTCTGAAATATTGACACTGCTAAGTTGGTGAAAATCACCAATGCAAGTCTTGCTCAGAGTATTCAAAAAATGTAAATGATAGTATCTTTTTTTTTTTTCTTTTTCAGTCGTGTTAGACATACCATTTGGAATTTTTTAGCAAAACTATATAACAACACATCTTCCAACCATATCTTCTCTGCATTGTATTAGGCGTCAATCAGCACATTCTTAGAATGTGGTTCCTTTTAAGGGTGATCAAACCCCTGTCTTCCACATACCATCAGCAGGTGCAGGGATGGGTAACCAGCCCATGGGTATACTGAGAAGGGGAGTCTCATTCATGTAAGAAAGTCCATTTTTTTATCTAGTGTGGAGTAATACTTATCTAGGAGAGCACAGCCTCACTACATCAAAGCAAGAGAGGACGTTAATTGGAAGGGTCCATTGGCAGAAGGAAACAAATGTTTTAAAAGCTCTCAGACAAGAGAGGCACAGTCTCACTTGGAGGACTGCTTGATAGGTTGTTCAAGACCTGTAAACAAGGTGAGGTTATTGCCAGGGTGCCAGCAACAGGGAGTGCCTCCTTTACCCCCACTGACTTCAAGGTGCTGTACACTACACCTCATGGTAGGAACATAGAGAAATAAGAGCTAACGCTTTGGATCACACATGTGGCTCAAGCCCAAGGGGCAGTGACTGTTTTTCAGTAGTCTACAACCCTGAACGTGTCCTGTGTTGGATATTAAAGTCACTAAGCTCAGAATATCTTCACCATTCTGGAGTTCCCTAATATCATTTTAGTTAAGGTTCTTTATTATATTACTCCTGTTGCTGCATCATCCATGTGACACATGTGAATATTTAATTCCAATTATTCTCTTAACGATTGATACTGTTACAAATTAATGATGATTATAAATGCAATGGCAACTCAATCTCAGGCAATCCAAGAAAAGAAATGCCAGTTCAGTCAGTAGGAAGTAATCTGCTTGTAGGCCAAATGCCTTTCTAGACTCTACACCAGAGCCACATCAACTACTCTGAAGAGAGTTTGTAAGCTTCTTGGAGCATTTCATTGATCCAATGCTTAGAGTATAAGTGTGGAGAGTCAACCAAAAAGTAGAAATAGATATCAAGGCTCACATGGTCCCTGTCTGAGTTCAAGGTGCCCTGTTCATAGGGCACTTTTTGCGAGGTTGGTCCCAGGAATCATAAGAGACCTAAAATTTTTGTGGAATAAGATACTACTAAACATGGGGCCTCAGAGTCACAGGGCCCCAGGCACACGCATTGCTTGCCTGGCTCTCAGGGGAGTACTGCCTATCATATACTAAGCAATGCAAGTTACATTAAATGATATTTTCAAGTAGGGGCAGCCAGTTGGCTCAGTGATTAGAGTGCAGTGTTCATAACACTAAGGTCACCGATTTGATTCTAACATGGGCCAGTGAGCTGCACCCCCCACAACTAGATTGAAAACAACAACTTGACGGAGTTGATGGGTCCTGGAAAAACACAGCTTCCCAATATTCCCCTCCCCCCAAATATATATATATATATATATATATATATATACACATATATATTTTTTTAAGTAATTAGAACAGATGAAGTAAATTCCAACATTCCAAAATGAAAGAATTGCTGTGACCAATTCATGAGTGGCATAACACTATTATTAAGGAGTCTTATTTGTCATTCTTAGTGTCACACAAAATAAAGGTGCATTATAAATCAATGGCAGTGTAGGAGATACACACACACACACACACACACACACACACACACACAAGTTCTGACAATTAAGTTCGCGAACTCATCCTAGAAAAAGTGCTACATACCTCATTGCTGAATATCACTATGGTCACCTTTGAAGTACTCCCCTTGGGAAGCTATGCACTGACGCCAGTGCCTAGTCCATTCTCCAAAGCAATTTTGGAACTCTTTCTCTGGAATGGCCATCAGAGATCTCTTTGTATCACACTTGATGTCCTGAATGTCATCAAAATGTCTTCTTTTAGTATTTCTTTTATCTTCAGGTAAACAAAGATGTCATTGGGGGTCAGATCAGGTGAGTAGGTGGGATGTTCCAATACAGTTATTTGTTTACTGGTTAAAAACTCCCTCACAGACAGTGCCATGTGAGCTGATGCATTGTGGTGATGCAAGAGCCATGAATTGTTGGCGAAAAGTTCAGGTTGTTTTCCGCTAAATTTTTCACACAGCCTTTTCAGCACTTCCAAATAGTAAACTTGATTAACTATTTGTCCAGTTGGCACAAATTCATAATGAATAATTCCTCTGATG
This sequence comes from Rhinolophus sinicus, assembly GCF_057876585.1. Lineage (NCBI taxonomy): Eukaryota > Metazoa > Chordata > Mammalia > Chiroptera > Rhinolophidae > Rhinolophus > Rhinolophus sinicus. Next base: position 56,330,976 of record NC_142518.1, on the reverse strand, counting down.
TCAAAAAAGTTTAGCAACAAGTTCACAAACTTAATTGTTAATGTGTGGGTGCATGTGCGAGTATGTGTGTGTGTGTGTGTGTGTGTGTGTATGCCAGGGGTGCCAAGAAAATACACATTTTAAGAGATGTTATCTATGTATTACTTTTCGAAGTTGAACTGCATTACAGTAGCAATGTGTATGACGTTCGCTCAAAAGATAGTGTTAATCAAATGAATGCCAGCGTCACCGAGTGACAGGCAGGAAAGTCAAAGAAAACAGTGGAAGCACAGTTGTCATTTGAGGCGCACAAGACCATTTTGAAGTGGTATTTGAAATTTGAGAACGTCGTCGAAGTACAATGATAATGGAGGTGTGAGTGTGCAACAGAACCTCAACACGCCTAACAATTACACACATTCGTGGTAAGTTTGAAATGCATGGTACTGTGTGTGATGTGCACAAGGGAAGATACGGGAGGCCTTGCACAGCAGAAGTCCTGCTTCTTCTGCTGTGGTGCTGGAACAGTCTACACGCTCGCCACAGAAGTCTACCAAATGATGCTCATCATAATCAGAAGTTTCTGGACGCTGATGGTAGGCACTTTGAGCACCTCTTGTAATTGCAGAAGTCAAACGTGACTTGTAGGGGTGGCCTGTTAGCTCAGTTGGTTAGAGCATGGTGCTAATAACACCAAGGTTGCCTGTTCGATCCCCGCATGGGCCACTGTGAGCTGCGCCCTCCTTATAAAAAACAAAAATGTGACTTGAGCATTACAATTTTAATACAGTTTTCCTTTCTTGAAATGTGTATCCATTTTTTGGCACCCTCTAGATAGATAGATAGATAGATAGATAGATAGATAGATAGATAGATAGATAGATAGATAGATAGAGATATGCATTAAGATGCCTACAATTAAATATATATATATGGAGAGAGAGAGTGAGAGAGAGAGCGAGAGATTGATTTACTATGAAAAATTGCCACACATAATTACAGAGTCTACAAGTCCCAAGATCTGTAGTCAGCCAGCTGGAGACCATGAAGAGCTGAGGTTGCAGTTCCAATCAGAATGCCTGCAGGCTCGAGCCCAGTAAGAACAGATATTTTAGTTTGAGTAAAAAGGCAGGTATAAAACAACATCCCAGATCAAGGCTATCAGAGAGAAATAAATTCTTTCTAACTCATGGGAAGGTCAATCTTTTTTCCTATGCAAGCCTTGAATTGATTGGATGAGGCCCACCCACATTAGGGAGAGCAATCTGCTTTACTCAAGTCTATTAAGTCAAATGTTAATCTCATCCAAAACATCTTCACAGATGTACCCAGAATAATGTTTGACCAAATGTCTAGTCACCCTGTGCCCTAGTCAATTTGATGCATAAAATTAACAATTATAGGCAGACTCCATAAAATATAAAGATACTCTTGTCCTTTCTGTATGCTATTTTACACTTCTACTCTGAGAAATGCTGAGTGTTAAAGTGAAGAGCCAAGGAGGCTAGAATTAAAGGACTGGCTTCTAGTTCAATTTATGATGTATATTATGTGTAAGAACTTAAGAAAATCATATCAAAAAGCTAAGCCTCACTTTTTTTTAAAGCTAAGGTAAGAAAAACAACATTCCTTTTCTATATAGTTTTTGTACAGATCAATTAGGATAATCCTTATAAAAGTCAATCAAAATGTAAAGCAAATTACATATGCAGTAAAAAAGATTCATAATCATTCATTTAATTCCTTCACTAACTAACTTCAAAAAATGCAACTTTTCTTGGCTACTTTGTCCAGAATATCAATTTCATAATAAACCAGTGGAAGTACAATGCTTTGCATATGATATATATTCTCTAAAAATTTGTTGAATTAAGTAAATAAACTGGTGCTGATTTCCTTCCATGGTTCAAGCAACCCTTATTCGTTGAAAGATTCAAGTTCATGAGTTGCAGAATATTATAACTAGGAAGGAAAAGAGGCTTGTTTTTATTAGCTAAAACTACGATTAGATTATCTTTTGCATGTATTTTTGTGTACTGAAATTGCACTAATCTTAATGGACTATTCCTTTTATATGTGCAACATATTCCAACTCCAACTCTGATATCCTTTAAAGAAGATACGTTCTGTCCTTTTTAAAATTCATTTTAATGGTGAGTTTAGTTTCCCAGATCAAACTAGAAAGATTCTTTAGGTATTTATTCTATAACACACCAAAGATTTGATTCTGCTGTTTTTGTTTGTTCGTTTTTGTTTCTGTTTTTTTTTTTTTTTTTTTTTTTTTTTTTAAATTAAAGTTTATTGGGGTGACAGTTGTTAGTAAACTTACATAGATTTCCGGTGTACAATTCTGTAATACATCATCTATAGCTCACATTGTGTGTTCACCACCCAGAGTCAGTTCTCTTTCCATCACTATATATTAGACCCCGTTTACTCTCTTCTAAAGCCCCCCTCCCTTCTTACCCTCTGATAACCCCTAAACTATTGTCTATGTCTATGAGTTTTTGTTCCTTCATTTGTTTGTCTTGTTCGTCTGTTGTTTTCAATTTTATATACCACATATCAGTGAAATCATATGGTTCTCTACTTTTTCTGTCTGACTTATTTAGCTTAGCATTATAATCTCAAGATCCATACACGTTGTCACAAATAGTACTATTTCATCTTTTCTTACCACCGAGTAGTATTCCATTGTGTATATATACCACAACTTCTTTATCCATTGGTTTATTGAAGGATATTTTGGTTGTTTCCATGTCGTGGCCACTGTAAATAAAGCTACAATGAACATTGTAGCACACATGTCTTTATGGACAAATGTTTTCAGATTTTTGGGTAGATACCAAGGAGAGGGATTTCTGTGTCACATGGTAATTCTATTCTTAATTTTTTGAGGAACCTCCACACTGCCTTCCGTAACGGCTGCACCAATCTGCGTTCCTACCAACAGTGTATGAGGGTTCCTTTTTCTCCACAGCCTCTCCAACACTTGTTACTATTTGTTTTGTTGATGATAGCCATTCTAACTCGGGTTCTGCTGTTTTTTAATATTTAAAGAAGAGAACAAGTAATGTCTTCATATATTTTTGCAAAGAGAATATTAAGTATGTTTATGACTAAAAAGTGAAAGAGAACCATAATGGCTATAATTCCAAACAGCCATGTCCTTGGAAGTCATACCAGAATATGTTTCCTTTCATATAGTGTATTAAATTTTGAGCCAGACAGACTTGGGTTCAAATTTCAATTTACCAACTGTGTGTCCTTAAATAAGTGATATTACCTTTTTGAGTTATCACTTATCCATTGCCTCAATAGTGTTGAATAATAAGTGATCACAAAACCTCAGTTGTATAAGACAATAAATATTTATGAAGCTTATGAATTTGGGGTTTAGTTGAATGAAGCTGGGTTTTGTTAATATTGGCAGTGCTTTTTCATAGGCCTGCAGTCAGCTAGGGGTCATCTCTACAACTCTGGTTATGTTGGCTGAGCTTGCTCACATGTCTGGGCATCAGCTGGATGTTGTTGGAACAAGGATGGCTTCAAATGAAGTGACTGTGATGACTAAAATTTGTGCCATGTGGCTCCAGTCCTCCATCAATTTAGACTGGGCATGTTCTCATGGCAATAATGGAAGAGAAAAAGTGAGCAAGACCAATTATACAAGTGTTTTCAAATCTCTGCTTACATCTTATGTACCAAAATCCTACTGACATGTCATATGGTATTGCCTAGAATCAGAGTGCAATGGTGCTACAATATTACTTGGCAAGGGACATGGATTTAGTGAAGGGGAAAACTGAAACCAGTATTTCAATAAATCTACCATAGAATTCTTTTTTTTTCTCAGTAAAACAGGGAAAAAAAATATACTTACTTCATTTTGTTGTCTAACTTGAATGAAATACTGTGCATATGAACACACTATTGTTTATCTTGCAAAACAATGACAAGAAAATCATATTATCTATATAAAACCCAAAGAAAATGTTAGCCTCGGCTACCAAGAAGAATTCTGACACTATTTTAGACTGGTAAGAATGACTCTTACTAGAGAGGAAGAAAGGATGAATTTTGCTAAAATAACTAGTCTTTCACCTATGTTAGCTCATTTGAGATTCAAATAACTCTGTCATTAGAGTATCATTGCCTAAAATCATATAATTAGTTAGCGGTGAGAATAGTATTCTGATTCTGATGTAGGTGATGTTGGATCTGCCGGCAGTTTCTGAGTGCGGGCCGGGATCGTGTCTCGTGAAGCCGAAAAATGGAAACACGGACCAGGGAGAGGCAAAAAGTTTTAAAAAGAGGATAGTTTATTAGAGACAGGAGAAGAGGTTGCAGCTCCTGAGCGGGAGGGGATCCCTAATGGGGGGTGCCCCATGATTGAGGTAAAAGCTCTTACTTTCATACCTTCCCTTGCCTGCTTGGGGAAGGGGAGCTGTTTGAAGAAGGGAACTGGCATCTTTTAATGAAATTCGTCTACCAGGTTTGTTTTGCTTGCCCATCCTAAAGGAATTAGCAAAGTAACCCACTCTTATCTATCAGATCTGCTCCTTTGTCAGGCCAAAAGGAATTTTATGATTAACCTCAAGGCATTGTTACATCATGTCCTGGAGCGAAGGAGTGATTTCAAAACCTAAAGTTTTAGGATGATTGTCTTTGTTTTTTTCCACCAGGGACCTCCCTGTCTACCTAGGAACATGCTAACTCTCCTGTATCAATTCCAGAATTCATGCTTTTTCCAACACACAAAAATGCCTGCAAAGAAGAAATATTTTATGAGGGTAAGAGGAATTATTTTGGCGTATTACAACTGGGATTGCACCCATCAAGTATATCTTGCCTGCCATGGGAGTATTGTACACATTTAAGAAAGAAGATATTGAGGGTGGCCAGTTATCTCAGTTGCTTAGAGCATGGTACTCTTAACAACAAGTTTGCTGGTTTGATCCCCACATGGGCCACTGTGAGCTGCGCCCTCCACAACTAGATTGAAACAACTACTTGACTTGGAGTTGATCTGTCCTGGAAAATTACACCGAAATAAATAAAAGTTTAAACAACAAAAAAAAGGAAAGAAGACATGATTTCCTTATCCTTAGTAGCCCACGGATTTTTGTACATGTCATGTAATAATAAATATTAAACAATTATTGACCACTTCAGGCATTATTTTAAGTGCTATGCATATATCTATTTATTTAATCCTCACAGTACCCTTTTGAGGTATATGCTTTTATTACTACTCCCATTTTATAGGTAAGGCAACTAAGGCACATCCACTACGTGGCAGAATCAGATTCAAACTCAGCCAGCCAGGCTCCCTGCTTAATACACTCCACTGCCTTATGAAAGATATACAAACGGTGCCAAAAACATGTATACATATTTTAAGAAAGGAAAGCTGTATTAAAATTGTAATACTCAATATATACCAATAACAAAAGATGAATACAAGTCACATTTGACTTCTGGAATTACAAGAGGTGCTCAAAGTGGTTGCCATCAGCGTCCAGACGCTTCTGATTATGGTGAACTACTGCTTGAGCAACGTTGACCAAAGTGTCCACTTCTATACACTTTTTTTAGATATAGAAGTGTCCACTTCTATACATGTTTTCTATACATTTTTTTTTTTTTTTTAAATACCCTCGATATTTCTCTATGGTTTTGGAGTTACCTAAATTTTCCCGTTTAAGTTTCAGGCCATGAAGAAGTGTCATGTTTCTCTGATTTAAATAACTGGAAGTGATGCTACTTTATTGTTGGTTTATTAACTTCCTGAAGAAAAAGGAAATAAATGATCTTGTAGAATGGAAGCCATTTTACATCTTAGCATCCTTGTAGTATACATTGAGTATGCAATAAAATTACTTCAGAGAGAGCAGAATCTCTGGTATGAAGTGGAAAACATTCTATTCTAACTAATGTTGCTTTGGGTGTGTTTTTAATTAACATTTTCTATCAATCTTCATTCACAAAGGCCTACTGAGGAAGCTGATATGAGACTATCTCACAATGCACAAAGCTTATTTGGCTGTCATCTCATAAATGATATAATTATTGGTACTAATTAGGTGCTAATGAGTATGGGCTTAATACAAAAACTTCTTCTCTGATAAATATATTCATCAGATATACTAATGTCCACATTAGGGATTTATACCAACTCTATGAAATACATGTGGGTATGGATGTACACATGCCCATAATCTCACCATTGTTTTACTATAATTTGCCTACAGCTGTAGTTTTATTTTCTTAGGCAAAATGATGTTTCACTATATTCTTAGCTGTTGACTTTTACGTTTAAAAGATTGTCAGTGAAGCATTATTAGCTTTAGGGAAACCATATCTTTTCTATGGCTGTAACACTCACTATCACAAAAATTGCTTGCTCACATATGTGTGTACATATGTGTAATTTTGTTTCTCACCCTGACCATTTCTTTAATTGCTATTCAACTGATAAAATTGACATGAATTGTTATGGAATTGGCTTTTATATTGTGTAGTCTGCTTCTAGCCTTGTTTTAATTGCTTGTTTTTAGAGTAGAGACAGGTGTGAATAATGCTTTGCAAAGCTGAGGAAAAGAAATGGAATTGAAAATATTAAATGCCAATTCCAGTTCTGTCTGTGCCTTGATAGGTGGCTCTGAAAAAGTTAATTAACCTTACCATCTTTTAGGTTCTTGGACATAGCACTTTTTTCCTCCATCTGAAGTATGGATTAGTCTTTTCCCATGTCAAGAGGAAAATGAGAATTGATGAGAATATATACTATGGAAATATTTGTACAATGTACTGCAAAAGTGCTTCACATCGATTACTTTGTATTCATTTGATTCTCACACCAACTCAATATACAGGCAGAACAGGGATTATTAGTCCTGAGTCCTGTGTTATTGTTGAGAAAACTGAAATGAAAGACAGCTAAATGGCTAATTATGAACGGTAGAGTACACATTGGTTCTAATTATTCCTGGTACCTAGTAGTTTTGCACTCTGTGCATTTTTCTTCTTTAAATGTAGGATGCTAAGAGTAAGTCTCAACAATATTCAGTTGTGAGTTCAAGTACTGCTGATTGAAGAAAGTCAAAAATAAAATATACTTTTTCTTGCTATTAAATTTGTAAACGTTGAAAAAATTTCTTATGTTAGGTGAAACTGTGAGGAGACACATATATTGCTTGTGGGTTTCCAATAAATACAACTCTTAAAGAACATATGGTCAATATGTATCAAGAGATTTTAAAATGCATATATAATTATTATAATAGTAGAAGTATATATATATATATATATATATATATATATATATATATATATATGTGTGTGTGTGTGTGTGAATATATATATGTATATATATGATCTTGTCATATTTTGTCAGTGGTTATATTATCTTAGTGTGATTATGGGATTGAGAATGTTCTTTGTTTGTTTTCATGTTCTATATTTTACAACTAATATAAACACATGTTACATGATAATTAAAACAAAAATACTTAAATATTCTCAAATTTTGAAAGGGCAGAAAAATTTTTCCTGTGGTGGAACTTTATGTTTTGTGATTATTATCTATATAATAAACTGTACAAAGTTTTAATTACCAAATTTTACACCTTATCTTTAAGAGATCTTTGTCATCTTCATATAATTTGTAGCTAAAAGCAAAAACAATAAGTTGCCCAGAACAAAAAGAAGACACAAAGATACACATCTATACACATTGTTATATGGTATAACTGGGTGTTAAAGACCCTAATGTATTGATAAAGTCAGGATTCTGTTACACAAAACAGGCACTAGTTTCTTCTCCCTCAAAACCTCAGATAATTTTTTGTTTTATGTCAGTGCTAAATATTTAAAATTCAATATGTCAGTTTATAATTTGCATCTGCTAGATATCATTTAAAAATGTTTTGAAACTACTTTGGAGACTTTCAAATGAACATGGAGAAAAGATTCCTAATTACCTCCTGTGCCTATGGGCAATGCTATCCTTGGTCTCACTGGATCATGTGACCACAAATGTGCTTATACCACAAATGTGCAATTTTCTTGATCATCTCATTAATTAAATCTATAAAGAGGATTAATAATTGAAAGAAAAAGTAAACAATACTTGAAGAACTGCTGGTTCAACATAACTAAGTCTCATAAACTATTGGTGATCATGCTCCTAACTTTAGGAAAGACTGGCTATCTTATTGAATTGGTAGCTTGTGTGTGTGTGTGCATGTATGTGTGTATTTACTAATCTTATTTGGGGTATTAGAATAGTGAAAGAATTTAGAACAGGAATTATAACAAGAATTTATTCTAATTTTTATACCTTTTTATTTTATGGTCTTTGTAATGACCCTGTCAAAGTAAAGTTTTTAAAGGTAGATATTTCAGGGGGCCCAGAAAATATTTTGATGTGGTTAGAGGTTGTGACAAAGATAAGAAATTTGTAAAAATGTTTTTAGTTTTATTTTGACTCGTTAATTCATATTTTCTCACCTCTGTCAACTGCATCTGGTGCACCTTTGGCCTAGTATTAACCAAAACACAAATTTGGCACTATGTATTTTCCTACCTTCTTCTCAAATTTGATTGCAACAATATCTACAACTCTTTAATATTGTAGATATCTATCTCCCAAGAGAAAAATGTGTCACTTAATTAACAGAAAATTAATTCAAAGTAATGGCCAAACTGCTTCAAAATAGCCTGTGCAGCTTTACTTTGATCTTTTTGGGAGTGAGTATCTAAATTTAACGGTAAAACTTCCAATCCAAAAAGTTTAGGCCAGTTGTATGAAGAGGTTTATAGAAGACCTTAAATTGTCTAACTACTTCTAAATTTTAAGGATACAACTTGAATATGGATGAGCATTTTTTTTTCTTATAGAGGGACCTATATGTCAGCTATAAACTAATGCAATCAATGATAGGGACATAAGGAATACCTGCCAGAAATTTAGTGCCAGTCTTTAACAAAAATTGATTCTTCTCATGGAAGAGAGTCCATGAGTACAATGTTAATTTAATGCTGCCCTATACAAAGACCTAAGCTATGAACCTTGAGGCCAAATTTCTTCCCTGTATCAGTGGATCAAAACAATTACGAATGGACCATTAGTAGGGAATATTGTGGAATACTAGCTCCCACCAAATCAAGCTATGATAAGTGTAAGGTACTTTACCAACATTATCTACCATAATCTCCAAAATAACCATAATTTATTTTTTAAATTGCTCTTTCCTCAGTTTAGAAATGAGAAGAGTGGAATTCTAAAAGTTCCTGCAAATTGTCCAAGGACACACAGCTAATAAATCCCTGAGCAAGAATATAACCCACGTCTGTCTTGATCAAGAGGCTATGTTCTTTTACCTGTGCCTTCTGCTTACAACTTCTTGAACATAAGAGTTGTGAGACACAGGTTGTGGTAATATCTGTAGAAACTGTTTTATGGAAAGGTTGAAAATAGCCTTATGGAATAAAGAGTCCTAGAAAGTCAGACAACGTTGGCTTTTTACTACTTGTTTTCTCATATGTAGAAAGAGAAAGTTTAAATTGTCACATAATATTTATGCCCCTTTCATACTTCAAACATTCTAGAACTGTATGATTCAGGGAATTTCCATAACTTTTAGTAGAAAACTACAATTCGTGGTAAATTTTATAAGTTGTTCATATGCCTTTACCTCACTTTATGATTAAATGGAGAGGTAACAGAGATGGTAACAAGTTTTAAGTACAATATTATAAATACCCAAAGTTCAAAGCATTCTGTATATCATGCTAAGAAAAAGAAATTAAGGTTGAGGAAATTAAACTTAGAAACTAGAGTATATATTTAAAACAATATGTAATATGTAATAAAACACAGTAGAGAGACAAATCATCTTTGTCCATTTGCATTATAATTGTGTGTGACTATATTAACACAAAAAACACCCATAATTCCTCAAACATATACACATACAACACACACACACACAAATAAAAAAGAGCAGAGTTAAATATATTTTCTCTATCTTTATGAACTTTTATGGGAATTTATAGATTTCACATTTGATTAATTAGTTCTAAAAAGTTTGAAAACTAAATACTGTTCAAATTCCTGATTTTCATACAAACACCTGCAAATTTGTCATAAGTAATGTCTTACTCATTACATTTGAAGTATTTAATGGATGGGAACAGTCTGTTGTTTTTAAAATTCCTGAGATGTTATCTTAATTTATTTTAAGATTTTTATTAAAATATATCTAACATAAAATATTATATTAGTTTCAGGGGTACACCATAGTTATTTAACATTTATATTCCTAAAGAAGTGATCACCATGGTAAGTCCAGCAACCATCTGACACCACACTATGCTATCACATTATTGACTATATTCCCTACACTGTACATTACATACCCATGATTTATTTGTTTTGTGCCTAGAGATTTCAACCTCCTATTCCCCTTCACCTTCCCCCTCTTTTAAATTTTTCAATTATAGTTGATGTTCAGTATTATTTTATATTAATTTTAGGAGTACAGCATAGTGGTTAGACATTTATGTAATTTAAAAAGTGATCTCCCTGACTACTCTAGTACCCACCTGGCACTATACATAGTTATTACCATATTATTGACTATATTCCCTATGCTTTACTTTACATCCCCATGACTCTTTTGTAACTACCAATTTGTACTTCTGAATCCCTTCCCCTTTTTCACCCCACACCCCAAACCCTCCCATCTGGTAACCATCAAAATATTCTCTGTATCTATGAGTTTGTTTCCTTTTTGTTGATTTTGTTCTTTAGATTGCACATATAAGCAAAATCACGTTGCATCTGTCTTTCTCTGTCTGACATACTTGATTAGCACAATACACCCCAGATCCGTCCGTGCCGCTGCAGATGGCAAGAACCCATTCCCATCCATGGCTGAGCAATATTTCATTTATCATAATTTATTTTTACCTTGTAAAATAATGAGCTTCATTTATGATTAAGCATAAACATTTTCCTTAGAAACTCATGTTATAGCATCTCAATTTTTATTATTTATTCAAGGTGCTGGGAGTGTTTTTCTAAAGAATCAGCTATATATAAATTTTAGATAGACAGAAAGATAGACAGCTATAGACAGATATTACATACCTGTATACATATTGAAATCACGTGCCCTTCTAATAATTAATAATTTGATGCTAATCTGGAAGGTTTAAAGATAAATTTTACCATGAATAATATACTGGCTTCTACTTTTCTGATTAAGTTCTTTTAATTGAATAAAAACTTCCATGAAATACAATTCACCATTCTAACCATTTTAAAGAATAAAATCCAGTGTTTTGTTTTTTTTTAGTACATCCATTTACAATGTTATGTAACCATCACCAACTACTATTATCAGAATATTTCCATCACTCTGAAAATAAATGCTGTATTTTTTATGCATCCACTCCTAATTTTCCACAGCTCCTGCACCACCTCCAGACCTTGGACACCATTAATCTACTTTCTGCTTCTATGGTTTTGGTTATTCTGGAAAATTCCATCAAACAATATGTGGCCTTTTTAATGTAGCTACTTTAACTTAGCCTAAACTTTTTAAGGTTCATTAATGTTGCAGCAAGTGTCAGTATATCAGTACATTTTATGACTGAATAATATTCAGTTGTGCAAATATACCACATTTTATTTATCTACTTATTGGTTGATGGATATTTGAAGTTGTTTACACTTTTGGGCTATTATCAATCATGGTACTCTAAGCATTTATGTACAGGTATTATGGCAACATATGTAGGGGTAGAGTGCTAGTTCATATGATACCTCTGTTTAACTTTTTAAGAACAGGCAAAAAGTATTCCATATCAGCTACATCATTTTACATTTGCACCAGCAATATATGAAGGTTCCAATTTATCCACATTCTCATGAGCACTCGCTGTTTTCTGCTTTTTGATTCTACTTATCCCAGTGAATATGAAGTAATATCTTACTGTGGTTTTGACTTGCATTTCCCTAATGACTAATGATATTGAGCATCTGTTCATATGCTTTTGTCCATTTGCATATCTGTTTTGAATAAATGTCTATTTAGTTCCTTTGCTCATTTAAGAGTTTTATACTTATAGCCATTATTTTTAAGTCTTTGATTTATTTTGAGTTAATATTTGTATATGGCTGAGATAAGGTTCCAAATTTATTCTTTTGCATGTGGATATGCAATTGCCCCAGCACTGTTTATTGACATACTATTCTTTCCTCATTGAATGGTATTGGCACTCTTGTAGAGAATCAGTTGACCATAAGTATTTTGAGTTATTGTACTTTTTGATTCCTTAATATTAAAGGAAATCAAAGTTTTGCAACACCTAAATATATTTTTTGGGATATTGATTTTAAGCTGGTTATTAAGAAACAAGACTCAGAAAGAATCTTTGACTCTCCCCCTTTGCTGCCTAAGGTAATTCAGATAAGAAAAAATCTGCTTCAGGAAGGGAATCTTAACATGTTCACTTTAGAATTTTCACCTTAGCCTAATTTAAATTAAGTATGATAGACAGGAAGGACCCATGCAAAAACCCAGTCTGCTGGATTCTCCCCTCTGTCCCATTGTTTTTGGGTTGCCAAGCAGGAAATTGTTTGCCACCTCTTCTGCTCTTTCTTGGCTACCTATGAATTAATTGCCTATTTCCCCATCTACATCCCAGACTCCTGCCCACCTTCTCCTCAGCTCCAGAATGGCATATAAAGTTCAGCTGCCCAATGCCTCTTAGAGGTCTCATGACACTCCAAATACACAACTGTATAATAAACTTTGGACATTTTCTTCTGTTAATCTGTCTCTGTTAATTTGATTATTATCCCAACTAGAAGAAATTACAAGGTGGGAAGAGGGAAGTTATTTTTATGCCCTCACAATATCTATTTATACTTCCTACTATTGATTTGTCTATCGATACTTTATTGATATTCTCCATTTATTAATATTCTCTATTTAATAAGATACTATTCTTATTATTTTCTTTAGCTCTTTGGAATGGTTTATTATGTTAGAACATATTTGAAATCACTGATTTAAAGCCTTTGTCTAAGTCGCATATCAAGGCTTTCTTGGGAAAGTTTCTGTTAATTGCTTTTTTGCCCTGTGTATAGGCCTTTCTTTTTTCTTTGCATGCCTCGTACTTTTTGATGAAAACTGGACATTATGTATATTGTAATGTGGTAACCCTTGAAATTTGGTTCTCCCCTCCTCCCACGATTTATGTTGTTCACTGTAGCTATTGTTACTTGGCTTGTTTGTTTAGTGATTTTCTGAACTAATTTGTAATGTCTGTATCCTTTGTCATGTGTGAATACTGAAATCTACATTAGAGTAGTAGTCAGCTAATCATTTGACCGAGGTTTCCTTAAATATGTGTGTCATGCAGGGCGTCCTGCAGGGTCTCTGCTCTCGCTCCCCACATAAGAACGCAGGATGTGGTGAGGCCAAAAAGGAACACCCACGGAGCCATAGGTAGGGGAGTCATACCACAATGGTCTCACTGGAGGCTGGGTTCACATGACATGTGACCTGCTGTCCGCTTTTCTGCCAACCGAACCACTCTCTCCTCGACTTCCCTTGACTCTCCTCGTAGCCACGGCAGTTATATTAGTGGCCAATGGCTCAATGGTTACAGCTGACGGCCAACTAGTCACAGCTGACGGCCATCTACTACCTGAGCCAGCACCTTTTCACGTGAGGCCGAGAACCTGGAAACTGCAATCTGGGGCTCTGTCCCCACAATGTGAAATCAAAAAAAAATCTCCCAATTTCAGAGACATGAAGGAAGAGCTGGGGGTTGCTGGATGGAAGGGGGGTGGGGGTGGGGATGGAGGGGAAGGTTGGGGGATTAGAAAGCATAGTCAGTGACCACAAGATAGCCACAGGGTTATGAAAGTTAATTTGGGGAATGTAATCAATAGTATTGTAAAGGTTTTGTAGGGTATACAATGGACGCTTGTCTTGTTGGGGAGACCACTTCAGGAATGATGTAGATGCCTGATCACTGCACTGTACAGCTGAGGCTGAGGCTGCACAATAATGAATGTCAACTGCAAGTTTATATATGTGTGTGTGTGTGTGTGTGTGTGTGTGTGTGTGTGTGTGTGTGTGTGTATAGTTACAAGAAATGGAGTACAGCATTAGGAATAGAAACAGTGGAAATATAATGTCTGTGTGCGATGTCAGAGGGATAGTGGATGGGGGGAGCGTGGTTGACACAGTGTGAGGGATATAAATGATAAATATCTAACTATTACATTCTTTTGTGCACCTGAAAGTAACTTAAAAATAAATAAATAAATAAATAAATAAATAAATAAATAAATAAATAATAATTTTTAAAAAATCTCCCAGTCTTTTCAGTTGGACTTTTATTATAGGCAGATAAAACAGGGCCATGGGGAGAGAGGCAGGAGGAAGAGAAGAAGGAAATACAGGAAACAAAGGAAGGAGATAAGATTATTCTTAAGAAAAGGTGCAGCTATAGCTAATTGTTATAGATTCTAATACTATTAGCTTTGCAGGCAGGGAAAAATCTCCAACCCCTGTTACCATGACAGTTCCCACAAGGGCCAAGTAAGAACAAGGAAACCCCCCCCACCTATGGGAAGGAGTGGTCAGCGAGGACCCCCCTGGGAACATCTGTAATGCCACCTCTGAATATTTTCTGCCCTCATTCAAATAAAATCCTAAATTTCTTTGTTCTTTAGGACAATTGCTCTTCTTCTGGGCCTATCTACCTCCAGACTTTGGGAATGTGTCCTCTTTCTTCTTTAATAAATCCACGGCTTGCTTGGTTTTGTTCACATGGCTTATTTGTTGGTCCTGGAATGCGTTCCTGTGACGATATAAGAACGCTTGTCCTCCAGTAACAGGACTATGTGTGTTTGTTGGTGCATGCCTTCAACACCTAGCCAAACAGTCAATGACACTGCTGTAGCCTTCACATACTTCTTGCACAGACCAGGAAAGTCAGTCAGAGTTGAGAGCTTATGACCTTCTCAGGTCTTTCCTGAACTGCACACAATCCTGGGCACGCCTGTGGGCTTCTAGATTTCCTAGTAATATATCTGAGCTTTTCAAAGTCATTATTGCCCAAGGTATCTCATTTTAAGCCTTGCCTTCCAAATTTTTTGGTTAGTCTATTGTTCTCCCCAACCGTTCTCCATTGCCTCAGGCAGCAGTGACTAATACATTTGACTGTAAAAGTTTTCAGGATATGCCTTCCCAGGGAGCCATTCTACAACTGAGAGATTCTGAGTAAGGCAATAGTCTTGCTGAGATTCAGCCAGTTTTTCTTGATTAAGTGTTCTCCTGGTTTCTGCGTGCTGTTGGTTAGCTTCCAGAGATGGAAAAGATTGATTCTGACAGTTTTGGAGTTTTTTTGCCAAGTTTTTATTACATTTATGGAAGGACAGAGTTTTGAAATTCCTTACTCCACCACTTCCACTGACATTACCTCTGATGAAGCTTTGCAGTGCCTCTCCATCTTTTTCTTAGCTTCACGAATTTCTTTTCCAAATTCATTTTTAGTAACTATATTATTGGCCTGATGTGTTATTTGTCTTTAACACCAGAAAAAACCCTGAGAATACTTACAACCTAAAAGTTACCTATGATAATTTGCCCTTTTCTCATTAGGAAAAAAGTTTCTCAACTAAAGTTTTCAGTACTTATATTCAAGTGACGTGTGAGGAAGATACAGAGACAGAATATTTTTGCAAGAGGCCTTGAGTTTTACCATATCGTCAGCAGTTTGCTATGCTTCCAAATGAAGAAGTGGGAAGTGAGTTAATACTTTTTGAATATTTTCTCTATGCAAAGAGCTTTATATATGTAATATCTCACAACCTTAAAGTTACTATTATTATTCAAACAGTAGTTGTATTAGCTTTTTATTGCTTTGTAACTGTGGATAGCAAAGGGGCCACGTGTTAAACCTGACAAGCTCAGGAGACTGAAAATAACCACATAGGATGGCATGAACATAAAAATTCCTAACTAAGGTGGGCCACAGCGGGAAGTCACATCTTTGGCCTGTAGCTTCCTTGACAAGGGTCAATCTTTACCTAAAGTGAGCCTGTCTGTTGCCTTTTCGCATCTAACATACCCCTGGAATGTCAGAGTAAGCCCTTTTTCTGGACCCCCAGAAGGCACAACTCACCATACCAGAGGAGGAAACTACAAAATCCCACATGGTTATCTTGTTCCCCAAATTCCACCTCTATGTGCTGCAAAATGCTATTAACTATCTTGTACCCACCACTGTAAAATAAGTGTGTGTCTCTCCATTTTGCTTTTTATCCAATCCCAGAAATTTCCCCACTTTGGTTTCTCCCACCCCCTTAATCTACAACCAAGGGATTTCATGTAACCTTCGTCCTTTGATTCAAATGTATAAAGTAAATTGCAAAACAGCCATTTTCCAGAGCATTTTCTCAATCCATTGAGACTTTATTTTCCAGCAATTGTCGTCAGTTTCACTCAAATAGACTCTTATAAGCTTTCTCTTAGGCTGGATGTTTTGTGTTAATATTACTTGGTGTAGTAGGCAGGATTCCAAAAAAGCCCACCCAGGACCACCCTGTGGACCCGGATTCCATGCTAGATACCAGCAGGGACCCATTGTGCCCCACCGGCTCCCTGCTTCACATTGGGTGAACTTGGGTGAGTTTTTCTTGGAATTCTGGACCTCCCTGTTTTAAGGTAGGAGGCCATGGCTTTATTTGAGCTGTTTGGGAAAAAAAAAAAATCCTCGAGGTGGTTTTAAAGTTAAGGGTTGAAATAACCCAGGATAAGGACAAGAGTTAAGATAACTTTGGGACAGGAGAAAAAAATTGGGTGGCTGGTTTTAATTTTGGCTTTTTCAATTGGAATTGCTTACTGCGAGTCTGAACAAAATCTTTTGCTGGATAAATGAGAGTCTGAACTTGTTCAGCTCTGAATATAAAAGGCATTTACTCCCTCCAGCTCAAATTTCAGGTATTCTTAGGTGACTAAGAATCTATGTGGAGGTGTTTGAGGGTATTCCTCAAAATGTACAGTGGCCCCTAAGGAATTTCAACACAAATGTAATTAAATATTTGACTTGTCCGGGGACGTGCACATAAAGGCTGGTTACCTAGCACTCCAAGTCCTCACAGTTGTACTAGACAGCCAGGGAGAGAAACCGAGGCACAAAAGAGGATTGAAGCAACTTGGGATGTGCCTGCCCCTTGGAGTTCAACCCATAAGCAGCACACTTCAACCCACTACATAATATCACTAGATATTTGTTCAGACTCTGCAGATCTCAAAACAAAACTAAAAATTAACATGGAAAATCGTGCCTCAAAGGCAGACAAGCTCCCAGCCTCTCGCCCCATTAATAATGTACCTGCAGATCTACAGTTCCTAGAAGTCAGTCTTGCAAGTACTTACAGAAATAGAAAGACTTAACTAGAAGTGATATCAACTCAAGATGGCCAAAATAGAGCTCTTTTAACATATAAATTAATTTTTGTGTGCACACGAAAATTTAGATGTTATAAGAGCTCTATTTAAAACTGGCTTAAAAATCAAACTGAATGAAATGGGAAACTTACCTCAATTGGCAAATAGGAAAAAGCCTCTGAAATGATAAACATTCTTCTCTCCAGGAAGTTAGTAAAAAAATTTAGAGACTGTCTCTGAACTAAAGAAGGTTTCTGAAGCTGCTCAATGCTAACATGCCACTTTTCCCTCTTCTCCAACTGTCTCACAGTATGCTTTACTTTGTCCGGACTTGCTCTCCTTTTCCTCTGCCTCTCTCCTGTACCTCTGCACCTCCCTTTGGAGAGGAACTGGTGTTGGGTGGAGGGGAATCCATGGTTGTGTGCAGGCAGAACTAAGGAATCTACTAAAGATTCCCCCAACCCTCTCTAGGACACTGATGACTTCACAAAGGAATTTGAATTAAGTGTTAGAACGAACTTATGATCTTGGCTTTTCTTATTTATCCCAATTAATGCACCTACTCGTTTCTGAGAGAAAAGCAACAGAATTACTAAATAAGTTTTGCTAGGGAAACTCCGGTAGAGAAATCTGCTTCTATTATAAAAAGTCAGGTCACCTTAAGGATTTTAGAAAACTGAAATGGGATTTGGAAAAAGAAAAGAAATAGAAGCAAGCATAGGGTTGCTTCAAGGATTCTGAGGGCATTTCCCCTGCTTACTAACACTGGGGCTACTTTATCTATTAGCACCACCTGACTAAGTTGCCCTCTACCTTGGAGTAAAACTTCTGTACAAATGGTAGGGATAGCTAATCAACCAATGTCTGTTTTTAAAATCAGAACCTCTTCCCTTCCAACTAGGAAATGTTAAGGGGCAACATGTATTTTTACTACTCAAATCTGCCCCAAGTCACCTGATAATGTGAGATTTTCTAATCAATGATACTCACATATCCTTCTCCCAGAAGGGTAAAATATATTTAGTTAGAACTAAATGAATCAAATTGGGAAAATGATTTCAAAAGAAAGTACATGAGAGAGAACAAGTCTTGAGACTGACTAAATATTTGTTGCAGGACGTTCCAATGCAACTTTAGGCTTTTTCCAGTACAGATATCGGCAAAGTTAAGTCAGCCACTCCTATTTCAATAACTATTCATAATACTTTGCCTCTACCTAATATTTGCCAATATCCTTTGAGGCCTGATACACTAGCTGGAATTAGCTCATTATACAAGATTAACTTTAAAAGGGGGGGCTTATAATTCCATGTATGAGTGCCTGTAATTCTCCCATCCTTACAGTAAAGAAACCCAATGGCAAAAAATGGAGATTTGCACAGGATCTCAGAGCTATAAAGATATCCTGTGGTTCCAGATCCACATACTCTATTAATCAGCTATTCCTGTGTATATTGCCAATATTTTTCAGTGATAGATTTATGTAGTGCCTTTTTCAGCATTCCTGTAAAAAAAAAAGGGGGGTGGACCTCTTTGCTTTTCCACCTGGGAAGATCAGTTTACTTGGACAGCAATGCCCCAGGGGTATGCAGAGCCCCACCTATTTCTCTCAGATACTAAAAATTTATTTAAATAATGTTGAATTTCCCAGAAATTGCACTCTACTCCAATATGTGGATGATTTACTCTTATGCTCTAGGATATATTAGATTCCCAAGAGGACACAATTTACCTATTACAATAGCTAGTCATAAACGACACTGGGTCTCAAAGGACAAGATTTGATTCTCTTTACCCCAAGCAAAATACCTGTTATCTGATATCTAAAGACAGGCTACTAAAAGACTTAGAGGAATAATATTCTTTCCTCTTCCCAAAACAAAAAGAGCTTAGAGGATACCTGGGTCTGACTACTGTCACAATTAAGTTCCAAAATTTTCATTAAGGACCAGCCTCTATATATCGTATTAAAATCAGATCAATCTGATCCAATTCAATGGAACCCTGAAGGAAAACATGCTGAAGAAGCTCTGGACGATAAAACTCAGTAGTTAAAGCGCTCTCTTCCTGCATGACAGCCACCCCTGCTACAGTCATGTTATGCAAACAGAAGAGATAGTTATAGGTGCTCCTTTATTTATGTTACTCATTCTGTTAAATCTTTACTGAACTCAACACTTCTGTCAGCAGACTGGCTTCTTATAAAGTACTCTTGTTTTCCATACCTAATACTACTTTAAGTCAATGTAACAGTCTGACCCAGCAACTTTATTACCCTCTACAGGATGAAGACATCCACCACAAACACAGATGAAGATCTGTGTTTTGCTTACAGATCACCTTCTTGTTCCTAGGAATGATTTACAGGAAACACTTATTGATAATGCTGACTCTTATCTGAAAGATAAACAAGGACATCACCAAGCTGGATATACAGTAACTTCCATGGTAAATATAAATTAAAGTTTCTTATTTACCTGAATAAGATCTGCCCAACAAGCTAAATTAACTGATCTAACAGGAGCTTGTAAATAAGCCAAAGATCAAATAGCCAATATTTACTGACAGTTGCTATACCTTTGGTGTAGCTCACAACTTAGGAACATTGTGGAAGAAACAAGTCTTCTTAACTTCCTCAGGGCAGACCATAAGAATAGAAAACAAATTGCAGAATTTAAATTAGACATCGTACAGCAACCAAAACAATTGGCAATTATCAAAAATTCCAGGACATTCTAAGGCTGCCACCGTTGACACAAAAGAAAATAATTTAGCTAATACTGCAGCTAGACCAGCAACAATAAACAGCCAAATTATCCAGACTTGAGAATGTTTCTTCTCCTTATTAAATCAATAAAAGGCTCTCTTTTACAGTTCCAGTGGACAGCTGCAAAACAAGAAGGAAAAAAAGAAGATATGGCAACAAAAATGGGAATACTTTGACCCAAACAGATATAGCTTAGCATGTACATGCACTAACACATTGGGGTCTGGGAAAGATGGCTTCATAGAGTAAAGAATATTATTGGAAACCTCCTACTGTAGCTCATAAAGTGTATAGCAGATGTTCTATCTGTCCAAAATGTAACCATGGAAAATCACTCCATGTGTCCCAAGGACATTTTCCATTTCCTTTAGGTCTTTTTGAGGTATGGTAATTGGATTTTATCCAAATGACACCATCTCAAGGATACAAATATGTATTAGTCATGATTTGTATGTTGTCTCACTGGGTTGAGATATTCCCTTGCATGAGAGCAAAAGTCTTAATGGTAGGTAAATTAATAACAATAACAATAATAATCCCCAATTGGAGAATTTCCTGTGAGTTACATAGTAACTGAGAGACTCATTTCACTGGGCCGATAATATAATCTATTTGTAATATTTGGCTTATTTTACAGCATTTTCATTGTGCTTATCATTGCAGTGCTCTAGATTGGTAGAATGTACAAATAGTAAATTAAAACTCAACTAGGTAAATTTTCAGAAGCTTTTAATCTCCCTTGGCTAAAAGCTCTCCTTATAGTGCTTCTCAACCTGAGATATGCTTTTGGTAAACACAGGCTTCCTCCTCATTAGTCATTATTCACCCTATGCTAAGGGACTTGTGAACCAACCTTACAAAAAGGAGACATTTTACATTATTATCAAGGATTTATCCATTCTCTTAAATAAATAAATAAATAAATAAATAAATAATTGATTGATTCACTTCAATGTGCTCCTGGGAGATAAAGACTTCAAAGACCACTACTCACAACCAGAAAATTTTGTCCATTGGACAAGACAATTAGTTAAAGACTCTCCAACCTTGTCAGAAGGGACCGATCAATAGACAAAGACTCCTCAAGGATGCGAAGCCGCTGACATCAGGGTTAGACAGCTACCCCAAGACATGGAGAAGGCCTGTATATCTACATAATTGATATTGAACTTAAAATAACCATTTGTTTAATTGCCTTTACCTGCCTGCTAATAATATTAGTATTGATAATAGTTATACTTGTTATTTAGGCTTTTCTCAAAACTTGTACTTATATAGCCCAACTGTTAATAATTGCTGAAGGTATACAAGATAACTTTTATATTATCAATAATATTATTTTTATGGTTTTGAAATTTAGAAGGAATGTTATTATAGAAGGAAGAAAAGGGATGCGTGTGTATTTTTGAGACAAGTTAAAAGGAAATAGGTTGTCCTAGTAAGTTGATTATTTCTGAATGAGGAAAAGGAGACAAACTAAAAAGGATGAGTGAAGTTGTAGTTAGTAGAAAAGAAATATTGAGAAAATAATTTTACATTAGAACCCAATTATGCTTACCCCCTAACAACATAGAAGACTAATTATATTAATTCAGACAGAGGCTGAAATGGATGTTTTGTTTTTAAATTCCCTCTATAATGGCTACTGAGGCACAGAAAATTTATTTATGAAACTCTTACTGTTCTCCTTGCCTCTAGAAATTTTTTAGGTAGTAATTATAATTTACACCATTGTATTCTTACAACCTTAGCCCCTATTAAACCTGAAAGTTACAGTTCCCAGTTATATAACTAACAGAAATCAGATTAATAAATCACATTTGATTGCTTCCAATGTAAAGTAGACAGGCCATATTAAATAAAAAGGTAAATAGTTATGTCCCCGCTCAAATTGGAATTCTGAATCATATCCACCTGGCGTATCGTATCCACCTCAACAAATAACAACATATGATATATGGGAAGGGGACATTTTTGTTGGGAAGGGTTAGAAAATTCTTCTGTCATGCTAATTTCTATTGTAATAACACCAGGTTTACAGTAAATACTATGTGAATATAGTATAAAACTAAAATCATAGGCAAATTAACTTTGACTGAAGTTAATAAAACCCATGATAATATTGATACTGAAAATCCAATGTATTGGGAAATTGAACTTAATCCTTCCTATGAAGTTCTTTCAATGGAAAGTAATTAGCCAAAAGAAAAATTAGAACTTTTCAATCATGAAATATGAGAAAGTCTTCATTTATCTGGCCAAACTTACCATAATGTACGAAGAGCAGTAGATGATGGAGGAAAATATATTATTAGTTTAATAAAAAAAATTATAATATTATATGTAAAGGATTCTTTAGAGAGCTGGGATGTTTGCTCCCTTCAGACTCATACTTGTCTAATATTGGATATGTTCTGCTCCTAATCGGTGTTACTGGTTTAATGCTATTGCTCTTGGCCTAGTTTGTACATGTTATACTAGATACAAAAAGCAACATAAGACAGAGGAAAAAAACTTGGATCGTAATAGCTCAAA
This sequence comes from Rhinolophus sinicus, assembly GCF_057876585.1. Classification (NCBI taxonomy): domain Eukaryota; kingdom Metazoa; phylum Chordata; class Mammalia; order Chiroptera; family Rhinolophidae; genus Rhinolophus; species Rhinolophus sinicus. The sequence goes on along the minus strand of NC_142518.1, from coordinate 56,308,209 downwards.
GATTAGAAATGATCCATAATATATTTAACGAAGACATATAGGATCTGACTGCCTCCCATTTGCTCACCTTATCTTTTAAATATAAATAAATAATTCGGCCTTGACTCCATCTAAGGTTATGGTTTTGCCCCACCCCAAAAGTCCAACATTCAGCAAGACAAACGCTGACACTAAGACTTCCTACGAATGAGCCTTCCTAGCACCATGAGACCACACTATCCAACCAAAAGGTTGGTCATCAGTGCATCCTTCGGATTGATTTATGACCAAAAAGGGGAAATGTGGACGAAAAAAGGGGCCACATGTTAAACCTGACAAGCTCAGGAGACTGAAAATAACCACATAGGATGGCATGAACATAAAAATTTCTAACTAAGGTAGCCATGGCGGGAAGTCACATCTTTGGCCTGTAGCTTCCTTGACAAAGGTCAATCTTTACCTTAAGTGAGGCTGTCTGTTGTTGTGGGGACAGAGCCAGGATTGCAGTTTCCAGGCTCTCAGCCTCACATGGAAAGGTGCTGGCTCAGGTAGTAAATGGCCATCAACTGTGATTGGATGGCCATCAGCTGTGGCTAGTTGGCCGTCAGCTGTAACCAGTGAGCCATTGGCCACTAATATAACTGCTGTGGCTACGCTAGCAGAAAATGGGGGCTAGCAAGAAGATGGTGGCTGAGCCTGCAAGAGGCGCAGTGAGGGTTGCAAATAGTGTGGCTCATGCTTCCTGTGTCTCCAACCCAGCCACCAGTGAGACTATAGTGGTCTGATTCCCCTATCTGTGGCTTCGTGGGTGTTCCTTTTTGGCTTCACCATATCCTGAGTTCTTATGTGGGGAGCGGGAGCTGAGACCCCGCATGCACGACAGTTATCTTTTTGCATCTAAGATAACATACCCTTGAAATGTCAGAGTAATCCCTTTTCCTTATCCCTCAGGGCACAACCCACCACACCAGAGGAGGAAACTACAAAATCCCCCATTGTTATCTTGTTCCCCAATACCATCTCCATGTGCTATAAAATACTATTAACTGTCTTGTACCCACCAATGTAAAAGAAGTGTGTGTCTCTCCATTTTGCTTTTTATCCAATCCCAGAGGATTCCTCACTTTGCTTTCTCCCACCACCTTAAGCTACAACCAGTGGATTTCATGTAACCTTCCTCCTTTGACTCTAATGTATAAAGTTGCAAAACGGCCATTTTCCTAATCTGTTGAGAATTTGCTTCCCAGCAATTGTCATCAGTTTGGCTCAAATAAACTCTTATGAGAGTTTCATTGACATAACAAATTGCAAAAAACTTACTGGCTTAAAAGAGCACTCATTTATTACCTCACAGCTATGTAGGCCAGGAATCTAGCATGGTGTGGATAGGTTTTGTACTCAGAGTATTGTGGGGACAGAGTCCCAGAGAGCAGTTTCCAGGCTCTCGGCCTCATGTGGAGGGATGCTGGCTCAGGTAGTAGATGGCCATCAGCTGTGACGAGTTGACCATCAGCTGCTTCCAGTTAGCCATTAGTCACTGATATAACTGCCGTGGCTAAGCTAGCAAGCACAGATTGCAGTTAGCACAGCGGATTGCAGTTAGGATGGCAGATTGAAGTTAGCAAGTGAGGTTGGTTGGCAGAGAAGTGGATGTCAGGCTACGGATCATGTGGCTCCTGCTTCCTGTATCTCCAACCCAGCCGCCAGCGAGAATATAATGGTATGACTCCCCTATCCATGGCTTCGTTGGTGTTCCTTTTTGGCCTCACCATATCCTGCGTTTTTGTGCGGGGAGTGGGACTAGAGACCCTGCTTGACACCCTGCATGACACCCCGCAAGACAGTATCATAGACTAAAATCAAATGAAAATAGCTGCAAGGTATTGAGGTGGTGAATTAGGACAATGACCCAAATCAAAGAAACAATCACGCTTTAATTCATTTACTGTGATAACACTGTGTTTCTGGGTCTTATATTAAGGTTTGCTCCAAAGGATGCAATAGGGCTTATGTTCAGGGGATGTCATCCTGAAAAATCATGCTAAGGCTTAATTTTTTGATTAGGTCTTATTTTCAGGGAAACACAACATAAGCAAGAGGCCAAAAAAGAAACTAGTATTGGCTCCCCCATTCCATTTTTCTCTGCAAAACTGTACTAGTTGAGGGTCAGGTGACATCCAGGGTAGGTAGGGAAAATTGTCTCACTGATGAAGGTCCTGGACAGAAGACTCCTGACATTTTATGGTCCCAGGAGATAAGGGAGAAGAAAGGGGAAAGGGCTAAAAGTAGAAAACTACTAAGTCAGGTAGGTCAAGGCCCCCTGGCAAGGAATTCTCACTAGAGTTTTCTGAAAAGTAGTACTCAACTGAGCTTTCCTCCAATAGGGAGTCTTCTGAAGGGAGGTGCCTGGGCTGACAATGCAGGTATGTATATGAGCATAGCTAGGCAAGGAGCCCTTAGCCCTTAACTGCAACTTCTTTTAGAGACTAATGCATTGCCTTGTGCACCAAATCTGGAGTGGAAATTAGAGCAGGTCCTCAAATAATGTTTTGTAGTCCTGTTTCCTCCCTAATCCCAAAGCTGTACACATGATGTGAATTGGCATGTCTAAATTGTTCTAGTCTGAGTGAGTGTGTGTGTCTGCGTGTGCCCTGAAATGGAAGGACATCTTGTCCAGGGTTGGTTCCTGCCTTGTGCCCTGAGTTGCCGGAATATGCTCCAGCTATTCATGACCCTGAACTGGAATCAGCAGATTGGAAAATAATTATCTTCCTTTTTTTTTAAATTAATCTTTCTTAAATGTATGAATAGCTCATATTTATTTCAATGTTTAATATTAGAAGTACTTTGGGTCTTTATTCAGAAGTTGCTGATGTTTTTGTGATCAGAAATATGCTGTAGGAACTTAACTTTTGTTTATATCAATTAGCCTATGAGAAAATTGGTTCTGTTATAAGTTATTTTGCTTAAAGTTACAATTTCCAAGACCTGTTGACAACATTAAGTGAGGACTTACTGTGTAGCTCTTGCCCAAGGAGACCTTCCAGTAACATCTTTGTAATTGTCTATGGTCAGATCTGAAAGATCACACGTAGGATTTTGTCTTGGAACCAGTCTCCTCATCCAGGTATCAGCCAAACTGAGTTTTCATGTGGAGGCTCTGAAGAAAAATATGCTTTCAAGGTCATTCTCATTAGCAGAATCCATCTCCTTCTAGTTGTAAAATTGAGGTTCTTCTTTCCTTATTGTTCCATAAGCCAGAGGCCACTCTTAGTTCGTAAAAGCCACCCACATTCCTTTCCATGTGGCCCCTCCATTTTCAAGCAAAAAATGACATCCAGAATTCTTTCCATGTTTCAAATGTCTAATTTCCTCTTTTGTAACCTGTCTGAGGCAATTCACTGCTTTTAAGTGCTCATGTGATTAGATCAGACCCACTTAGATAATCTTATTATCTTAAGGTAAACTGATTTGAAATTCTAATTATATCGGCTAAATCCCTTCACAGTAGTATGGGCATTAGTGCTTGAATCATTGGCAGAAGTGTGTGTACACCAGGATCTAGGAATCTTGGGAGACAATCTTAGAATTCTGTCCACCACAGCAGTTGTGTATTAATTTTATGGCAGTTAAATTTTCCAGTAGATCTGAAATGATTGAGTATATGTAGGGTACAACTCACTAGTCCTGAGAGTAGGCCAGTTTTAATTTTCAAACAACTTGAATAACACACTTTAATTATAAATGCCAACATCTGAAAAATACAGGCATAGCTCTTCTTATTGTGCCTTATTTTATTGTGCTTCACAGATGTTGCCTTTTTTACAAATTGTTGTTATTATTAGTTTCAGGTGTACAAAACAACATAATGATTGGACATTTACACAACTTACAAAATGATAACCCCAAAGAATCTACTACCCTTCTGACACCGTACATAGCTAATACAATACCATTGACTATATTCCCTATGCTGTACTTTATATCCTGTGATTATATATTATATATTATATATATATAAATTCAGATCTACTGGAAAATTTATATATATATATACAGAGAGAGAGAGAGAGAGATTTTTAAATTATAGTTGACATTCGATATTATTTTATTTTAGTTTCAGGTGTACAGCACAGTGGTGAAGCACTCATATCATTTATGAAGTGATCCCACCCTAAGTCTAGTGCCCACTGACACCATAATTTTTACATTATTGATATCCCACATACTGTATTTCACATCCCCATGATTATTTTGTGACTACCAATTTGTACTTCCTAATCCTTTCACTTTTCTCACCCATGCCCCCAATCCCCCTCCCATCTACCAACCATCAGTTTGTTCTCTGTATCTATGAGTCTATTTCTGTTTTCTTTATTCTCTTCTTCAGATTCCACATGTAAGTGTGATCATATGGTATTTGTTTTTCTCAGTCTGATTTATTTCACTTAGCACAGTAAACTCTAGGTCTCTCCATGTTGTTGCAAATGGTAAGATTTCATTCTTCTAATGGCGAGTATACTACATTGTATAAATGTACCACAATTTCTTTATCCAATCATCTATTGATAGGCATTTCACTTGTTTCCATATCTTGGCTATTGTGAATAGTGCTGAAGTAACTATAGGAGTACACATATTCTTTGGAATTAGTGTTCTGGATTTCTTTGTATAAATACACAAGAGTGGAATTGCTGAGTCATAAGGTAGTTCTATTTTTTATTTTTTAGGGAACCTCCATACTGTTTTCCATAGTGGCTGCACCAATTTGTTATCCCACCAAAAGTGTATGAGGGTTGCCTTTTCTCCACATCCTCACGAACACTTGTTTTTGATTTATTGGTGATGGCCATTTTGACAGGAATGAGGTGGTATTTCATTCTGTTTTTTACTTGCATTTCTCTGATGATTAGTGACATTGAGCATCCTTTCGTATGTCTATTGGCCATCTGAATGTCCACTTTGGAGAAATGTCTAATCAGGTTCTCTGCCCATTTTTTAATTGGATCATTTGGGTTTTTGGTGTTGAGTTGTATGAGTTTTTTACAAATTTTGGATATTAACCCCTTATCAGATGTATCATTGGCAAATATCTTCTCCCATTCAGTAGGATGTCTTTTTGTTTTGTTGATAGTTTTCTTTGCTATGCAAAAACTTTTTAGTTTGATGTAGTTTCATTTTTATTTTGTTTGTTTGTTTCCCTTGCCTGAGGAGATATATCAGTAAAAATACTACTAAAGGTAATGTCTGAGCGAGTACTTCCTATATTTTTTTCTAGGAGTTTTATGGTTTCAAGACTTCAGTGTATATAATTTAAGTCTTTAATCCATTTTGAGTTTATTCTTGTATATGGCATAAGAAGTGGTCCAGTTTCATTTTTTTTTTCCATATATCTGTCCAGTTTTCCCAGCACCATTTTTTTAATAGACTGTCTTAACCCCAATGTATATTCTTGCTTCCCTTGTCATAGTTTAAATGACCATATAGGCATGGATTTATTTCTGGACTCTCTATTCTGTTCCATTGATCTATGTGTCTACTTTTATGCCAATACCATGCTATTTTGATCGCTATATTTTTGTAGTATAACTTAATATCAGGTAGTGTGATGCCTCCAGCTTTGTTCTTAGGATTGCTGTGGCTTCCCAGGGTTTTGTATGGTTCCATATAAATTTTAGGATTATTTGTTCTAGTTCTGTGAAAAATGCCATTGGTATTTTGATAGGGATTGCATTGAATCTAGATTGCTTTCAGTATATGGACATTTTAACTATATTAATTCTTCCTATCCATGAGCATGGTATATATTTCCATTTATTTGTATCTTCTTTAATTTCTTTTTTTAATGTCTTTATGAGTACAAGTCTTTTAGTTTCTTGGTTAAATTTATTCCTAAGTTGTTGTTGTTTTTTATCAAATGTAAATGGCGTTGTTTTCTTAATTTCTCTTTCTGATAGTTCATTATTGGTATATAAAAATGAAACTTATTTCTGAATATGAATTTTGTATCCTGCTGCTTTACTAAATTCATTTATCTGTTCTAATAATTTTTTGTGGGGGAATCTTTGGGGTTCTCTATATATAGTATCATCTCATCTGCAAGTGATGCCAGTTTTACTTCTTCCTTTCCAATTTGGATGCCTTTTTTCTTTTTCTTATCTGATTGCTCTGTGTAGGACTTCCAAGACTATGTTAAATAAAAGCGGGCATTCTTGTCTTGCTCCTGATCTTAAGGAAAATGCTTTTAGCTTTTCCCCATTGAGTATGGTATTACCAGTCGGTTTGTCATGTATGTCCTGTATTATGCTGCAATATATTGGCTCTATTCCCACTCTGCTGAGAGTTTTATTGTAAACGGATGATGGATTTTGTCAAATGTTTTCTCTGCATCTATTTATATGACACATGATTTTTACTTTTAATTTTATTTATGTGATATATCACGTAAATTGATTTGTAGATATTAAACCAACATTAAGTACCAGGAATGAATCCCACTTGATTGTAGTGTATGATCTTTTTAATGTATTGCTGAATTTGGTTTACTAATATTTTGTTCAGGATTTTTGCATCTATGTTCATCAGGGATATTGGCCTATAGTTTTCTTTTTTTGTAATGTCTTTCTCTAGTTTTGGACTCAGGGTAATGGTGGCCTCATAGAATGATGTTGGCAGCCTTCCCTCCTCTTGGATTTTTTGGAATACTTTAAGGAGAATAGGTGTTAATTCTTTTTTGAAAGTTTGGTAAAATTCACCTATGAAGCCACGTGGTCTAGGACTTTTGTTTGTTGGGAGCTTGTTGATTACTGATTTGATTTCATTAGTAGTAATCAGTTGGTTCATATTTCCTGTTTCTCTTGATTCATCCTTGGAAGATTTTATGCTTCTAGGAATTTGTTTCTTCCAGATTGTCCAATTTGTTGGTGTATAGTTGCTCATAGTATTTTCTTAATTTTTTTTCTGTTTCTCTGGTGTCGGTTGTCACTTTTTTTCTATCATTTCTGGTTTTATTTATTTGAGTCCTCTCTCTTTTTTTCTTGATGAGTCTGGTTAAAAGTTTGTCAGTATTCTTTATCTTTTCAATAAAACCAGCTCTTGGTTTCATTGATCTTTCTCACCTCGGGACAATGCCTGGCCTGTGATCACTTCACAAATCTCCCTGAGAACACTGCAGCCGGCTATCACTAGCCTCAGGCACACAGATCCCCAAGAGCTTCCAAAGAGCAACTGCAGCTCAAGTTGTGGCTCACTGCCTACCACCAGAAGTTCCCTGGGCAGCTGTAGGCTGTCCATTGCTGTAAAAGTCTTCTGTGGCTTGCAGGGCAGCGTGCACCACCCAGGCACTAAGAGTGCCCTCAGCAATGTATCTCTAGGTGGGTAGGGTGGGGTTTTTGGGAGGTGTGGGTTGTGGGCTATAGTTTTTATGGAGTTAATGCTTTTTAGGTTCTTGCACTGATGCCAGGCCCGTGACCACTTTTCAAAAATGCCCTGAGAATATCATGGCCAGCTACCATTCGCCTTAGGCCCACAGGTCCCTGAGAGCTGCCCATGAGAGGTTGTGGCATAGGTTGTGGCTCACTGCCCACCACCAAAAATTCCCTGGGCTACAATGGGCCATCTGCTGCTCCCCCAGCTTGTAGGTCAGGGCTGGCCACCCAGTAGCCAAGAGTGCCCCAGGAGATGGAGTACTAGCTGTAGGGGGTGCAGACCCAGGGCTTCACCAAGGTGTTGTGCTAGCATAGATTTTACCAGATGAATGCAGTCTCAGATTTGACACTTTGGTGGGTGAGTGTTCAACATGGAAAAGGTGGTGCCCTCTTGTAGGCCACACGCGAGGCAGGTGCCACACAGGGATAATGGCTGCTCTCCCTCCAGCCCTCACTCTGGATCCACACAATTCAATCTTTCCCTGTATGTCTCTGGTACCTCTTGAGTTGCTACCACTCCACCAGAGCCCAGGTGAGTGTTTGAAATTGATTGAGTCTGTCTGAAGGCCCTTTAAGTGGATGTGTTGGTTTCTAGCTGCCTTCCATCTCACCAGGACGGACAGACAGAGTCCTCACTGATTTTTGGTGCCAGATGTTGTGGGAACTCCTCTTCCTGGCATAGGACTTCTGGGTTGCGGAGCCCACTGTGGGGCTGGGACCCCTCCCTCTTCTGGGGGACTTCCACCACCATGGTGTCCCTCCCAGTGTTCAGCCACTATCTGTGGGATTGGGGTCAGCCCGTATCACATTCCTACCACTCCTACCAGTCTCGATGTGGCCTCTTCTTTATATCATTAATTATAGGAGTTCTGCTCAGCTAGTCTTCAGATGATTCTTGAGGTTGATCTATAATTTGTTTGTAATTTTGATATGATCTTGGGATGCAGTAGGCATAGCACTTACCTAGTCTGCCATCTTGGACCCTCCTCCATCTTTTTTACAAATTGAAGGCAAGGCTGCACCAGCAAAATATTATGACTAGCTTTACTGAAATATTTGCTTTATTGTGGTGGTCTGGAACCAAACCCACAACATCTCTGATGTATGTCTGTATCCAGGAAAAGGACATTCACAAATGGAGATATAAAAGAGTATTCAAGAAATGTAAATATTAAAATATTACCTCACTTCTATTTACATGAATGTAAATCAGAAAAGCAATATAACATTTTTTTACTTTTATTTGCACAACCTTGATGACCTCCTGTTAATATGGAAATGACATACTTTCACAGGATAATTTTGGTAGTAAAATTTTGGCAATTTGGAACTCTGCATCTGCAGTCTTATTGTCCATAAAATTTGATCCAGTAATCGCATAACGAGGCCTTTTATTTCCTGAAGAAATAATTAGAACTATGCATAGATATTTACATAAAATGATTTTGATCCCAATGTTTTTACACTAGCAAATGATAAAATTAAATCCATCTCTGCTAAATTATGATGTTGTGTAGAAATAAACTAAAAATTGATATTAGAAATTGATTATATAAATTTTACTATATACTAGCAAAGTAGTACTATATAAGGAATAGGGAGACAGAATAAAGTTTAATGAAGTTTAAGCTTACAAAGTTAAATTATGGCTTAAGAGAAACTGACAAGAGATGATGAAGCATCCTGGTAACCTAAATGGAAGGGAACCATTACCGAAAGGTGCAAAAAGAAATTTCCCAGAAGCCAGAGAGAGAGCTGTAGGTAGAAGAAAGCCCCTCAACAGGAGATACAGCTATTGATTGAGGAAAGCACCTTGCTGCCAATTGGAGCCTGGCATGGGGAATATGAAGATATATATATTTCAGTCTCATTTCCCTCTTACTGTCCAGTACCCCTCAAGTGTCTCCCATTGTTGGAATCCAACTAGAAGACAGAGAGCTAGATAGAGTTCACGGACGTTAGGTTCCTGGAGAACAGAGAAGAATGAAAAATTTTGGAGATTGTGTCTGAGGGAGAAAACGGAGATTATCTGGCAAACTGTTTTTAGCTCTCAGCATGTACTTTTGTTCTTTATCCAGTTGAAACATTTATGTCCACTACAAAAAAGACACAAATCCCATTAGCAACATTATCATTACTTGGTGATAATAATCCATTTTTATTTTTATGTTAAAGCTAAAACATTAGCTATTCCTAACGCTTTCCATATAACATAGAATGTAAAAATGGAGAGTAGAAGGCAAATACATGACAACTGTCTGTTATAATTCCTGTTTCTATGTCTGGTCACAGGCTTAAATTGATAAACATAGCTCTTTTTTTTTTTAAATCCCGTCTTCTATTCTCTTCTCTTCCTTTTGAGTCAAAAGCACAAGGAGGCTAAAATTGCCAAGGGACTAACTCAGCTTCCAAAATAATAAGGCCAGTATTGTGTTTCTTGATGGAACATTGCTTCATTTGGACATTGAGGCCTCCACACTTAGTTAACTCACAGTTATTTTAATGTGAAGGTCACTGGAAAGGTAAGTGACAGAAACAACATGTAAGTGATTGATTTAGTCAAAGGAGAGCCTAATTCAACCCTAATCTTTTGATTCTCAGTCATTGCAGTCTTGTTATGGGAGAGATAATACTCTATGTTAACCAGTGGTTTAAGACCTACACTTCATCAATTTGGATAACAGAGGGTATTATCTTCTAGGTTTTACCATATGTGAGACTTCTTCAAAAGTCCCTTCCACCATTCTATCAAATGATACTTTTGGATTGTAGGACACATGTTACAGCCAGTAAAATACATTGTGTGTGAAGTTATTACTGCACTTTTGTTTACCATACCATGAAACCCCTTGTAAAAGGTGATGGTGTGTAAGATACTGTGATAATTGATAACATATTCTATAAACCATTAATATTTGTGCTGGCAGATGTGTTCCAGGAAGGGCAAATATTTATCTAAAATATGTTTTTGTTCTTAATGATGCTCTTCATCATCATTTCCAGATAGAAGGGCTCCATTCTTATATCTTTTCCTTTTGTTTTGTTTGCTTGTTTTAGTTTAATTTGATTTTGTCATAATAAAATCAGTAAACATAAGATCTACCCTTTTAACAAAAATTTAAGTGCACAATACAGTATTGTTAATTATAGGTAAAGTATTATACAACACATCTCTAGAAATTATTTATCATGCATAATTGAAACATTATGCCCATTGACTAGTGATTTCCTACTCCAGTCCTTGTTAATCATAATTCTACTCTCTGCTTCTATGAGTTTGATATTTTATTAAATTTTTTTTTCCAATTACAGTTGACATTCAATATCATATTAGTTTCAGGTTTATTGCATAGTTATTAGACATTTACATAATTTTCCAAGTGATCCCCCTGATAAGTCTAGTACCCACCTTACATCATACATATTTATTACAATATTATTGACTATATCCCTAGTGCTGTACTTTACATCCCCATGACTATGTATTTTGTAACCACCAATTTGTACTTTTTAATCCCTTCAACTTTTTTACCCAGCCCCCCACCCCACCTCCCACTTGGCAGCCATCAGTTTGTTCTCTGTATCTATGAGTTTGACTATTTCATATACCTCATATAAGTGGAATCATGCAGTATCTGACTTTCTCTGACTGGCTTATTTCAGTTAGCATGTCTTCAAGTTTTATCCATATTATCCAATATTGCAGGATTTCCTTCTTTTTTTAGGCTGAATAATATTCCATTGTATGACTATATCACATTTTTATCCATTTATCCATCAATGGACATTTAGTTTGTTTCTACATCTTGCCTATTGTGAATAGTGCCATAATGAATATTGGAGTGCTAACATCTGTTTGAGACCCTGATTTCAATTATTTTAGATAAATTTCCAGAAATGGGATTGCTGGATCATATGGTAGGTCTCTACTTAATGTTTCAAAAACCTCCATACTGTTTTTATATAGTGGCCACACCATTTTGCACTGCCACCACCAGTGTACAAGGGTGCCAATTTCTCTACATCCTCAACTGTACTTGTCATCTTTTTTTTTTTTATAATAGCCATACTAAAATGTGCGAGGTGATATATTATTGTGGTTTTAATTTGCATTTCCCTTACAATAAGTGATGTTGAGCATCTTGTCATATACCTATTGGTCATCTGTATATTTTCTTTAGACACATATTTATTCAAGTCTGTTTTTTTGTTTAGGTTTTTTGTCTGTTTTTGTTTTGGGAGTTTTTTGTTTTGTTTTTTTGCTTTGTTTTGTTTTTGCTATTGAGCAGTTTTTGCTCAATAGCAGTAGCAAATAGAATGGTCTAAACACAAAAATCCTAGCTAAAATATGTCATGGCCTGTAGTAACATCCATGGCCTGTGCTTCCTAGACAAAGGTCAATCTTCACCTTAAGTGAGCCTGCCTATTGTCTTTTTGTATCTAAGATAACATGCCCTTGGAAATGTCATAGTAATCCCTTTTTTGGACCCGTGGAGCACAACCAACTACACCACAGCAGGAGATTTCAGAATCCCTCTTTGTTGTTCTTGTCCCTTGATTACCATTTCTATGTGCTTGTAAAATGCTGTTACCTATTCTGTACCTACCAATGTAAAAGAAGCATGTGTCTCTCCAGTTTGCTTTTTATCCAATTCCAGAGACTTCCCCACTTTGTTTTCTCCCACCCCCTTAATCTATCAACAATAGATTTCATGTAACCCTCTTCCTTTGATTCTAATGTATAAATTAAGTTGCAAAACCCATTTTCCAGAGCTTTTCTCAATCCATTGAGATTTTGCTTCCCAGCAATTGTCATCAGTTTGACTCAAATAAACTCTTACAAGTTTTCTCCTAGACTGGATTTCTTTTGTTGACATTACTTGGTGTAGTTGGCAGGATTCCAAAGAAGCCCACCCAGGACCACCCTGCAGACCCAGATGTGGTGCTACGTCCCAGCAGGGACCCATTGTGCCCCACTGGCTTCCTGCTTTGCATCAGGTGAACTTGGGTGAGTTTTTCTTGGAATTCTAGACCTCCCTGTTTTAAGGAGGCTCTGACTTCATTTGAGCTGTTTTTTTGTTTTTTGTGTTTTTGTTTTTTTAAATCCTTGAGGTGGCATTAAAGGTTAAGGGTTGAGATAGCCCAGTCTAAGGATAAGAGTTGAGGTAACTCAGGGACAGGAGAAAAAAAAAACAAAAAAAACAGGTGGATGGTTTTTAATTTTGGCTTACCAATTGGAGTAGCTTACTGTGAGTCTGAACAAAACCTTTTGCTGGATAAGTGAGTCTAAACTTGTTCAGCTCTGAGGATAAGGGGCACTTAGTCCCTCCAGCTTGAATTTTGGGTATTTTTAGATAACTAAGAATCCATGTGGAGGTATTTGAGGGTACTTCTCAAAATGTGCAGTGGCCCCATAGGGAATTCCAGCATAACTGTAATTAAATACTTGACTCAACTGGGGACATGCACATAAAGGCTGGTTACCTAGCACTCTGAGTTCTCAAAGTTGTAATAGACAGCTGGGGAGAGAAACCAAGACATATAAGAAGGTTGAAGCAACTTGGGAGGTGATAGCCTCTTGGAGCTGAAGCCATAAGCAGTACACTTCAAGCCACTACACAATATCACTAGAAATTTGTTCAGACTGCATATCTCAAGAGAAAACTAAAATTAACATGGGAAATCATGCCTCAAAGGCTGACCAGCTCCCAGACCACTGCCCCATCAATACTCCTGCAGATGTATAGTTCCTAGGGAGCCTTTATTTACAAGTACTTACAGAAATGGAAAGATTTAACTAGAAGTGATATCAACTTAAGGTGGCTAAAATGGAGCTCTTTTGACAGCTGCATTAATTTTTTGTGTACACAATTAGGTAAAGCTGGCTTAAAAATCAAACTGAACAATATGGGAGGCTTACCTCAATTGACAAATAGAAGATGTTCTTTTCAGGATGTTAGTAAGAAAATTTTAGAGACTGTCTCTGAACTAAAGGTTTCCGAAGCCACTCAATGCCAACACCTTACTTTTTCCTCTTCTCCAACTGTCCCACTGTAGGCTTTATTTTGTTATCTGCACTTACTCTCCTTTCCTCCCTCTCTCTCTATCTTTTACACCTCTATTGCATCTCCTTACTGACCTAGAAGACACTCAATGAAAAATCAGACCAGGACAGGCTAGAGGAAAAAAAAACAGAAATTCTGGCAGCTCCCTTTAGAGAAAAGCTGGTGTAAGGCAGAGGGGAATCGGCAGTTGTATACAAACCGAACTAAGTAATACACTAAAGATTTCCCAACCCTCCCTAGGACACTGATGAGTTTGCAAAGGAATTTGAATTAACTTTTAGAACCCATGATCCTGGTTTTTCTAACCTATTCCAATTAATGCACTTACTGGTTTTTGAGAGCAAAGCAACAGATTTACTAAATGAAGTTTGCTAGGGAAACTCCTGTAGAGGGGGTCTGCTTTTATTGTAAAAAGTCAGGTCACCTTAAGGACTATAGAAAACTGAAATGGGATTTAGAAAAAGAAAAGAAAGAAGCAAGCATAGAGCTGCTCCAAGGACTATGGGAACATTTCCCCTTCACTAACACTTTAGGAAAAATTGAAATCACCATAAAAGAGGAAACTACTAAGGCCCTTGTGGATACTAAGGTTACTTTATCTGTTAATACTACCTAAGTTGCCCTCTCCCTTGGAGTAAATCTTCTGTACAAATGGTAGGGACATCTAATCAACTAATGTCTGCTTAAATCAGAACCTATTCCACTCCTGCCAGGGCATGCTATGGGGCAACATATATTTTTACTAGTCAAATCTGCCCCAACTCACCCAATAGGGCAAGACTTTCTAACCAATGGTGCTCACATATCCTTCTCCCAGAAGGGTGAAATGTATTTAGAACTAAATGAATTGAATTGAGAAAATAATGACTTTAAAATAAACTACATGAGAGGAAACTAGTCTTGGGACTGACTGAATGTTTGTTACAGGATGTTCCAATTTTAGGCTTTTTCCAGTACAGATATTGGCAAGATTATCAGCAACTCCTATTAAAATAACTAGTGATAATACTTTGCCTCTACCTAATATTTGCCAATATTTTTTAAGGCCTGATGCACTAGCTGGAATTAGACCATTATGCAAGATTACCTTTTAAAAGAAGGGCTTATAATTCCATGTATGAGCACCTGTACTTCTATCCTTCCAGTAAAGAAACCCAATGGCAAAGGATGGAGATTTGCACAGGAGCTCAGAGCTATAAATAGAACCCTGTGGTTCCAAATCCACATGCCCTATTATCAGCTATTCCTGAATGTACTGCCAATATTTTTCAGTGATAGATTTATGTGGTGCCTTTTTCAGCATTCCTGTTAAAAAAAATACCTCTTTGCTTTTCCACCTGGGAAGATCAGTTTACTTGGACAGTAATACCCCAGGGGTATACAGAGCCCCACCTGTTTCTCTCAGATACTAAAAATTTATTTAAATAATGTTGAATTTCCTAGAAATTACACTCTAATCCAATATGTGGATGATTTACTCTTATGCTCTAGGATATATTAGATTCCCAAGAGGACACAATTTACCTATTACAATAGCTAGTCATAAACGACACTGGGTCTCAAAGGACAAGATTTGATTCTCTTTACCCCAAGTGAAATACCTGTTATCTGATATCTAAAGACAGGCTACTAAAAGACTTAGAGGAATAATATTCTTTCCTCTTCCCAAAACAAAAAGAGCTTAGAGGATACCTGGGTCTGACTACTGTCACAATTAAGTTCCAAAATTTTCATTAAGGACCAGCCTCTATATATCGTATTAAAATCAGATCAATCTGATCCAATTCAATGGAACCCTGAAGGAAAACATGCTGAAGAAGCTCTGGACGATAAAACTCAGTAGTTAAAGGCCTTTCTCCCTGCATGACAGCCATGCCTGCTACAGTCATGTTATGCAAACAGAAGAGGTAGTTATAGACACTCTGTTATTTATGAAGTCGGACAATTAAGTTTGCAAATTCACCATAGAAAAAGTGCTACATACCTCATTGTTGAATATCACTATGGTCACCTTTGAAGTACTCCCCTTGGGAAGCTATGCACCGACGCCAGCACCTAGTCTACCCTTCAAAGCAATTTGGGAACTCTTTTTCTGGAATGACCATCAGAGCTGTTGTCATATTATCCTTGATGTCCTGAATGTCATCAAAATGTCTTCCTTTCAATATCTCCTTTACCTTTGGGTAAAGAAAGAAGTCACTGGGGGCCAGATCAGGTGAGTAGGGAGGGTGTTCAAATACAGTTATTTGTTTTCTGGCTAAAAACTCCCTCACAGACAGTGCTGTGTAAGCTGGTGCATTATCGTGATGAATTGTTGGCAAAAAGTTCATGTCATCTAACTTTTTCATGCAGCCTTTTCAGCAGTTTCAATAGTAAACTTGATTAACTGTCCAGTTGGTACAAATTCATAATGAATAATCCCTTTGATATCAAAAAGGGTTAGCAACATTGTTTTGACTCTTGATTTGAACTGATGGAACTTTTTTGGTCATGGAGAATTGGCTGACTTCCATTGTGCATTTGATGCTTTGTTTCAGGATCGTATTGGTACACTCATGGCTCATCACCAGTGATAATTTGGCCCAAAATATCATTTCACCTCTCCAAAAGGTCTTGGCAAACTTCAACTCTCCTTTGCTTTTGTTCATCAGTGAGCTCCTTCGGGACCATTTTTGCACACGCCTTTCTCATGGAAGATTTTCAGTTAAGATTTTCCTGTTTCTCAATCGATGTCTACTTTGTCTGCTGTGCTTCTCACAGTCAGCCAACGATTTTGATGCTCAATTTGACAGATGTGTGCAATGTTTTCATCAGTTCTGCTCTTTACTGGCTGCTCTGACTTCTCTTCATCAGTGATGTGTTCTCTCCCCTCAGAAAAACGTTTAATTCATTTGTACGCTGCTGTTTTCTTCATGGCATTATCCCCATAAACTTTGACTGACATTTCCCTGATTTCACTTCTACTCTTGCCAAGTTTAACAAGAAATTTAATGCTTGGTTGTTGCTATAATTCAAGCTCAGACATTCTTGCAATGGCACACAAGAACACACAACAACAATAATAAACGTCACTCAGCAAGACACCGCCACACATTGACATGAACACAGCTGTGAAACACTGATATACAAGGTTATGAAACCTTACTGAGTTGTTTGTACAGTGCTGCCAATGTAAGCGCACAGTGGCAAGTTTGCAGACTTAATTGTCAGACCTCATATATTACATTATTATAATCCTCTGTTTATTTGACTGCACTAATACCTGGGCTCCTAAAAAAGTAAATAAAAAACCTTTCTTGGAATTTTATGAAAACTGTATTAAACCTCGTCATGCATTTGTAGAGAATTGTCATCTTACCTTGTTGAGTTTTTCACTCCAGGAACATGGTGTGTCTTTTCATTTATTTAGCTATGTTTTCTGGTCTTTCCATATCATTTTATAGTTTTCCACATACAGTACTGTGTAGTTTTTTTTTTTTAAACTGTATGTCTAATTTTATAAATGCTATTTTGTTTTTAAATTTGGTTTCTACATTTTCATTGTTAGTATTTAGAAATATGATTGCTTTTTGTGCTTTGATGTTGATCTTGCAGTCTTGCACACAAAAACACACAGCAACAATAATGAACGCCACTCAGCAAGACACAATCACATGTCGACATGAACATGGCTGTGAGACACTGATATACCAAGGTTATGAAACCTTACCACGCTGTTTGTACGGTGCTGCCAATGTAAGCGCATGGTGGCAAATTCATGAACTTAATTGTCAGAACTCGTGTGTTACTCATTCTGTTGAGTCTCCACTGAACTCTCATCACACTCAACACTTCTGTCAGTTGACCGGCACTTATGAAGTACCCTTGCTTTCTGCATCTAATATTACTTTTACTCTCCATAATAGTCTTAACCCAGCAACTTTATTACCCTCTGTACAGGATGAAGACATCCACAATTGTGTTTCACTTACTGACCACCTTCTTGTTCCAAGGAATGATTTGCAGGAAACCCTTGTTGATAATGCAGACTCTTAACTGAAAGATGAACAGGAACATTACTTAGCTGGATATGCAGTAACTTTCATGGTGAACATAAATTAAAGTTTCTTATTTACTTGAATAAGATCTGCCCAACAAACTGAATTAATTGTTCTAACAGAGGCTTGTCAATGAGCCAAAGATCAATTAGCCAATATGTATACTGATAGTTGCTATACATTTGGTGTAGCTCACAACTTCAAAATGTTGTCGAAGCAGTGAGGCTTCTTAACTTCCTCAGGGCAGCTCAAAAGAATGGAAAACAGGTTGCAGAATTATTGTATGTCACATAGCAACCAGAACAATTGGCAATTATAAAAATTCCAGGACATTCTAAAGCTGCCACCATGGAAGCAAAAGAAAATAATTTAGCTAATATTGAAGCTAGACTAGCAGCAATAAACAGCGATATTATCCAGACCTGAGAATGTTTCTCTCCTTATTAAATCAATAAAAGACTCTTTTACAATTCCAATGGACAGCTGCCGAAGAAGAAAATAAAATATGGCAACAAAAAGGGGGAATCTTTGACCCAAACAGATATAGCTTAGACTTAACCTTACCTATAGGGGCTCAATTACCTATACTTCATCATGTACATGATTTAATACATTGGGGTCTTCGAAAGATGATTTCATGTAGGAAAGAATATTATTGCAAACCTCTGACTGTAGCTCATAAAGTGTATAGGAGATGTTCTATCTGTCTAAAATATAACCCTGGAAAATCACTCCATGGGTCGCAAGGACATTTCCCACTTCCTTTAGGTCCTTTGATGTGTGATAATTGGATTTTATCCACATTCCACTATCTCAAGAATATAAATATGTATTAATCATGATTTGTATGTTGTCTCACTGGGGGTTGAGACATTTCCTTGCAGGAGAGCAAAAGACTTATGGTAGGTAAATTGTTATTGGAAAAAAAATAATCCCCAATGGGGAATTGCCTGTCAGTTACATAGTGACTGAGGGACTCATTTCACTGGGCCAATAATGCAATCTATTTGTAATATTTGGCCTATTTTATAACATTTTCATTTTGCTTATCATCGCAGTGCTCTGGATTGGTGGAATGTACAAATAGTACAATTAAAACTCAACTAGGTAAATTTTCAGAAGCTTTTAATCTCCCTTGGCTAAAGCTAAAAGCTCTCCTTACAGTGCTTCTCAACCTGAGATATACTCCTTTTGGTAAACACAAGCTTTCCCCTCATTAGTCATTGTTCACCCTATGTGAAGGGACATATGAATAAACCTTACTAAAAGAAGACATTCTACATTATTATCAAGGACTTATCAATTATCTTAAAGAAATTAATAAATTGGCAATTGATTCACTTCAGTGTAATCCCGGGAGATAAAGACGTCAAACCCATGACTCACAACCTAGAAATTTTGTCCATTGGACAAGACATCAATTAAAGACTCTCCAACCTTGTTGGAAGGGACTTATCAGTGGACATCAAAAACTCCTCGAGGATGAGAAGCTGCTGACATCAGGGTTAGACAGCTACCCCAACACAGTGAGAAGGCCTGTATACCTACATAATTGATATCGAAATTAAAATAACCATTTGTTTGTCTTTACCTGCCTGCTAATAATATTAGTCATAGTGATAGTAAAACTTGTTCTTTAGGCTTTTCTCAAACCCTGTACCTATATAGCCCAACTGTTAATAATTGCTAAAGGTATATAACTTTTATATTATCAATAATATTATTTTTATGATTTTGAAATTTAGAAGGAATGTTATTGTAGAAGGAAGAAAAGGGATGTGTGTGTATTTTTAAGAGAAGTTAATAGGAAGTAATTTGTCTTAGTAAGTTGGTTGTTTTTGAATGAGGAAAAGGAGACTGAGAAAGACAAGTAAATTTGTAGAAGGTTATTGGCAAAGAAATATTGAGAAAGGAATTTTACATATAAATATTAGAATCCAATTATATTGACCCCCTAACTCAACAAAGACTACTAACTATATTAATTCAGAGAGAAGGTGAAGTGGATGTATATAAAAAAATGGCCCTCTATAATTGCTGCTGAGACACAGGAAATTTATTTATGAAGCACTTAGTTTCCTCTAGAACTTTTTAGGTAGTAATTTTAATGTATACCATTGTATTCTTACAGCCTTGGCCCCTATTAAACCTTAAAGTTACAATTCCCAGTTATACAACTAGCAGAAATCAGAGTAATAATGAGTGACACTTGAGTGCTTCCAATGGAAAGTAAATAGGCCATATTAAAATATTAGTAAGAATAATAACAACAACATTAGTAAATGAGAACCCATTTCATGGTTAGATTGTGAAGAGGTATATGGTGTGCCCTCAGACTATAAGTAAATGTTATACTGGATGCAAAATACAGAAAAGTAAGACAGATAGCAAAACTTGAATCATGATAACTTATACGTTAGAAATGATCCAGTGTGTTATTTTACTTAGTGAAGGCCCATAAGACCTGCCTTTCCTTTAAAAAAAAATGTCAGCCTTGACTGCCATCCAAGGTTATGGTCTTGCCCCATCCCCAATGGTCTACTACTTTAGCAAGACAAATGATGACAGGAAGACTTCCTAAGAATAAGCCTGCCTAGCTCCATGGTACCACATTATCCAACCAAATTATTGGTCATCAAATGCATCCTTTGCATTGATTTGTGACCAAAAGGGGGAAGTGTGGATGAAAAAAGGGCCACATACTAAACCTGACAAGCTCAGAGGAGGCCTGCACGTCAGGCCCTGCAAACTCAGAGACCAAAATTAACCACATAGAATGATCTAAACATAAAAATTCCTAACTAAAAGTGGTTTATGGCAGGTAGTCGCATTCTTGGCCTGTAGCTTACTTGACAAGGGTCAATCTTTACTTTAAGTGAGCTTGTCTATTGTCTTTTTGCATCTAAGATAACATGCCCTTGGAAATGTCATAGTAATCCCTTTTTCTGGCTCCCTCAGGGCACAACCCACTACACCAGAGAAGTAAACTTCAGAATCTGTCTTTGTTGTTCTTGTCCCTTGATTACCATCTCTATTTGCTTGTAAAATGCTGTTACCTATTCTGTACCCACCAATGTAAAAGAAGTCTGTGTCTCTCCAGTTTACTTTTTATCCAATCCCAGAGATTTCCCTGTTTTGCTTTCTCCCACCCCCTTAATCTACCACCAATGGATCTCATGTAACCCTCTTCCTTTGATTCTAATGTATAATATAAGTTGCAAAACACATTTTCCAGAGCTTTTTTAATCCACTGAGATTTTGCCTCCCAGCAATTGTCAGTTTGGCTCAAGTAGACTCATAAGTTTTCTCTTTGGTTGGATGTTTTATCATCGACACTAAATACTTTTTTTTCTTTTTAATACTAGTACAAATTATTTTTTTACTTCTCTTTCAGATAGTTTGCTGTTAATGTATAGAAATGCAACTAATTTTCATATATTGTTATAGTAACCTGAAAGTTTACTGATTTTGTTGATTAGTTCTAACATTTTTTTTGTTGGAGCCTTCAGGGTTTCTTATATATAAGATCATGTCCTCTGCAAACAGAAACAGTTTTACTTCTTCCTTTCTCATATGGATGCTTTCTGTTTATTTTTCTTGTATATTTCTTCTATTGCTCACAGTACTGTGTTGAATAGGAGTAGTGACAGTGGGCACACTTGTCAAGTTCTATGATCAGGAAGGCATCCTTGCTTATTCCTGATGTTAGAAGAAAAGCTCTGAGTATTATGTTAGCTGTGGGCTTGTCATATACCACTTTATTATGTCAAAGTATATTTCTTCTATACCCAATTTGTTGACAATTTTACATATGAAAAGGTGTTATATATTGTCAAATGCATTTTTGCATCTCTTGAGGTGAGTATATGATTTTTATCCTTCAGTTTTTTAACATGGTATATCACTCTTATTCATTTGCATATGAGGTCGGACAATTAAGTTCCTGAACTCATCCTAGAAAAAGTGCTGCATAACTTATTGCTGAATATAACTATGGTCACCTTCGAAGTACTCCCCTTGGGAAGCTATGTACCAATGCCAGTGCCTAGTCCACCCTTCAAAGCAATTTTGGAACTCTTTTTCTGTAATGGCCAGCAGAGCTGTCATTATATTGCCCTTGATGTCCTGAATGTCATCAAAATTACTTTTATTTTTGGGTAAAGGAAGAAGTCTTTGGAGGCCAGATCAGGTGAGTAGGGACGGTGTTCTAATACAGTTATTTGTTTACTGGCTAAAAACTCCCTTACACACAGTGCCATGTGAGCTGGTGCATTGTAGTGATGCAAGAGCCAGGAATTGTTGGAGAAAATTTCAGATCATTTTCGTCTAACTTTCACGCAGCTTTTCCAGCACTTCCAAATAGTAAACTTGGTTAACTATTTGTCCAGTTGGTACATGTTCATAATGAAAATCCGTATGATATAAAAAAAAAAGGTTAAGCAGCATCGTTGCAACAAGTACATGAATTTAATTGTCAGACCTCGCATGTTGAACCATTTTTGCATGTCAGTGATAAATCCTATTTTATCGTACTGTATAAACTTATAAATGTGCTGTTGAATTTATTTTACCAATATTGTATTCAGAATTTTTGCATCTATGTTTATTAGGGATATTAGCCTTCAGTTTTCTTTTTTCATAGTATACTTTTCTGGCTTTGTTCCTAGCAGTCTCTGGACATCTCTGCTAAGCCAATTCCCCTAGTAATTCTGTGTGATTATTCTCCATTTTTGTTGCATAATGTTGATATTGGTTCTTATCTGGACTCATGAGCCTTCCTAATTTCCTTTCATAGATAGTTGTCTAATTTTTTTTTATTGGTGGAGGGGACAAAGACTGGTATCTCCTACTTTGTCATCTTGCTGATTTCACTCTTATCTGACTTTTTAAACAACTTATCAGGGTAACCTAGTGAGATTATGTTATAAATCTCTACCTCTGTACTTTTCCAATCTTATATGGTAATATCTGTAATTCCGTAAGGGATGATATATTTCTTTAGGTCTACTATTTTGGTAGGGGATGAGAAACAGTTTCAGGTGCCTCCACTGACCCTTCTTAAAATAATAGTCCTCGCTTCATGGTACAGAAAATTAATATAAACTTTCTGTCATTTACGAAGTCTAAAATTTTCCAATTATGCATTGTGTGTCTGGGGAAATCACAACAGGATGTGGCTACAATCCCACTGAAGTCTTTGTTTCAACCAAGACTCTAGCTACTAACTTCATTAGTTCCCATCTTGACCTAAGTTACACAGGAAAGTTTTAGGTCTTGAGAAAGTAACTCTTGCATTAGTCATGGCACACAGATTTCACCACACCTAAGGAAAGCAGTGGTTACTGGTACACAAAGAGAGACCCACAGGAAAGATCTTAGAAGAGAAGAGTGGTTGGAGTTGAGATGTAGACACTGTGGAAGGGTTGAAAAAATAATAAATTTGAAGGTCAGGGCTTATGGAGCACTACCAGTAAAGAACCCAAATGACAAGTATTTTTCTTTTCCTGAGAAAAATGCTACATACAGTGTGACAAAGTATCTATTCTCTATATTCTTTTAAAAAATTCACTGAGAAACTTACTTTTTTTTTTACTGGTGTTTGAAAAGTATGTTTCTTTTTCTATTTTTGTCTTTCTTTTTTTGAAGAGTTATTATAGCATTAGATTCATACCTCATGGTTGTTGTAGGGTAAAAACAGAGGTGGAATGTGGAAATAGCTTATATTTCATAATATCACTACATCATATGCTTTCTATAATGATCATAAAATTAAATGCAAGGCATAGTACAGGTAAGACTATTAAAATTATACATCATAAAAATGACTATTTATATTATATAGCATCATCTTGAATTGGAAACTAAATATGAAAACAGAACTAGAGCCAACTCTTGCAACTCCCAAAGAGCCAAAGGTGGATCCATTCAAGCAAAAACTAAAGTAGTATTGGATTATAACCCAAAGTATAACATACACTTACATAAATCATACAGATATAAACAATAGAATGTATTAATAAATGGGAGAAATAGAAAAATGTCCTATTCAGAAATATTCCAAATAATGTATGTAGACACTCCGCCCTCAAGGAAATGGAGCATAATTCCCTACTCCTTCAGTGTGGGCTGTGTATAGTGACTTCCTTCCAAATCATATAGTATGGAAAGTGTTTAAAAAGGGTGAATTCATAGTGGAGAAACCTGGAAAAGATTACCTCAGTCAGATGATCAAGTTTAACACTCCAATGATAAGAAATACTGATAGTATATACAATTGCTATGATGTTACGGGAATGGAAATTTACCTCTGCTTCCTTTCTCTGCAAAACCTATAACTCCAGTCTAATCATGAAAAAAAAAAATCAGATAAATCCCAATTTAGGGTGATTCTAAAAAATACCTATGCAGTATTCCCCCAAATTATTACATTCATCAAAAACAAGGAAATTCTAAGAAACTGTAACAGTCAAGTGTAGTCTAAGGAGACATGATGACAAATGTTCTGTAGTAACTTTCATTGGTTCTTGAACCACACAGTGGATATTAGGCAAAATCTTAGGTAGTATCAATAAAGTATGAACTTTTGTTAATAATATATCAATATTTGTTCATTAATTGTGACAAATATAACATGCTAATATAAGATATTAAAATAGGAGCAAGTCAGTTTTGGGTATGTGGACATTCTCAGTACTATCTTTGCAATAATTCAGTAAACCTAAAACTGTTTTAAAATAAATTAGTTAAAAATTTTTAAACAAAACAAAATAAATAACAAAACAAAATCATGTCATAGCCATTCCATTTCTAGGTATTTACTCAAAATAAATAATAGTGTTTGTTCAGTCAAAGATTTGTACACAAATATTCTTAGCTACTTTATTTGTAACAGACCATAAGTGGACACGACCTAAATGTTATTCAAAAGTGAATGGATAAAGAGAAATGTGTGATATATACATAGAATGGAATACTACTCAGAAGTGAAAAGGAATAAATAAGTTTTTGATACACACAACATGGACAAATTTCACAATAATTATGATGAAGGAAAGAAGCCAGACATGAGAGATTACATATCATGTGGTTTCAACTATACAAAACACTAAATATGCAAATTAATCTATAGTGACAGAAAGTAACTCAAAAGCTGCCTGAGGAAGGGGATTTGTGGTGAGGCATGGGAGGGAGATATTACAAA